>NW_027328721.1:13966146-14566563 GCF_048564905.1 Vicugna pacos
TCTATATTCTCTATTCTATATTCTATATTTTGTGTTATTAATTTTATATTCTAAATTCTATATTCTGCATTCCGTATTCTATGTTCTATTTTCTGTGTTCTACATTCTATATTATAAATTCTATATTCAGTATTCTGTTTTCTATATTCCAAATACTGTGTTCTTTATTCTCTCTTCCATATTCTATATTCTGTGTTTTACATTCTATATTCTAAATCGTATATTAAGTATACTGTGTTCTATATGCTAAATTCTGTATTCTACATTCTATATTCTAAATTCTAGATTAAGTATTCTGTTTGCTATAGTTTAAATTCTGTGTTCTGTATCCCATGTTCTAATTTATGGGTTCTATATTCTGTACTCTATATTCTATATTCTGTGTTCTACTTTCTATATACTAAATTCTATATTCAATATTCTGTATTCTATATTCTAATTTCTGTGTTCTACTTTCTTTATCTAAATCCTATATTCAGTAATATGTATTCTATATTCTAAATTGTGTGTTCTGCATTCCATGTTGTAAATTCTCTATTCTCTATTCTGTATTCTGTGTTCTATATTCTAAATTCTGTGTTCTGAATTCCATGTTCTAAATTCTATGTTCTAAATCCTATATTCTGTATTCTATATTCTAAATTCTCTGTTCTGCATTCCATGTTTTAAATTCTGCGTTCTGTATTCTGTTATCCATATTCTGTATTCTGTGTTCTACATTCTATATTCTAAACTTTATATTCAGTATACTGTATTCTATATTCTAAATTCTGTGTTCGGAATTCCATGTTCTAAATTCTATATTCAGCATTGTGTATTGTATATATATTCTAAATTTTGTGTTCTACATTCTAAATTCTAAATTCTATATTCAGTATTCTGTATTCAATATTCTAAATTCTGTGTTTTGCATTCCATATTCTAAATTCTGGCTTCTATATTCTTTATTCTATATTCTATATTTTGTGTTATTCATTATATATTCTACATTCTATATCTTCATTCCGTATACTACATTCTATATTCTGTATTCTACAGTCTATATTCTAAATTCTATATTCAGTATTCTGTGTTCTATATTCTAATTTCTGTGTTCTGAATTCCATGTTTTAAATTCTGTGTTTTGTATTCTGTTTCCATATTCTATATTCTGTGTTGTAAATTCTGTAATCTGTATACTCTATTCTGCATTCCGTATTCTATAATCTATATACTGTGTTCTACATTCGATATTCTAAATTCTATATTCAGTGTTTTGTATTCTATATTCTAAATTCTGTGTTTTGCATTCAATATTCTAAATTCTCTATTCTATATTCTATATTTTGTGTTCTACTTTCTATATTCTAAATTCTATATTCAGTGCTCTGTACTCTATATTCTAAATTCTGTGTTCTGCATTCCATGTTATAAATTTTTGATTCTATATTCTGTATTCTATATTCTGTACTCTGTGTTTTATTTTCAATTTTCTAAATCCTATATTCAGTACTCTGTGGTCTATATTTTAAATTCTGTGTTCTATATTCTATAGTCTAAATCCTATATTCAGCATTTTGTATTCAATATTCTAAATTCTGTGTTCTGCATTCTATATTCTAAATTCTATATTCAGTATTCTGTATTCTATATTCTTAATTCTGTGTTCTGCATTCCATGTTCTAAATTCTCTATTCTAAAATATATAATCTATTTTCTACTTTCTATATACTAAATTGTATATTCAGTATTCTGTATTCTATATTCTAAATTCTGTGTTCTGCTTTCCATGTTTTAAATTCTGTGTTTTGTATTCTGTTTCCATATTCTATATTCTGTGTTGTAAATTCTGTAATCTGTATACTCTATTCTGCATTCCGTTTTCTATAATCTATATTCTGAGTTCTACATTCGATATTCTAAATTCTATATTCAGTGTTCTGTATTCTATATTCTAAATTCTGTGTTTTGCATTCAATATTCTAAATTCTCTATTCTATATTCTATATTTTGTGTTCTACTTTCTATATTCTAAATTCTATATTCAGTGCTCTGTACTCTATATTCTAAATTCTGTGTTCTGCATTCCATGTTATAAATTTTTGATTCTATATTCTGTATTCTATATTCTGTACTCTGTGTTTTATTTTCAATTTTCTAAATCCTATATTCAGTACTCTGTGGTCTATATTTTAAATTCTGTGTTCTATATTCTATAGTCTAAATCCTATATTCAGCATTTTGTATTCAATATTCTAAATTCTGTGTTCTGCATTCTATATTCTAAATTCTATATTCAGTATTCTGTATTCTATATTCTTAATTCTGTGTTCTGCATTCCATGTTCTAAATTCTCTATTCTAAAATATATAATCTATTTTCTACTTTCTATATACTAAATTCTATATTCAGTATTCTGTATTCTATATTCTAAATTCTGTGTTCTGCTTTCCATGTTCTAAATTCTCTATTCTTTAATCTATATTCTGTGTTCTGCTTTCTATATTCTTAATTCTATATTCAGTATTCTGTATTCTATATTTAAAATTCTGTGTTCTACATCATATATTCTAAATCCTATATTAGGTATACTGTATTGTATATTATAATTTCTGTGTTCTGCATACCATGTTCTAATTTCTGTGTTCTATATTCTCTTTTCCATATTTTATATTCTGTGTTCTAAATTCTATTTTCTGTATTCTATATTCTGTATTCCGTATTCTACATTATATATTCTATGTTCTACCTTTTATATTCCAAATTCTATATTCAGTATTCTGTATTCTATATTCTAAATTAAGTGTTCTGAATTCCATGTTCTAAATTCTCTATTCTCTATTCTGTGTTCTACTTTCTATATTCTATATTCTATATTCAGTATTCTGTATTCTATATTCTAAATTCTGTGTTCTGCATTCTTTGTTCTAAATTCTATGTTCAGTATACTGTAATATATATTCTAAATTCTGTGTTCTGCATTCCATGATCTAAATTCTGGGTTCTATATTCTGTATTTTATATTCTATATTCTGTGTTCTACATTCTATATTCTAATTTCTATATTCAGTATTCTCTATTCTAAACTCTAAATTCTGTGTTCTGAATTCCATGTGCTATGTTCTGGCTTCTATATTATATATTCTATATTATATATATTGAATTCTTCATTCTATATTCTACATTCTATATTCTGCCTCCGTATTCTATGTTCTATATACTGTGTTCTACATTCTATATCTAAATTCTATATTCAGTATACTGTATTCTCTATTTTAAATTCTGTGTACTGCATTCCATGTTCTAAATACTATATTCAGTATTCTGTTTTCTATATTCTAAATTCTGTGTTCTGCATTCCATGTTCTAAATTCTGGGTTCTGTATTCTTTTTTCCATATCCTATATACTGTTTTCTACATTCTATTTTCTACATTCTATATTCTGCATTCCGTATTCTATGTTCTATATTCTGTGTTCTACATTCTATATTATAAATTCTATATTAAGTATTCTGTATTCTATATTCTAAATTCTGTGTTCTTCATTCCATGTTCTAAATACTGGGTTATATATTCTGCATTCTATATTCTAAATTCTGTGTTCTACATTCTATATTCTAAATTCTATATTCAGTATTCTGTATTCTATGTTCTAAATTCTGGCTTCTGCATTTCATGTTCTAAATGCTGGGTTCTATTTTCTGTATTCTATATTTTAAATTCTGTGTCCTACAAATTATATTCTAATTTGGCTATTCAGTATTCTGTATTTTGTAGTCTAAATTCTGTGTTCTTCATTCCATATTCTAAATTCTGTGTTCTAAATTCTCTCTTCTATATTCTATATTCTGTGTTTTACATTCTATATTCTAAATACTTTATTTAGTATTCGGTGTTCTATACTCTAAATTCTGTGTTCTACATTCTATGTTCTAAATTGTAGATTAAGTATTCTGTATGCTATAGTTTAAATTCTGTGTTCTACATTCCATGATCTAATTTCTGTGGTCTGTATTCTCAATTTTATATTCTTTATTTTGTGTTTTTCATTCTATATTCTGCATTCCGTCTTCTATATTCTATATTTTGTGTTCTACATTCTATATTCTGAATCCTATATTCTGTATTCTGTATCCTATATTCTAAATTCTGTGTTCTGCATTCCGTGTTCTAAATTCTGGGTTCTTTATCCTGTTTTCCCTATTCTATATTCTGTGTACTTCATTCTATATTCTGTATACTCTTTTCTGCATTCCGTATTCTACATTCTATATTCTGTGTTCTACATGCTATATTATAAATTCTGTCTTCAGTATTCTGTATTCTATATTCTAAATGCTGTGTTCTGCATTCCATTTTCTAAATTCTATATTAAGTATACTGTATTCTATATTCTAAATTCTGTGTTCGGCATTCCATATTCTAAATTCTATATTCAGCATTCTGTATTCTATATATATTCTAAATTTTGTGTTCTACATTTTATATTCTATATTCTATATTCAGTATTCTCTATTCTATATTCTAAATTCTGTGTTCTGCATTCCATATTCTAAATTCTGGCTTCTATATTCTTTTTTCTATATTCTATATTTTGTGTTATTCATTCTATATTCTACATTCTATATGCTTCATTCCATATACTATATTCTATATTCTGTATTCCACATTCTATATTCTAAATTCTATATTCAGTATTCTGTGTGCTACTTTCTAAATTCTGTGTTCTGCATTCCATGTTCTAAATTCTGTGTTCTGTGTTCTGTTTCCATATTCTATGTTCTGTGTTCTAAATTCTGTATTCTGTATACTATATTCTGCATTCCGTATTCTATATTCTATATTCTGTGTTGTACATTCGATATTCTAAATACTATATTCAGTATTCTGTATTCTATATTCTAAATTCTGTGTTCTGCATTCATTATTCTAAATTCTCTATTCTATATTCTGTATTCTACTTTCTTTATTCTATATTCTATATTCTGTGTCCTGTAGTCTATATTCTAAATTCTGTGTTATGCATACCAGTTATAAATTCTATATTCAGTATTCTGTATTCTCTTTTCTAAATTCTGTGTTCTGAATTCTATATTCTAAATTCTATATTCAGTATACTTTATTTTATAATCTAAATTCTGTATTCTGCATTTTGTGTTCTAAATTCTGGGTTCTGTATTCTGATTTCCATATTCTATATTCTGAATTCTAAATTCTATATTCTGTATTCTATATTCTGCATTCCGTATTCTATATTTTATATTCTGTGTTCTATATTCTATATTCTATATTCAGTATTCTGTGGTCTATATTTTAAATTCTGTGTTCTGTATTCCATGTTAAATTTTTGATTCTATATTCTCTATTTTGTATTCTATACTCTGTGTTCTACTTTCAATTTTCTAAATCCTATATTCAGTATTCTGTGGTGTATATTTTAAATTCTGTGTTCTACATTCTATAGTATAAATCCTATATTCAGCATTTTGTATTCAATATTCTAAATTCTGTGTTCTGCATTACATGTTCAAGATTCTGGGTTCTATATTCTGTTTTCCATATTTTATATTCTGTGCTCTAAATTCTATATTCTGTGTTCTATATTCTGCATTCCGTATTCTACATTATATATTCTGTGTTCTACCTTCTATATTCCAAATTCCATATTCAGTATTCTGTATTCTATATTCTAAATTCTGTGTTCTGCATTCCACGTTCTAAAATTTCTATTCTATATTCTATATTATGTGTTCTACATTCTATATTCTAAATTTTATATTCAGTATTCTGTATTCTATATTCTAAATTCTGTGTTCTGCACTCCATGTTCTCAATTCTATATTCAGTATTCTGTATTCTATATTCTAAATTCTGAGTTCTGCATTCAATGTTCTAAGTTCTATGATCAGTATAATGTATTATATATTCTAATTTCTGTGTTATGCATTCCATGTTCTAAATTGTGGGTTCTATAATCTATATTCTATATTCTATATCTGTGTTCTACATTCTATATTCTAAATACTATATTCAGATTTCTGTATTCTATAATATTATTTCTGTGTTCTACATTCTATATTTTAAATTCTATATTCAGTATTATGTAATCTATATTCTTAATTCTGTGTTCTGCATAGCATGTTCTTTATTCTGGATTCTTTATTCCGTATACTACATACTATATTCTTTGTCTTAAATTCTATATTCTAAATTCTATATTCAGTATTCTTTATTATATATCCTAAATTCTGTGTTTTCCATTCTATATTCTAAATTGTATATTCAGTATTCTGTATTCTATATTCTAAATTCTGAGTTCTGATTTCCGTGTTCCAAAATCTGGCTTCAATAATCTCTAAGCTATATTTTTTATTCTGTTTTCTACATTCTATATTCTAAATTATATATTCAGTGTTATGTGTATTATATTCTATATTCTGTGTACTACATTCAATTTTTTAATTGTTTTTTAAGTATTATGTATTCTATAATCTAAATTCTGTGTTCTGCATTCCATGTTCTTAATACTGGGTTCAATATTCGTTATTCTCTATTCTGTATTCTGTGTTCCTCATTCTATATTCTAACTTCTACATTCAGTATTCTGTATTCTATATTCTAAATAATGTTTTCTGCATTCCATGTTCTAAATTCTATATCCAGTATTCTGTATTCTATATTCTAAAATCTGTTTTCAGCATTCAATGTTCTAAATTCTATGTTCAGTATTCTTTGTTCTATATACAAAATTCTGTGTTCTGCATTCCATGTTTAAATTCTGGGTGCTGTATTTTGTTTTCCATATTCTATATTCTGTGTTCTATATTCTATATTCTGTATTTTATGTTCTACATTCCGTATTCTATTTTCTATATTCTGTGTTCTACATTCTCTATTCTAAATTCTATATTCAGTATACTGTATTCTATATTTAAAATTCTGTGTTCTGCATTCCATGTTAAAATTCTGGCTTCTATATTCTCTATTGTATATTCTAAATTTTGTGTGCATCATTCTATATTTTACCTTCTATATTCTGCATTCCTTATTCTATATTCTTTATAACGTGTTCTACATTCTATATTCTAAATTCTATATTCAGTATTCTGTATCCTATATTCTAAATTCTGTGTTCTGCATTCTATAATCTAAATTGTATATTCAGTATTCTGAATTCTATATTCTAAATTCTGTGTTCTTCATTCCATATTCTAAATTCTGGTTTCAATATTCTCTATTCTATATTCCATATTTTGTGTTCTTCATTCTATATTCTTCATTCTATATTCTGCATTCCGTATTCTATATCATTTATACTGTGTTGTACATTCTATGTTCTAAATACTATATTCAGTATCCTGTATCCTATATTCTAAATTCTGTGTTCTACATTCCATGTTTTAAATTCAGGGTTCTGTATTCTGTTTTACATATTTTATATTCTGTGTTCTATATTCTATATTCTGTATTCTATATTCTACATTCCGTATTCTATATTCTATATTCTGTGTGCTACATTGTATATACTAAATTCTATATTCAGTATTCTGTATACTCTATTCTAAATTCTGTGTTCTGCATTCCATGTTCTAAATTCTCGCTTCTATATTCTCTATTCTTTATTTTGTGTTCTTCATTCTATATTCTACAATCTATATTCTGCATTCCATATTCTATAAGCTTTATACTGTGTTCTAAATTCTATATTATAAATTCTATATTCAGTATTCTGTGTTCTATATTGTAAATTCTGTGTTCTGCATTCCATGTTCTAAATTCTGGGTTCAATATTCTTAATACTATATTCTATATTCTGATTTCTACTTTCTATATTCTAAATTCTATATTCTGTATTCCGTTTTCTTATTTCTATATTCTGTGTTCAACATTCCATATTCTAATTAATTTATTCAGTTTTCCTTATACTATATTCTATATTCTGTGTTCTACAATCCATATTCTAAATTCTATATGCAATATTCTCTATTCTGTATTCTAAATACTGTGTTCTGCATTCCATGTTCTAACTTCTGGGATCTGTATTCTGTTATCCGTATTCTATATTCTGTGTTCTATATTCAATATTCTGTATTCTATATTCTACATTCTATATTCTAAAGTCTATATTCAGTATTCTGTATACTATATTCTAAATTTTGTGTTCTGCATTCTATATTTTAAATTCTGGGTTCATATTCTCTATTCTATATTCCATATTTTGTGTTCTTCATTCTATATTCTTCATTCTATATTCAATATTCTGTATTGTATATTCTAAATTCTGTGTTTTGCTTTCTATGTTCTAAATTCTATATTCAGTATTCTGTGTTCAATATTCTAAATTCTGTGTTCTGCATTCTATTTTCTAAATTCTGGGTTCTGTATTCTGTTTTCCATAATCTATTTTCTGTTTTCTACAGTCTATATACTGTTTTCTATATTCTGAATTCTGTAATCTATATTCTATATACTGTGTTCTACATTCCTATTCTAAATTCTATATTAAGTATTCTGTATTCTATATTCTAAATTCTGAGTTCATCATTCCATGTTTCAAATTCTGTGTTCTATATTCTCTATTCTATATTCTATATTTTGTGTTATTAATTTTATATTCTAAATTCTATATTCTGCATTCCGTATTCTATGTTCTATTTTCTGTGTTCTACATTCTATATTATAAATTCTATATTCAGTATTCTGTTTTCTATATTCCAAATACTGTGTTCTTTATTCTCTCTTCCATATTCTATATTCTGTGTTTTACATTCTATATTCTAAATCGTATATTAAGTATACTGTGTTCTATATGCTAAATTCTGTATTCTACATTCTATATTCTAAATTCTAGATTAAGTATTCTGTTTGCTATAGTTTAAATTCTGTGTTCTGTATCCCATGTTCTAATTTATGGGTTCTATATTCTGTACTCTATATTCTATATTCTGTGTTCTACTTTCTATATACTAAATTCTATATTCAATATTCTGTATTCTATATTCTAATTTCTGTGTTCTACTTTCTTTATCTAAATCCTATATTCAGTAATATGTATTCTATATTCTAAATTGTGTGTTCTGCATTCCATGTTGTAAATTCTCTATTCTCTATTCTGTATTCTGTGTTCTATATTCTAAATTCTGTGTTCTGAATTCCATGTTCTAAATTCTATGTTCTAAATCCTATATTCTGTATTCTATATTCTAAATTCTCTGTTCTGCATTCCATGTTTTAAATTCTGCGTTCTGTATTCTGTTATCCATATTCTGTATTCTGTGTTCTACATTCTATATTCTAAACTTTATATTCAGTATACTGTATTCTATATTCTAAATTCTGTGTTCGGAATTCCATGTTCTAAATTCTATATTCAGCATTGTGTATTGTATATATATTCTAAATTTTGTGTTCTACATTCTAAATTCTAAATTCTATATTCAGTATTCTGTATTCAATATTCTAAATTCTGTGTTTTGCATTCCATATTCTAAATTCTGGCTTCTATATTCTTTATTCTATATTCTATATTTTGTGTTATTCATTATATATTCTACATTCTATATCTTCATTCCGTATACTACATTCTATATTCTGTATTCTACAGTCTATATTCTAAATTCTATATTCAGTATTCTGTGTTCTATATTCTAATTTCTGTGTTCTGAATTCCATGTTTTAAATTCTGTGTTTTGTATTCTGTTTCCATATTCTATATTCTGTGTTGTAAATTCTGTAATCTGTATACTCTATTCTGCATTCCGTATTCTATAATCTATATACTGTGTTCTACATTCGATATTCTAAATTCTATATTCAGTGTTTTGTATTCTATATTCTAAATTCTGTGTTTTGCATTCAATATTCTAAATTCTCTATTCTATATTCTATATTTTGTGTTCTACTTTCTATATTCTAAATTCTATATTCAGTGCTCTGTACTCTATATTCTAAATTCTGTGTTCTGCATTCCATGTTATAAATTTTTGATTCTATATTCTGTATTCTATATTCTGTACTCTGTGTTTTATTTTCAATTTTCTAAATCCTATATTCAGTACTCTGTGGTCTATATTTTAAATTCTGTGTTCTATATTCTATAGTCTAAATCCTATATTCAGCATTTTGTATTCAATATTCTAAATTCTGTGTTCTGCATTCTATATTCTAAATTCTATATTCAGTATTCTGTATTCTATATTCTTAATTCTGTGTTCTGCATTCCATGTTCTAAATTCTCTATTCTAAAATATATAATCTATTTTCTACTTTCTATATACTAAATTGTATATTCAGTATTCTGTATTCTATATTCTAAATTCTGTGTTCTGCTTTCCATGTTTTAAATTCTGTGTTTTGTATTCTGTTTCCATATTCTATATTCTGTGTTGTAAATTCTGTAATCTGTATACTCTATTCTGCATTCCGTTTTCTATAATCTATATTCTGAGTTCTACATTCGATATTCTAAATTCTATATTCAGTGTTCTGTATTCTATATTCTAAATTCTGTGTTTTGCATTCAATATTCTAAATTCTCTATTCTATATTCTATATTTTGTGTTCTACTTTCTATATTCTAAATTCTATATTCAGTGCTCTGTACTCTATATTCTAAATTCTGTGTTCTGCATTCCATGTTATAAATTTTTGATTCTATATTCTGTATTCTATATTCTGTACTCTGTGTTTTATTTTCAATTTTCTAAATCCTATATTCAGTACTCTGTGGTCTATATTTTAAATTCTGTGTTCTATATTCTATAGTCTAAATCCTATATTCAGCATTTTGTATTCAATATTCTAAATTCTGTGTTCTGCATTCTATATTCTAAATTCTATATTCAGTATTCTGTATTCTATATTCTTAATTCTGTGTTCTGCATTCCATGTTCTAAATTCTCTATTCTAAAATATATAATCTATTTCCTACTTTCTATATACTAAATTCTATATTCAGTATTCTGTATTCTATATTCTAAATTCTGTGTTCTGCTTTCCATGTTCTAAATTCTCTATTCTTTAATCTATATTCTGTGTTCTGCTTTCTATATTCTTAATTCTATATTCAGTATTCTGTATTCTATATTTAAAATTCTGTGTTCTACATCATATATTCTAAATCCTATATTAGGTATACTGTATTGTATATTATAATTTCTGTGTTCTGCATACCATGTTCTAATTTCTGTGTTCTATATTCTCTTTTCCATATTTTATATTCTGTGTTCTAAATTCTATTTTCTGTATTCTATATTCTGTATTCCGTATTCTACATTATATATTCTATGTTCTACCTTTTATATTCCAAATTCTATATTCAGTATTCTGTATTCTATATTCTAAATTAAGTGTTCTGAATTCCATGTTCTAAATTCTCTATTCTCTATTCTGTGTTCTACTTTCTATATTCTATATTCTATATTCAGTATTCTGTATTCTATATTCTAAATTCTGTGTTCTGCATTCTTTGTTCTAAATTCTATGTTCAGTATACTGTAATATATATTCTAAATTCTGTGTTCTGCATTCCATGATCTAAATTCTGGGTTCTATATTCTGTATTTTATATTCTATATTCTGTGTTCTACATTCTATATTCTAATTTCTATATTCAGTATTCTCTATTCTAAACTCTAAATTCTGTGTTCTGAATTCCATGTGCTATGTTCTGGCTTCTATATTATATATTCTATATTATATATATTGAATTCTTCATTCTATATTCTACATTCTATATTCTGCCTCCGTATTCTATGTTCTATATACTGTGTTCTACATTCTATATCTAAATTCTATATTCAGTATACTGTATTCTCTATTTTAAATTCTGTGTACTGCATTCCATGTTCTAAATACTATATTCAGTATTCTGTTTTCTATATTCTAAATTCTGTGTTCTGCATTCCATGTTCTAAATTCTGGGTTCTGTATTCTTTTTTCCATATCCTATATACTGTTTTCTACATTCTATTTTCTACATTCTATATTCTGCATTCCGTATTCTATGTTCTATATTCTGTGTTCTACATTCTATATTATAAATTCTATATTAAGTATTCTGTATTCTATATTCTAAATTCTGTGTTCTTCATTCCATGTTCTAAATACTGGGTTATATATTCTGCATTCTATATTCTAAATTCTGTGTTCTACATTCTATATTCTAAATTCTATATTCAGTATTCTGTATTCTATGTTCTAAATTCTGGCTTCTGCATTTCATGTTCTAAATGCTGGGTTCTATTTTCTGTATTCTATATTTTAAATTCTGTGTCCTACAAATTATATTCTAATTTGGCTATTCAGTATTCTGTATTTTGTAGTCTAAATTCTGTGTTCTTCATTCCATATTCTAAATTCTGTGTTCTAAATTCTCTCTTCTATATTCTATATTCTGTGTTTTACATTCTATATTCTAAATACTTTATTTAGTATTCGGTGTTCTATACTCTAAATTCTGTGTTCTACATTCTATGTTCTAAATTGTAGATTAAGTATTCTGTATGCTATAGTTTAAATTCTGTGTTCTACATTCCATGATCTAATTTCTGTGGTCTGTATTCTCAATTTTATATTCTTTATTTTGTGTTTTTCATTCTATATTCTGCATTCCGTCTTCTATATTCTATATTTTGTGTTCTACATTCTATATTCTGAATCCTATATTCTGTATTCTGTATCCTATATTCTAAATTCTGTGTTCTGCATTCCGTGTTCTAAATTCTGGGTTCTTTATCCTGTTTTCCCTATTCTATATTCTGTGTACTTCATTCTATATTCTGTATACTCTTTTCTGCATTCCGTATTCTACATTCTATATTCTGTGTTCTACATGCTATATTATAAATTCTGTCTTCAGTATTCTGTATTCTATATTCTAAATGCTGTGTTCTGCATTCCATTTTCTAAATTCTATATTAAGTATACTGTATTCTATATTCTAAATTCTGTGTTCGGCATTCCATATTCTAAATTCTATATTCAGCATTCTGTATTCTATATATATTCTAAATTTTGTGTTCTACATTTTATATTCTATATTCTATATTCAGTATTCTCTATTCTATATTCTAAATTCTGTGTTCTGCATTCCATATTCTAAATTCTGGCTTCTATATTCTTTTTTCTATATTCTATATTTTGTGTTATTCATTCTATATTCTACATTCTATATGCTTCATTCCATATACTATATTCTATATTCTGTATTCCACATTCTATATTCTAAATTCTATATTCAGTATTCTGTGTGCTACTTTCTAAATTCTGTGTTCTGCATTCCATGTTCTAAATTCTGTGTTCTGTGTTCTGTTTCCATATTCTATGTTCTGTGTTCTAAATTCTGTATTCTGTATACTATATTCTGCATTCCGTATTCTATATTCTATATTCTGTGTTGTACATTCGATATTCTAAATACTATATTCAGTATTCTGTATTCTATATTCTAAATTCTGTGTTCTGCATTCATTATTCTAAATTCTCTATTCTATATTCTGTATTCTACTTTCTTTATTCTATATTTTATATTCTGTGTCCTGTAGTCTATATTCTAAATTCTGTGTTATGCATACCAGTTATAAATTCTATATTCAGTATTCTGTATTCTCTTTTCTAAATTCTGTGTTCTGAATTCTATATTCTAAATTCTATATTCAGTATACTTTATTTTATAATCTAAATTCTGTATTCTGCATTTTGTGTTCTAAATTCTGGGTTCTGTATTCTGATTTCCATATTCTATATTCTGAATTCTAAATTCTATATTCTGTATTCTATATTCTGCATTCCGTATTCTATATTTTATATTCTGTGTTCTATATTCTATATTCTATATTCAGTATTCTGTGGTCTATATTTTAAATTCTGTGTTCTGTATTCCATGTTAAATTTTTGATTCTATATTCTCTATTTTGTATTCTATACTCTGTGTTCTACTTTCAATTTTCTAAATCCTATATTCAGTATTCTGTGGTGTATATTTTAAATTCTGTGTTCTACATTCTATAGTATAAATCCTATATTCAGCATTTTGTATTCAATATTCTAAATTCTGTGTTCTGCATTACATGTTCAAGATTCTGGGTTCTATATTCTGTTTTCCATATTTTATATTCTGTGCTCTAAATTCTATATTCTGTGTTCTATATTCTGCATTCCGTATTCTACATTATATATTCTGTGTTCTACCTTCTATATTCCAAATTCCATATTCAGTATTCTGTATTCTATATTCTAAATTCTGTGTTCTGCATTCCACGTTCTAAAATTTCTATTCTATATTCTATATTATGTGTTCTACATTCTATATTCTAAATTTTATATTCAGTATTCTGTATTCTATATTCTAAATTCTGTGTTCTGCACTCCATGTTCTCAATTCTATATTCAGTATTCTGTATTCTATATTCTAAATTCTGAGTTCTGCATTCAATGTTCTAAGTTCTATGATCAGTATAATGTATTATATATTCTAATTTCTGTGTTATGCATTCCATGTTCTAAATTGTGGGTTCTATAATCTATATTCTATATTCTATATCTGTGTTCTACATTCTATATTCTAAATACTATATTCAGATTTCTGTATTCTATAATATTATTTCTGTGTTCTACATTCTATATTTTAAATTCTATATTCAGTATTATGTAATCTATATTCTTAATTCTGTGTTCTGCATAGCATGTTCTTTATTCTGGATTCTTTATTCCGTATACTACATACTATATTCTTTGTCTTAAATTCTATATTCTAAATTCTATATTCAGTATTCTTTATTATATATCCTAATTTCTGTGTTTTCCATTCTATATTCTAAATTGTATATTCAGTATTCTGTATTCTATATTCTAAATTCTGAGTTCTGATTTCCGTGTTCCAAAATCTGGCTTCAATAATCTCTAAGCTATATTTTTTATTCTGTTTTCTACATTCTATATTCTAAATTATATATTCAGTGTTATGTGTATTATATTCTATATTCTGTGTACTACATTCAATTTTTTAATTGTTTTTTAAGTATTATGTATTCTATAATCTAAATTCTGTGTTCTGCATTCCATGTTCTTAATACTGGGTTCAATATTCGTTATTCTCTATTCTGTATTCTGTGTTCCTCATTCTATATTCTAACTTCTACATTCAGTATTCTGTATTCTATATTCTAAATAATGTTTTCTGCATTCCATGTTCTAAATTCTATATCCAGTATTCTGTATTCTATATTCTAAAATCTGTTTTCAGCATTCAATGTTCTAAATTCTATGTTCAGTATTCTTTGTTCTATATACAAAATTCTGTGTTCTGCATTCCATGTTTAAATTCTGGGTGCTGTATTTTGTTTTCCATATTCTATATTCTGTGTTCTATATTCTATATTCTGTATTTTATGTTCTACATTCCGTATTCTATTTTCTATATTCTGTGTTCTACATTCTCTATTCTAAATTCTATATTCAGTATACTGTATTCTATATTTAAAATTCTGTGTTCTGCATTCCATGTTAAAATTCTGGCTTCTATATTCTCTATTGTATATTCTAAATTTTGTGTGCATCATTCTATATTTTACCTTCTATATTCTGCATTCCTTATTCTATATTCTTTATAACGTGTTCTACATTCTATATTCTAAATTCTATATTCAGTATTCTGTATCCTATATTCTAAATTCTGTGTTCTGCATTCTATAATCTAAATTGTATATTCAGTATTCTGAATTCTATATTCTAAATTCTGTGTTCTTCATTCCATATTCTAAATTCTGGTTTCAATATTCTCTATTCTATATTCCATATTTTGTGTTCTTCATTCTATATTCTTCATTCTATATTCTGCATTCCGTATTCTATATCATTAATACTGTGTTGTACATTCTATGTTCTAAATACTATATTCAGTATCCTGTATCCTATATTCTAAATTCTGTGTTCTACATTCCATGTTTTAAATTCAGGGTTCTGTATTCTGTTTTACATATTTTATATTCTGTGTTCTATATTCTATATTCTGTATTCTATATTCTACATTCCGTATTCTATATTCTATATTCTGTGTGCTACATTGTATATACTAAATTCTATATTCAGTATTCTGTATACTCTATTCTAAATTCTGTGTTCTGCATTCCATGTTCTAAATTCTCGCTTCTATATTCTCTATTCTTTATTTTGTGTTCTTCATTCTATATTCTACAATCTATATTCTGCATTCCATATTCTATAAGCTTTATACTGTGTTCTACATTCTATATTATAAATTCTATATTCAGTATTCTGTGTTCTATATTGTAAATTCTGTGTTCTGCATTCCATGTTCTAAATTCTGGGTTCAATATTCTTAATACTATATTCTATATTCTGATTTCTACTTTCTATATTCTAAATTCTATATTCTGTATTCCGTTTTCTTATTTCTATATTCTGTGTTCAACATTCCATATTCTAATTAATTTATTCAGTTTTCCTTATACTATATTCTATATTCTGTGTTCTACAATCCATATTCTAAATTCTATATGCAATATTCTCTATTCTGTATTCTAAATACTGTGTTCTGCATTCCATGTTCTAACTTCTGGGATCTGTATTCTGTTATCCGTATTCTATATTCTGTGTTCTATATTCAATATTCTGTATTCTATATTCTACATTCTATATTCTAAAGTCTATATTCAGTATTCTGTATACTATATTCTAAATTTTGTGTTCTGCATTCTATATTTTAAATTCTGGGTTCATATTCTCTATTCTATATTCCATATTTTGTGTTCTTCATTCTATATTCTTCATTCTATATTCAATATTCTGTATTGTATATTCTAAATTCTGTGTTTTGCTTTCTATGTTCTAAATTCTATATTCAGTATTCTGTGTTCAATATTCTAAATTCTGTGTTCTGCATTCTATTTTCTAAATTCTGGGTTCTGTATTCTGTTTTCCATAATCTATTTTCTGTTTTCTACAGTCTATATACTGTTTTCTATATTCTGAATTCTGTAATCTATATTCTATATACTGTGTTCTACATTCCTATTCTAAATTCTATATTAAGTATTCTGTATTCTATATTCTAAATTCTGAGTTCATCATTCCATGTTTCAAATTCTGTGTTCTATATTCTCTATTCTATATTCTATATTTTGTGTTATTAATTTTATATTCTAAATTCTATATTCTGCATTCCGTATTCTATGTTCTATTTTCTGTGTTCTACATTCTATATTATAAATTCTATATTCAGTATTCTGTTTTCTATATTCCAAATACTGTGTTCTTTATTCTCTCTTCCATATTCTATATTCTGTGTTTTACATTCTATATTCTAAATCGTATATTAAGTATACTGTGTTCTATATGCTAAATTCTGTATTCTACATTCTATATTCTAAATTCTAGATTAAGTATTCTGTTTGCTATAGTTTAAATTCTGTGTTCTGTATCCCATGTTCTAATTTATGGGTTCTATATTCTGTACTCTATATTCTATATTCTGTGTTCTACTTTCTATATACTAAATTCTATATTCAATATTCTGTATTCTATATTCTAATTTCTGTGTTCTACTTTCTTTATCTAAATCCTATATTCAGTAATATGTATTCTATATTCTAAATTGTGTGTTCTGCATTCCATGTTGTAAATTCTCTATTCTCTATTCTGTATTCTGTGTTCTATATTCTAAATTCTGTGTTCTGAATTCCATGTTCTAAATTCTATGTTCTAAATCCTATATTCTGTATTCTATATTCTAAATTCTCTGTTCTGCATTCCATGTTTTAAATTCTGCGTTCTGTATTCTGTTATCCATATTCTGTATTCTGTGTTCTACATTCTATATTCTAAACTTTATATTCAGTATACTGTATTCTATATTCTAAATTCTGTGTTCGGAATTCCATGTTCTAAATTCTATATTCAGCATTGTGTATTGTATATATATTCTAAATTTTGTGTTCTACATTCTAAATTCTAAATTCTATATTCAGTATTCTGTATTCAATATTCTAAATTCTGTGTTTTGCATTCCATATTCTAAATTCTGGCTTCTATATTCTTTATTCTATATTCTATATTTTGTGTTATTCATTATATATTCTACATTCTATATCTTCATTCCGTATACTACATTCTATATTCTGTATTCTACAGTCTATATTCTAAATTCTATATTCAGTATTCTGTGTTCTATATTCTAATTTCTGTGTTCTGAATTCCATGTTTTAAATTCTGTGTTTTGTATTCTGTTTCCATATTCTATATTCTGTGTTGTAAATTCTGTAATCTGTATACTCTATTCTGCATTCCGTATTCTATAATCTATATACTGTGTTCTACATTCGATATTCTAAATTCTATATTCAGTGTTTTGTACTCTATATTCTAAATTCTGTGTTTTGCATTCAATATTCTAAATTCTCTATTCTATATTCTATATTTTGTGTTCTACTTTCTATATTCTAAATTCTATATTCAGTGCTCTGTACTCTATATTCTAAATTCTGTGTTCTGCATTCCATGTTATAAATTTTTGATTCTATATTCTGTATTCTATATTCTGTACTCTGTGTTTTATTTTCAATTTTCTAAATCCTATATTCAGTACTCTGTGGTCTATATTTTAAATTCTGTGTTCTATATTCTATAGTCTAAATCCTATATTCAGCATTTTGTATTCAATATTCTAAATTCTGTGTTCTGCATTCTATATTCTAAATTCTATATTCAGTATTCTGTATTCTATATTCTTAATTCTGTGTTCTGCATTCCATGTTCTAAATTCTCTATTCTAAAATATATAATCTATTTTCTACTTTCTATATACTAAATTGTATATTCAGTATTCTGTATTCTATATTCTAAATTCTGTGTTCTGCTTTCCATGTTTTAAATTCTGTGTTTTGTATTCTGTTTCCATATTCTATATTCTGTGTTGTAAATTCTGTAATCTGTATACTCTATTCTGCATTCCGTTTTCTATAATCTATATTCTGAGTTCTACATTCGATATTCTAAATTCTATATTCAGTGTTCTGTATTCTATATTCTAAATTCTGTGTTTTGCATTCAATATTCTAAATTCTCTATTCTATATTCTATATTTTGTGTTCTACTTTCTATATTCTAAATTCTATATTCAGTGCTCTGTACTCTATATTCTAAATTCTGTGTTCTGCATTCCATGTTATAAATTTTTGATTCTATATTCTGTATTCTATATTCTGTACTCTGTGTTTTATTTTCAATTTTCTAAATCCTATATTCAGTACTCTGTGGTCTATATTTTAAATTCTGTGTTCTATATTCTATAGTCTAAATCCTATATTCAGCATTTTGTATTCAATATTCTAAATTCTGTGTTCTGCATTCTATATTCTAAATTCTATATTCAGTATTCTGTATTCTATATTCTTAATTCTGTGTTCTGCATTCCATGTTCTAAATTCTCTATTCTAAAATATATAATCTATTTCCTACTTTCTATATACTAAATTCTATATTCAGTATTCTGTATTCTATATTCTAAATTCTGTGTTCTGCTTTCCATGTTCTAAATTCTCTATTCTTTAATCTATATTCTGTGTTCTGCTTTCTATATTCTTAATTCTATATTCAGTATTCTGTATTCTATATTTAAAATTCTGTGTTCTACATCATATATTCTAAATCCTATATTAGGTATACTGTATTGTATATTATAATTTCTGTGTTCTGCATACCATGTTCTAATTTCTGTGTTCTATATTCTCTTTTCCATATTTTATATTCTGTGTTCTAAATTCTATTTTCTGTATTCTATATTCTGTATTCCGTATTCTACATTATATATTCTATGTTCTACCTTTTATATTCCAAATTCTATATTCAGTATTCTGTATTCTATATTCTAAATTAAGTGTTCTGAATTCCATGTTCTAAATTCTCTATTCTCTATTCTGTGTTCTACTTTCTATATTCTATATTCTATATTCAGTATTCTGTATTCTATATTCTAAATTCTGTGTTCTGCATTCTTTGTTCTAAATTCTATGTTCAGTATACTGTAATATATATTCTAAATTCTGTGTTCTGCATTCCATGATCTAAATTCTGGGTTCTATATTCTGTATTTTATATTCTATATTCTGTGTTCTACATTCTATATTCTAATTTCTATATTCAGTATTCTCTATTCTAAACTCTAAATTCTGTGTTCTGAATTCCATGTGCTATGTTCTGGCTTCTATATTATATATTCTATATTATATATATTGAATTCTTCATTCTATATTCTACATTCTATATTCTGCCTCCGTATTCTATGTTCTATATACTGTGTTCTACATTCTATATCTAAATTCTATATTCAGTATACTGTATTCTCTATTTTAAATTCTGTGTACTGCATTCCATGTTCTAAATACTATATTCAGTATTCTGTTTTCTATATTCTAAATTCTGTGTTCTGCATTCCATGTTCTAAATTCTGGGTTCTGTATTCTTTTTTCCATATCCTATATACTGTTTTCTACATTCTATTTTCTACATTCTATATTCTGCATTCCGTATTCTATGTTCTATATTCTGTGTTCTACATTCTATATTATAAATTCTATATTAAGTATTCTGTATTCTATATTCTAAATTCTGTGTTCTTCATTCCATGTTCTAAATACTGGGTTATATATTCTGCATTCTATATTCTAAATTCTGTGTTCTACATTCTATATTCTAAATTCTATATTCAGTATTCTGTATTCTATGTTCTAAATTCTGGCTTCTGCATTTCATGTTCTAAATGCTGGGTTCTATTTTCTGTATTCTATATTTTAAATTCTGTGTCCTACAAATTATATTCTAATTTGGCTATTCAGTATTCTGTATTTTGTAGTCTAAATTCTGTGTTCTTCATTCCATATTCTAAATTCTGTGTTCTAAATTCTCTCTTCTATATTCTATATTCTGTGTTTTACATTCTATATTCTAAATACTTTATTTAGTATTCGGTGTTCTATACTCTAAATTCTGTGTTCTACATTCTATGTTCTAAATTGTAGATTAAGTATTCTGTATGCTATAGTTTAAATTCTGTGTTCTACATTCCATGATCTAATTTCTGTGGTCTGTATTCTCAATTTTATATTCTTTATTTTGTGTTTTTCATTCTATATTCTGCATTCCGTCTTCTATATTCTATATTTTGTGTTCTACATTCTATATTCTGAATCCTATATTCTGTATTCTGTATCCTATATTCTAAATTCTGTGTTCTGCGTTCCGTGTTCTAAATTCTGGGTTCTTTATCCTGTTTTCCCTATTCTATATTCTGTGTACTTCATTCTATATTCTGTATACTCTTTTCTGCATTCCGTACTCTACATTCTATATTCTGTGTTCTACATGCTATATTATAAATTCTGTCTTCAGTATTCTGTATTCTATATTCTAAATGCTGTGTTCTGCATTCCATTTTCTAAATTCTATATTAAGTATACTGTATTCTATATTCTAAATTCTGTGTTCGGCATTCCATATTCTAAATTCTATATTCAGCATTCTGTATTCTATATATATTCTAAATTTTGTGTTCTACATTTTATATTCTATATTCTATATTCAGTATTCTCTATTCTATATTCTAAATTCTGTGTTCTGCATTCCATATTCTAAATTCTGGCTTCTATATTCTTTTTTCTATATTCTATATTTTGTGTTATTCATTCTATATTCTACATTCTATATGCTTCATTCCATATACTATATTCTATATTCTGTATTCCACATTCTATATTCTAAATTCTATATTCAGTATTCTGTGTGCTACTTTCTAAATTCTGTGTTCTGCATTCCATGTTCTAAATTCTGTGTTCTGTGTTCTGTTTCCATATTCTATGTTCTGTGTTCTAAATTCTGTATTCTGTATACTATATTCTGCATTCCGTATTCTATATTCTATATTCTGTGTTGTACATTCGATATTCTAAATACTATATTCAGTATTCTGTATTCTATATTCTAAATTCTGTGTTCTGCATTCATTATTCTAAATTCTCTATTCTATATTCTGTATTCTACTTTCTTTATTCTATATTTTATATTCTGTGTCTTGTAGTCTATATTCTAAATTCTGTGTTATGCATACCAGTTATAAATTCTATATTCAGTATTCTGTATTCTCTTTTCTAAATTCTGTGTTCTGAATTCTATATTCTAAATTCTATATTCAGTATACTTTATTTTATAATCTAAATTCTGTATTCTGCATTTTGTGTTCTAAATTCTGGGTTCTGTATTCTGATTTCCATATTCTATATTCTGAATTCTAAATTCTATATTCTGTATTCTATATTCTGCATTCCGTATTCTATATTTTATATTCTGTGTTCTATATTCTATATTCTATATTCAGTATTCTGTGGTCTATATTTTAAATTCTGTGTTCTGTATTCCATGTTAAATTTTTGATTCTATATTCTCTATTTTGTATTCTATACTCTGTGTTCTACTTTCAATTTTCTAAATCCTATATTCAGTATTCTGTGGTGTATATTTTAAATTCTGTGTTCTACATTCTATAGTATAAATCCTATATTCAGCATTTTGTATTCAATATTCTAAATTCTGTGTTCTGCATTACATGTTCAAGATTCTGGGTTCTATATTCTGTTTTCCATATTTTATATTCTGTGCTCTAAATTCTATATTCTGTGTTCTATATTCTGCATTCCGTATTCTACATTATATATTCTGTGTTCTACCTTCTATATTCCAAATTCCATATTCAGTATTCTGTATTCTATATTCTAAATTCTGTGTTCTGCATTCCACGTTCTAAAATTTCTATTCTATATTCTATATTATGTGTTCTACATTCTATATTCTAAATTTTATATTCAGTATTCTGTATTCTATATTCTAAATTCTGTGTTCTGCACTCCATGTTCTCAATTCTATATTCAGTATTCTGTATTCTATATTCTAAATTCTGAGTTCTGCATTCAATGTTCTAAGTTCTATGATCAGTATAATGTATTATATATTCTAATTTCTGTGTTATGCATTCCATGTTCTAAATTGTGGGTTCTATAATCTATATTCTATATTATATATCTGTGTTCTACATTCTATATTCTAAATACTATATTCAGATTTCTGTATTCTATAATATTAATTCTGTGTTCTACATTCTATATTTTAAATTCTATATTCAGTATTATGTAATCTATATTCTTAATTCTGTGTTCTGCATAGCATGTTCTTTATTCTGGATTCTTTATTCCGTATACTACATACTATATTCTTTGTCTTAAATTCTATATTCTAAATTCTATATTCAGTATTCTTTATTATATATCCTAATTTCTGTGTTTTCCATTCTATATTCTAAATTGTATATTCAGTATTCTGTATTCTATATTCTAAATTCTGAGTTCTGATTTCCGTGTTCCAAAATCTGGCTTCAATAATCTCTAAGCTATATTTTTTATTCTGTTTTCTACATTCTATATTCTAAATTATATATTCAGTGTTATGTGTATTATATTCTATATTCTGTGTACTACATTCAATTTTTTAATTGTTTTTTAAGTATTATGTATTCTATAATCTAAATTCTGTGTTCTGCATTCCATGTTCTTAATACTGGGTTCAATATTCGTTATTCTCTATTCTGTATTCTGTGTTCCTCATTCTATATTCTAACTTCTACATTCAGTATTCTGTATTCTATATTCTAAATAATGTTTTCTGCATTCCATGTTCTAAATTCTATATCCAGTATTCTGTATTCTATATTCTAAAATCTGTTTTCAGCATTCAATGTTCTAAATTCTATGTTCAGTATTCTTTGTTCTATATACAAAATTCTGTGTTCTGCATTCCATGTTTAAATTCTGGGTGCTGTATTTTGTTTTCCATATTCTATATTCTGTGTTCTATATTCTATATTCTGTATTTTATGTTCTACATTCCGTATTCTATTTTCTATATTCTGTGTTCTACATTCTCTATTCTAAATTCTATATTCAGTATACTGTATTCTATATTTAAAATTCTGTGTTCTGCATTCCATGTTAAAATTCTGGCTTCTATATTCTCTATTGTATATTCTAAATTTTGTGTGCATCATTCTATATTTTACCTTCTATATTCTGCATTCCTTATTCTATATTCTTTATAACGTGTTCTACATTCTATATTCTAAATTCTATATTCAGTATTCTGTATCCTATATTCTAAATTCTGTGTTCTGCATTCTATAATCTAAATTGTATATTCAGTATTCTGAATTCTATATTCTAAATTCTGTGTTCTTCATTCCATATTCTAAATTCTGGTTTCAATATTCTCTATTCTATATTCCATATTTTGTGTTCTTCATTCTATATTCTTCATTCTATATTCTGCATTCCGTATTCTATATCATTAATACTGTGTTGTACATTCTATGTTCTAAATACTATATTCAGTATCCTGTATCCTATATTCTAAATTCTGTGTTCTACATTCCATGTTTTAAATTCAGGGTTCTGTATTCTGTTTTACATATTTTATATTCTGTGTTCTATATTCTATATTCTGTATTCTATATTCTACATTCCGTATTCTATATTCTATATTCTGTGTGCTACATTGTATATACTAAATTCTATATTCAGTATTCTGTATACTCTATTCTAAATTCTGTGTTCTGCATTCCATGTTCTAAATTCTCGCTTCTATATTCTCTATTCTTTATTTTGTGTTCTTCATTCTATATTCTACAATCTATATTCTGCATTCCATATTCTATAAGCTTTATACTGTGTTCTACATTCTATATTATAAATTCTATATTCAGTATTCTGTGTTCTTTATTGTAAATTCTGTGTTCTGCATTCCATGTTCTAAATTCTGGGTTCAATATTCTTAATACTATATTCTATATTCTGATTTCTACTTTCTATATTCTAAATTCTATATTCTGTATTCCGTTTTCTTATTTCTATATTCTGTGTTCAACATTCCATATTCTAATTAATTTATTCAGTTTTCCTTATACTATATTCTATATTCTGTGTTCTACAATCCATATTCTAAATTCTATATGCAATATTCTCTATTCTGTATTCTAAATACTGTGTTCTGCATTCCATGTTCTAACTTCTGGGATCTGTATTCTGTTATCCGTATTCTATATTCTGTGTTCTATATTCAATATTCTGTATTCTATATTCTACATTCTATATTCTAAAGTCTATATTCAGTATTCTGTATACTATATTCTAAATTTTGTGTTCTGCATTCTATATTTTAAATTCTGGGTTCATATTCTCTATTCTATATTCCATATTTTGTGTTCTTCATTCTATATTCTTCATTCTATATTCAATATTCTGTATTGTATATTCTAAATTCTGTGTTTTGCTTTCTATGTTCTAAATTCTCTATTCAGTATTCTGTGTTCAATATTCTAAATTCTGTGTTCTGCATTCTATTTTCTAAATTCTGGGTTCTGTATTCTGTTTTCCATAATCTATTTTCTGTTTTCTACAGTCTATATACTGTTTTCTATATTCTGAATTCTGTAATCTATATTCTATATACTGTGTTCTACATTCCTATTCTAAATTCTATATTAAGTATTCTGTATTCTATATTCTAAATTCTGAGTTCATCATTCCATGTTTCAAATTCTGTGTTCTATATTCTCTATTCTATATTCTATATTTTGTGTTATTAATTTTATATTCTAAATTCTATATTCTGCATTCCGTATTCTATGTTCTATTTTCTGTGTTCTACATTCTATATTATAAATTCTATATTCAGTATTCTGTTTTCTATATTCCAAATACTGTGTTCTTTATTCTCTCTTCCATATTCTATATTCTGTGTTTTACATTCTATATTCTAAATCGTATATTAAGTATACTGTGTTCTATATGCTAAATTCTGTATTCTACATTCTATATTCTAAATTCTAGATTAAGTATTCTGTTTGCTATAGTTTAAATTCTGTGTTCTGTATCCCATGTTCTAATTTATGGGTTCTATATTCTGTACTCTATATTCTATATTCTGTGTTCTACTTTCTATATACTAAATTCTATATTCAATATTCTGTATTCTATATTCTAATTTCTGTGTTCTACTTTCTTTATCTAAATCCTATATTCAGTAATATGTATTCTATATTCTAAATTGTGTGTTCTGCATTCCATGTTGTAAATTCTCTATTCTCTATTCTGTATTGTGTGTTCTATATTCTAAATTCTGTGTTCTGAATTCCATGTTCTAAATTCTATGTTCTAAATCCTATATTCTGTATTCTATATTCTAAATTCTCTGTTCTGCATTCCATGTTTTAAATTCTGCGTTCTGTATTCTGTTATCCATATTCTGTATTCTGTGTTCTACATTCTATATTCTAAACTTTATATTCAGTATACTGTATTCTATATTCTAAATTCTGTGTTCGGAATTCCATGTTCTAAATTCTATATTCAGCATTGTGTATTGTATATATATTCTAAATTTTGTGTTCTACATTCTAAATTCTAAATTCTATATTCAGTATTCTGTATTCAATATTCTAAATTCTGTGTTTTGCATTCCATATTCTAAATTCTGGCTTCTATATTCTTTATTCTATATTCTATATTTTGTGTTATTCATTATATATTCTACATTCTATATCTTCATTCCGTATACTACATTCTATATTCTGTATTCTACAGTCTATATTCTAAATTCTATATTCAGTATTCTGTGTTCTATATTCTAATTTCTGTGTTCTGAATTCCATGTTTTAAATTCTGTGTTTTGTATTCTGTTTCCATATTCTATATTCTGTGTTGTAAATTCTGTAATCTGTATACTCTATTCTGCATTCCGTATTCTATAATCTATATACTGTGTTCTACATTCGATATTCTAAATTCTATATTCAGTGTTTTGTATTCTATATTCTAAATTCTGTGTTTTGCATTCAATATTCTAAATTCTCTATTCTATATTCTATATTTTGTGTTCTACTTTCTATATTCTAAATTCTATATTCAGTGCTCTGTACTCTATATTCTAAATTCTGTGTTCTGCATTCCATGTTATAAATTTTTGATTCTATATTCTGTATTCTATATTCTGTACTCTGTGTTTTATTTTCAATTTTCTAAATCCTATATTCAGTACTCTGTGGTCTATATTTTAAATTCTGTGTTCTATATTCTATAGTCTAAATCCTATATTCAGCATTTTGTATTCAATATTCTAAATTCTGTGTTCTGCATTCTATATTCTAAATTCTATATTCAGTATTCTGTATTCTATATTCTTAATTCTGTGTTCTGCATTCCATGTTCTAAATTCTCTATTCTAAAATATATAATCTATTTTCTACTTTCTATATACTAAATTGTATATTCAGTATTCTGTATTCTATATTCTAAATTCTGTGTTCTGCTTTCCATGTTTTAAATTCTGTGTTTTGTATTCTGTTTCCATATTCTATATTCTGTGTTGTAAATTCTGTAATCTGTATACTCTATTCTGCATTCCGTTTTCTATAATCTATATTCTGAGTTCTACATTCGATATTCTAAATTCTATATTCAGTGTTCTGTATTCTATATTCTAAATTCTGTGTTTTGCATTCAATATTCTAAATTCTCTATTCTATATTCTATATTTTGTGTTCTACTTTCTATATTCTAAATTCTATATTCAGTGCTCTGTACTCTATATTCTAAATTCTGTGTTCTGCATTCCATGTTATAAATTTTTGATTCTATATTCTGTATTCTATATTCTGTACTCTGTGTTTTATTTTCAATTTTCTAAATCCTATATTCAGTACTCTGTGGTCTATATTTTAAATTCTGTGTTCTATATTCTATAGTCTAAATCCTATATTCAGCATTTTGTATTCAATATTCTAAATTCTGTGTTCTGCATTCTATATTCTAAATTCTATATTCAGTATTCTGTATTCTATATTCTTAATTCTGTGTTCTGCATTCCATGTTCTAAATTCTCTATTCTAAAATATATAATCTATTTCCTACTTTCTATATACTAAATTCTATATTCAGTATTCTGTATTCTATATTCTAAATTCTGTGTTCTGCTTTCCATGTTCTAAATTCTCTATTCTTTAATCTATATTCTGTGTTCTGCTTTCTATATTCTTAATTCTATATTCAGTATTCTGTATTCTATATTTAAAATTCTGTGTTCTACATCATATATTCTAAATCCTATATTAGGTATACTGTATTGTATATTATAATTTCTGTGTTCTGCATACCATGTTCTAATTTCTGTGTTCTATATTCTCTTTTCCATATTTTATATTCTGTGTTCTAAATTCTATTTTCTGTATTCTATATTCTGTATTCCGTATTCTACATTATATATTCTATGTTCTACCTTTTATATTCCAAATTCTATATTCAGTATTCTGTATTCTATATTCTAAATTAAGTGTTCTGAATTCCATGTTCTAAATTCTCTATTCTCTATTCTGTGTTCTACTTTCTATATTCTATATTCTATATTCAGTATTCTGTATTCTATATTCTAAATTCTGTGTTCTGCATTCTTTGTTCTAAATTCTATGTTCAGTATACTGTAATATATATTCTAAATTCTGTGTTCTGCATTCCATGATCTAAATTCTGGGTTCTATATTCTGTATTTTATATTCTATATTCTGTGTTCTACATTCTATATTCTAATTTCTATATTCAGTATTCTCTATTTTAAACTCTAAATTCTGTGTTCTGAATTCCATGTGCTATGTTCTGGCTTCTATATTATATATTCTATATTATATATATTGTATTCTTCATTCTAAATTCTACATTCTATATTCTGCCTCCGTATTCTATGTTCTATATACTGTGTTCTACATTCTATATCTAAATTCTATATTCAGTATACTGTATTCTCTATTTTAAATTCTGTGTACTTCATTCCATGTTCTAAATACTATATTCAGTATTCTGTTTTCTATATTCTAAATTCTGTGTTCTGCATTCCATGTTCTAAATTCTGGGTTCTGTATTCTTTTTTCCAAATCCTATATACTGTTTTCTACATTCTATTTTCTACATTCTATATTCTGCATTCCGTATTCTATGTTCTATATTCTGTGTTCTCCATTCTATATTATAAATTCTATATTAAGTATTCTGTATTCTATATTCTAAATTCTGTGTTCTTCATTCCATGTTCTAAATACTGGGTTATATATTCTGCATTCTATATTCTAAATTCTGTGTTCTACATTCTATATTCTAAATTCTATATTCAGTATTCTGTATTCTATGTTCTAAATTCTGGCTTCTGCATTTCATGTTCTAAATACTGGGTTCTATTTTCTGTATTCTATATTTTTAATTCTGTGTCCTACATATTATATTCTAATTTCTCTATTCAGTATTCTGTATTTTATAGTCTAAATTTTGTGTTCTTCATTCCATATTCTAAATTCTGTGTTCTAAATTCTCTCTTCTATATTCTATATTCTGTGTTTTACATTCTATATTCTAAATACTTTATTTAGTATTCGGTGTTCTATATTCTAAATTCTGTGTTTTACATTCTATGTTCTAAGTTGTAGATTAAGTATTCTGTATGCTATAGTTTAAATTCTGTGTTCTACATTCCATGATCTAATTTCTGTGGTCTGTATTCTCAATTTTATATTCTTTATTTTGTGTTTTTCATTCTATATTCTGCATTCCGTCTACTATATTCTATATTTTGTGTTCTACATTCTATATTCTGAATCCTATATTCAGTATTCTATATTCTATATTCTAAATTCTGTGTTCTGCATTCCGTGTTCTAAATTCTGGGTTGTTTATCCTGTTTTCCCTATTCTATATTCTGTGTACTTCATTCTATATTCTGTATACTCTTTTCTGCATTCTGTATTCTACATTCTATATTCTGTGTTCTACATGCTATATTATAAATTCTGTCTTCAGTATTCTGTATTCTATATTCTAAATGCTGTGTTCTGCATTCCATTTTCTAAATTCTATATTAAGTATACTCTATTCTATATTCTAAATTCTGTGTTCGGCATTCCATGTTCTAAATTCTATATTCAGCATTCTGTATTCTATATATATTCTAAATTTTGTGTTCTACATTGTATATTCTATATTCTATATTCAGTATTCTCTATTCTATATTCTAAATTCTGTGTTCTGCATTCCATATTCTAAATTCTGGCTTCTATATTCTTTATTCTATATTCTATATTTTGTGTTATTCATTCTATATTCTACATTCTATATGCTTCATTCCATATACTATATTCTATATTCTGTATTCCACATTCTAAATTCTAAATTCTATATTCAGTATTCTGTGTGCTACTTTCTAAATTCTGTGTTCTGCATTCCATGTTCAAAATTCTGTGTTCTGTGTTCTGTTTCCATATTCTATGTTCTATGTTCTAATTCTGTATTCTGTATACTATATTCTGCATTCCGTATTCTATATTCTATATTCTGTGTTCTACATTCGATATTCTAAATACTATATTCAGTATTCTGTATTCTATATTCTAAATTCTGTGTTCTGCATTCATTATTCTAAATTCTCTATTCTATATTCTGTGTTCTACTTTCTTTATTCTATATTCTATATTCAGTGTCCTGTAGTCTATATTCTAAATTCTGTGTTATGCATACCAGTTATAAATTCTATATTCAGTATTCTGTATTCTCTTTTCTAAATTCTGTGTTCTGAATTCTATATTCTAAATTCTATATTCAGTATACTTTATTTTATAATCTAAATTCTGTATTCTGCATTTTGTGTTCTAAATTCTGGGTTCTGTATTCTGATTTCCATATTCTATATTCTGAATTCTAAATTCTATATTCTGTATTCTATATTCTGCATTCCGTATTCTATATTTTATATTCTGTGTTCTATATTCTATATTCTATATTCAGTATTCTGTGGTCTATATTTTAAATTCTGTGTTCTGTATTCCATGTTAAATTTTTGATTCTATATTCTCTATTTTGTATTCTATAATCTGTGTTCTAATTTCAATTTTCTAAATCCTATATTCAGTATTCTGTGGTGTATATTTTAAATTCTGTGTTCTACATTCTATAGTATAAATCCTATATTCAGCATTTTGTATTCAATATTCTAAATTCTGTGTTCTGCATTACATGTTCAAGATTCTGGGTTCTATATTCTGTTTTCCATATTTTATATTCTGTGCTCTAAATTCTATATTCTGTGTTCTATATTCTGCATTCCGTATTCTACATTATATATTCTGTGTTCTACCTTCTATATTAGAAATTCCATATTCAGTATTTTGTATTCTATATTCTAAATTCTGTGTTCTGCATTCCACGTTCTAAACTTTCTATTCTATATTCTATATTCTGTGTTCTACATTCTATATTCTAAATTTTATATTCAGTATTCTGTATTCTATATTCTAAATTCTGTGTTCTGCACTCCATGTTCTCAATTCTATATCCAGTATTCTGTATTCTATATTCTAAATTCTGTGTTCTGCATTCAATGTTCTAAGTTCTATGATCAGTATAATGTATTATATATTCTAATTTCTGTGTTATGCATTCCATGTTCTAAATTGTGTGTTCTATAATCTATATTCTATATTCTATATCTGTGTTCTACATTCTATATTCTAAATACTATATTCAGATTTCTGTATTCTATAATATTAATTCTGTGTTCTACATTCTATATTTTAAATTCTATATTCAGTATTATGTAATCTATATTCTAAATTCTGTGTTCTGCATAGCATGTTCTTTATTCTGGATTCTTTATTCCGTATACTACATACTATATACTTTGTCTTAAATTCTATATTCTAAATTCTATATTCAGTATTCTTTATTATATATTCTAAATTCTGTGTTCTCCATTCTATATTCTAAATTGTATATTCAGTATTCTGTATTCTATATTCTAAATTCTGAGTTCTGATTTCCGTGTTCCAAAATCTGGCTTCAATAATCTCTAAGCTATATTTTTTATTCTGGTTTCTACATTCTATATTCTAAATTATATATTCAGTGTTATGTGTTTTATATTCTATATTCTGTGTACTTCATTCAATTTTTTAATTGTTTTTTAAGTATTATGTATTCTATAATCTAAATTCTGTGTTCTGCATTCCATGTTCTTAATACTGGGTTCAATATTCTTTATTCTCTATTCTGTATTCTGTGTTCCTCATTCTATATTCTAAATTCTACATTCAGTATTCTGTATTCTATATTCTAAATAATGTTTTCTGCATTCCATGTTCTAAATTCTATATCCAGTATTCTGTATTCTATATTCTAAAATCTGTTTTCAGCATTCAATGTTCTAAATTCTATATTCAGTATTCTTTGTTCTATATACAAAATTCTGTGTTCTGCATTCCATGTTTAAATTCTGGGTGCTGTATTTTGTTTTCCATATTCTATATTCTGTGTTCTATATTCTATATTCTGTATTTTATATTCTACATTCCGTATTCTATTTTCTATATTCTGTGTTCTACATTCTCTATTCTAAATTCTATATTCAGTATACTGTATTCAATATTTAAAATTCTGTGTTCTGCATTCCATGTTAAAATTCTGGCTTCTATATTCTCTATTGTATATTCTAAATTTTGTGTGCATCATTCTATATTTTACCTTCTATATTCTGCATTCCTTATTCTATATTCTTTATAACGTGTTCTACATTCTATATTCTAAATTCTATATTCAGTATTCTGTATCCTATATTCTAAATTCTGTGTTCTGCATTCTATAATCTAAATTGTATATTCAGTATTCTGAATTCTATATTCTAAATTCTGTGTTCTTCATTCCATATTCTAAATTCTGGTTTCAATATTCTCTATTCTATATTCCATATTTTGTGTTCTTCATTCTATATTCTTCATTCTATATTCTGCATTCCGTATTCTATATCCTTTATACTGTGTTGTACATTCTATGTTCTAAATACTATATTCAGTATCCTGTATCCTATATTCTAAATTCTGTGTTCTACATTTCATGCTTTAAATTCAGGGTTCTGTATTCTGTTTTACATATTTTATATTCTGTGTTCTATATTCTATATTCTGTATTCTATATTCTTCATTCCATATTCTATATTCTATATTCTGTGTGCTACATTGTATATACTAAATTCTATATTCAGTATTCTGTATACTCTATTCTAAATTCTGTGTTCTGCATTCCATGTTCTAAATTCTCGCTTCTATATTCCCTATTCTTTATTTTGTGTTCTTCATTCTATATTCTACATTCTATATTCTGCATTCCATATTCTATAAGCTTTATACTGTGTTCTACATTCTATATTATAAATTCTATATTCAGTATTCTGTGTTCTATATTGTAAATTCTGTGTTCTGCATTCCATGTTCTAAATTCTGCGTTCAATATTCTTAATACTATATTCTATATTCTGATTTCTACTTTCTATAATCTAAATTCTATATTCTGCATTCCGTTTTCTTATTTCTATATTCTGTGTTCCACATTCTATATTCTAATTAATTTATTCAGTATTCCTTATACTATATTCTATATTCTCTGTTCTACAATCCATATTCTAAATTCTATATGCAATATTCTCTATTCTGTATTCTAAATAGTGTGTTCTGCATTCCATGTTCTAACTTCTGGGATCTGTATTCTGTTATCCGTATTCTATATTCTGTGTTCTATATTCAATATTCTGTATTCTATATTCTACATTCCGTATTCTATATTCTCTATTCTGTGTCCTACATTCTATAATCTAAATTCTTTATTCATTATTCTATATTCTATATTCTGTGTTCAACATTCTATATTCAGTATTCTGTATACTATATTCTAAATTCTGTGTTCTGCATTCTATATTTTAAATTCTGGGTTCATATTCTCTATTCTATATGCCATATTTTGTGTTCTTCATTCTATATTCTTCATTCTATATTCAATATTCTGTATTGTATATTCTAAATTCTGTGTTTTGCTTTCTATGTTCTAAATTCTATATTCAGTATTCTGTGTTCAATATTCTAAATTCTGTGTTCTGCATTCTATTTTCTAAATTCTGGGTTCTGTATTCTGTTTTCCATAATCTATTTTCTGTTTTCTACATTCTATATACTGTTTTCTATATTCTGAATTCCATAATCTATATTCTATATACTGTGTTCTACATTCCTATTCTAAATTCTATATTAAGTATTCTGTATTCTATATTCTAAATTCTGTGTTCAACATTCCATGTTTCAAATTCTGTGTTCTATATTCTCTATTCTATATTCTATATTTTGTGTTATTCATTTTATATTCTAAATTCTATATTCTGCATTCCGTATTCTATGTTCTATTTTCTGTGTTCTACATTCTATATTATAAATTCTATATTCAGTATTCTGTTTTCTATATTCCAAATACTTTGTTCTTTATTCTCTCTTCCATATTCTATATTCTGTGTTTTACATTCTATATCCTAAATCGTATATTAAGTATACTGTGTTCTATATACTAAATTCTGTATTCTACATTCTATATTCTAAATTCTAGATTAAGTATTCTGTTTGCTATAGTTTAAATTCTGTGTTCTGTATCCCATGTTCTAATTTATGGGTTCTATATTCTGTACTCTATATTCTATATTCTGTGTTCTACTTTCTATATACTAAATTCTATATTCAATATTCTGTATTCTATATTCTAATTTCTGTGTTCTACTTTCTTTATCTAAATCCTATATTCAGTAATATGTATTCTATATTCTAAATTGTGTGTTCTGCATTCCATGTTGTAAATTCTCTATTCTCTATTCTGTATTCTGTGTTCTATATTCTAAATTCTGTGTTCTGAATTCCATGTTCTAAATTCTATGTTCTAAATCCTATATTGTGTATTCTATATTCTAAATTCTGTGTTCTGCATTCCATGTTTTAAATTCTGGGTTCTGTATTCTGTTATCCATATTCTGTATTCTGTGTTCTACATTCTATATTCTAAACTTTATATTCAGTATACTGTATTCTATATTCTAAATTCTGTGTTCGGAATTCCATGTTCTAAATTCTATATTCAGCATTGTGTATTGTATATATATTCTAAATTTTGTGTTCTACATTCTAAATTCTAAATTCTATATTCAGTATTCTGTATTCAATATTCTAAATTCTGTGTTTTCCATTCCATATTCTAAATTCTGGCTTCTATATTCTTTATTCTATATTCTATATTTTGTGTTATTCATTATATATTCTACATTCTAAATCTTCATTCCGTATACTATATTCTATATTCTGTATTCTACATTCTATATTCTAAATTCTATATTCAGTATTCTGTGTTCTATATTCTAATTTCTGTGTTCTGCATTCCATGTTTTAAATTCTGTGTTTTGTATTCTGTTTCCATATTCTATATTCTGTGTTGTAAATTCTGTAATCTGTACACTATATTCTGCATTCCGTATTCTATAATCTATATTCTGTGTTCTACTTTCTATATTCTAAATTCTATATTCAGTGCTCTGTACTCTATATTCTAAATTCTGTGTTCTGCATTCCATGTTATAAATTTTTGATTCTATATTCTGTATTCTATATTCTGTACTCTGTGTTTTATTTTCAATTTTCTAAATCCTATATTCAGTACTCTGTGGTCTATATTTTAAATTCTGTGTTCTATATTCTATAGTCTAAATCCTATATTCATCATTTTGTATTCAATATTCTAAATTCTTTGTTCTGCATTCTATATTCTTAATTCTATATTCAGTATTCTGTAATATATATTCTTAATTCTGTGTTCTGCATTCCATGTTCTAAATACTCTATTCTAAACATATAATCTATTTTCGACTTTCTATATACTAAATTCTATATTCAGTATTCTGTATTCTATAATCTAAATTCTGTGTTCTGCTTTCCATGTTCTAAATTCTCTATTCTTTAATCTATATTCTGTGTTCTGCTTTCTATATTCTTAATTCTATATTCAGTATTCTGTATTCTATATTTAAAATTCTGTGTTCTACATCATATATTCTAAATCCTATATTAGGTATACTGTATTATATATTATAATTTCTGTGTTCTGCATACCATGTTCTAATTTCTGTGTTCTATATTCTCTTTTCCATATTTTATATTCTGTGTTCTAAATTCTATTTTCTGTATTCTATATTCTGTATTCCGTATTCTACATTATATATTCTATGTTCTACTTTTTATATTCCAAATTCTATATTCAGTATTCTGTATTCTATATTCTACATTAAGTGTTCTGAATTCCATGTTCTAAATTCTCTATTCTTTATTCTGTGTTATACTTTCTATATTCTATATTCTATATTCAGTATTCTGTATTCTATATTCTAAATTCTGTGTTCTGCATTCCATGATCTAAATTCTGGGTTCTATATTCTGTATTTTATATTCTATATTCTGTGTTCTACATTCTATATTCTAATTTCTATATTCAGTATTCTGTATTCTAAACTCTAAATTCTGTGTTCTGAATTCCATGTGCTATGTTCTGGCTTCTATATTATATATTCTATATTATATATATTGTATTCTTCATTCTATATTCTACATTCTATATTCTGCCTCCTTATTCTATATTCTATATTCTGTGTTCTACATTCTATATTCTAAATTCTATATTCAGTATACTGTATTCTCTATTTTAAATTCTGTGTACTGCATTCCATGTTCTAAATACTTTATTCAGTATTCTGTTTTCTATATTCTAAATTCTGTGTTCTGCATTCCATGTTCTAAATTCTGGGTTCTGTATTCTTTTTTCCATATCCTATATACTGTTTTCTACATTCTATTTTCTACATTCTATATTCTGCATTCCGTATTCTATGTTCTATATTCTGTGTTCTACATTCTATATTATAAATTCTATATTAAGTATTTGTATTCTATATTCTAAATTCTGTGTTCTTCATTCCATGTTCTAAATACTGGGTTATATATTCTGCATTCTATATTCTAAATTCTGTGTTCTACATTCTATATTCTAAATTCTATATTCAGTATTCTGTATTCTATGTTCTAAATTCTGGCTTCTGCATTTCATGTTCTAAATGCTGGGTTCTATTTTCTGTATTCTGTATTTTAAATTCTGTGTCCTACATATTATATTCTAATTTCTCTATTCAGTATTCTGTATTTTATAGTCTAAATTCTGTGTTCTTCATTCCATGTTCTAAATTCTGTGTTCTAAATTCTCTCTTCTATATTCTATATTCTGTGTTTTACATTCTATATTCTAAATACTTTATTTAGTATTCGGTGTTCTAAATTCTAAATTCTGTGTTCTACATTCTATGTTCTAAATTGTAGATTAAGTAATCTGTATGCTATAGATTAAATTCTGTGTTCTACATTCCATGATCTAATTTCTGTGGTCTGTATTCTCAATTTTATATTCTTTATTTTGTGTTTTTCATTCTATATTCTGCATTCCGTCTTCTATATTCTATATTTTGTGTTCTACATTCTATATTCTGAATCCTATATTCAGTATTCTGTATTCTATATACTAAATTCTGTGTTCTGCATTCCGTGTTCTAAATTCTGGGTTCTATATCCTGTTTTCCCTATTCTATATTCTGTGTACTTCATTCTATATTCTGTATACTCTTTTCTGCAGTCCGTAATCTGCATTCTATATTCTGTGTTCTACATGCTATATTATAAATTCTGTTTTCAGTATTCTGTATTCTATATTCTAAATTCTGTGTTCGGCATTCCATGTTCTAAATTCTATATTCAGCATTCTGTATTCTATATATATTCTAAATTTTGTGTTCTACATTGTATATTCTAAATTCTATATTCAGTATTCTCTTTTCTATATTCTAAATTCTGTGTTCTGCATTCCATATTCTAAATTCTGGCTTCTATATTCTTTATTCTATATTCTATATTTTGTGTTATTCATTCTATATTCTACATTCTATATGCTTCATTCCGTATACTATATTCTATATTCTGTATTCTACATTCTATATTCTAAATTCTATATTCAGTATTCTGTGTGCTACTTTCTAAATTCTGTGTTCTGCATTCCATGTTCTAAATTCTGTGTTCTGTATTCTGTTTCCATATTCTATGTTCTGTGTACTAAATTCTGTATTCTGTATACTATATTCTGCATTCCGTATTCTATATTCTATATTCTGTGTTCTACATTCGATATTCTAAATACTATATTCAGTATTCTGTATTCTATATTCTAAATTCTGTGTTCTGCATTTATTATTCTAAATTCTCTATTCTATATTCTGTGTTCTACTTTCTATATTCTATATTCTATATTCAGTGTCCTGTAGTCTATATTCTAAATTCTGTGTTATGCATACCATGTTATAAATTCTATATTCAGTATTCTGTATTCTCTTTTCTAAATTCTGTGTTCTGAATTCTATATTCTAAATTCTATATTCAGTATACTTTATTTTATAATCTAAATTCTGTATTCTGCATTTTGTGTTCTAAATTCTGGGTTCTGTATTCTGATTTCCATAATCTATATTCTGAATTCTAAATTCTGTATTCTGTATCCTATATTTTGCATTCCGTATTCTATATTTTATATTCTGTGTTCTATATTCTATATTCAGTATTCTGTGGTCTATATTTTAAATTCTGTGTTCTGTATTCGATGTTAAATTTTTGATTCTATATTCTCTTTTCTTTATTTTATACTCTGTGTTCTACTTTCAATTTTCTAAATCCTATATTCAGTATTCTGTGGTGTATATTTTAAATTCTGTGTTCTACATTCTATAGTATAAATCCTATATTCAGCATTTTGTATTCAAAATTCTTAATTCTGTTTTCTTCATTCTATATTCTAAATTCTATATTCAGTATTCTGTATCGCATATTCTAAATTCTGTGTTCTGCATTCCACGTTCTAAAATTCCTATTATATATTCTATATTCTGTGTTCTACATTCTATATTCTAAATTCTATTTTCAGTATTCTGTATTCTATATTTTAATTTCTGTGTTCTGCATTCTGTTTTAAATTTTGGGTTCTGTATACTCTATTATATATTCTGTGTTCTGCATTCTTTATTCAATATCCTACATTCAGTATTCAGTATTTATATTTGAAATTCTGTGTTCTGCATTCCATGTTCTAAATTCTGGCTCATATATTCTCTATTCTATAGTCTATATTTTGCGTTCTTCATTCTATATTCTACAATCTATATTTTGCATTCTCTAATCTATATTCAATATTCTGTGTTCTACATTCAATATTCTAAGTTATTTATTCCACATTCTGTATTCTATATTCTAAATTCTGTGTTCTACAATCTATATTCTAAATTCTATATTCAGTAATATATATACTATATTCTAAATTCTGTGTTCTGCATTACATGTTCAAAATTCTGGGTTCTATATTCTGTTTTCCATATTTTATATTCTGTGTTCTAAATTCTATATTCTGTGTTCTATATTCTGCATTCCATATTCTAAATTATATATTCTGTGTTCTATCTTCTATATTCCAAATTGCATATTCAGTATTATGTATTCTATTTTCTAAATTCTGTGTTCTGCATTCCACGTTCTAAAATTTCTATACTATATTCTATATTCTGTGTTCTACATTCTATATTCTAAATTATATATTCAGTGTTCTGTATTCTATATTCGAAATTCTGTGTTCTGCACTCCATGTTCTCAATTCTATATTCAGTATTCTGTATTCTATATTCTAAATTCTGTGTTCTGCATTCAATGTTCTAAGTTATATGATCAGTACAATGTATTATATATTCTAATTTCTGTGTTATGCATTCCATGTTCTAAATTGTGGGTTCTATAATCTATATTCTATATTCTATATCTGTGTTCTACATTCTATATTCTAAATACTATATTCAGATTTCTGTATTCTATAATATTAATTCTGTGTTCTACATTCTATATTTTAAATTCTATATTAAGTATTATGTAATCTATATTCTAAATTCTGTGTTCTGCATAGCATGTTCTTTATTCTGGATTCTTTATTCTGTATACTACATACTATATACTTTGTCTTAAATTCTATATTCTAAAATCTATATTCAGTATTCTTTATTATATATTTTAAATTCTGTGTTCTCCATTCTATATTCTAAATTGTATATTCAGTATTCTGTATTCTATATTCTAAATTCTGAGTTCTGATTTCCGTGTTCCAAAATCTGGCTTCAATTATCTCTAAGCTATATTTTTTATTCTGTTTCTACATTCTATATTCTAAATTATATATTCAGTGTTATGTGTTTTATATTCTATATTCTGTGTACTACATTCAATTTTTTAATTGTTTTTTAAGTATTATGTATTCTATAATCTCAATTCTGTGTTCTGCATTCCATGTTCTTAATACTGGGTTCAATATTCTTTATTCTCTATTCTGTATTCTGTGTTCCTCATTCTATATTCTAAATTCTACATTCAGTATTCTGTATTCTATATTCTAAATAATGTTTTCTGCATTCCATGTTCTAAATTCTATATCCAGTATTCTGTATTCTATATTCTAAAATCTGTTTTCAGCATTCAATGTTCTAAATTCTATATTCAGTATTCTTTGTTCTATATACAAAATTCTGTGTTCTGCATTCCATGTTTAAATTCTGGGTGCTGTATTTTGTTTTCCATATTCTATATTCTGTGTTCTATATTCTATATTCTGTATTTTATATTCTACATTCCGTATTCTATTTTCTATATTCTGTGTTCTACATTCTCTATTCTAAATTCTATATTCAGTATACTGTATTCTATATTTAAAATTCTGTGTTCTGCATTCCATGTTGAAATTCTGGCTTCTATATTCTCTATTGTATATTCTAAATTTTGTGTGCATCATTCTATATTTTACCTTCTATATTCTGCATTCCTTATTCTATATTCTTTATAACGTGTTCTACATTCTATATTCTAAATTCTATATTCAGTATTCTGTATACTATATTCTAATTTCTCTGTTCTGCATTCTATAATCTAAACTGTATATTCAGTATTCTGAATTCTATATTCTAAATTCTGTGTTCTTCATTCCATATTGTAAATTCTGGTTTCAATATTGTCTATTCTATATTCCATATTTTGTGTTCCTCATTCTATATTCTTCATTCTATATTCTGCATTCCGTATTCTATATCCTTTATACTGTGTTGTACATTCTATGTTCTAAATACTATATTCAGTATCCTGTATCCTATATTCTAAATTCTGTGTTCTACATTCCATGTTTTAAATTCAGGGTTCTGTATTCTGTTTTACATATTTTATATTCTGTGTTCTAAATTCTATATTCTGTATTCTATATCTACATTCCGTATTCTATATTCTATATTCTGTGTGCTACATTGTATATACTAAATTCTATATTCAGTATTCTGTATACTCTATTCTAAATTCTGTGTTCTGCATTCCATGTTCTAAATTCTGGCTTCTATATTCTCTATTCTTTATTTTGTGTTCTTCATTCTATATTCTACATTCTATATTCTGCATTCCATATTCTATAAGCTTTATACTGTGTTCTACATTCTATATTATAAATTCTATATTGAGTATTCTGTGTTCTATATTGTTAATTCTGTGTTCTTCATTCCATGTTCTAAATTCTGGGTTCAATATTCTTAATACTATATTCTATATTCTGATTTCTACTTTCTATATTCTAATTTCTATATTCTGTATTCCGTTTTCTTATTTCTATATTCTGTGTTCCACATTCTATATTCTAATTAATTTATTCTGTATTCCTTATACTATATTCTATATTCTGTGTTCTACAATCCATATTCTAAATTCTATATGCAATATTCTCTATTCTGTATTCTAAATACTGTGTTCTGCATTCCATGTTCTAACTTCTGGGATCTGTATTCTGTTATCCGTATTCTATATTCTGTGTTCTATATTCAATATTCTGTATTCTATATTCTACATTCCGTATTCTATATTCTCTATTCTGTGTCCTACATTCTATAATCTAAATTCTTTATTCATTATTCTATATTCTATATTCTGTGTTCAACATTCTATATTCTAAATTCGATATTCAGTATTCTGTATACTATATTCTAAATTCTGTGTTCTGCATTCTATATTTTAAATTCTGGGTTCATATTCTCTATTCTATATTCCATATTTTGTGTTCTTCATTCTATATTCTTCATTCTATATTCAATATTCTGTATTGTATATTCTAAATTCTGTGTTTTGCTTTCTATGTTCTAAATTCTATATTCAGTATTCTGTGTTCAATATTCTAAATTCTGTGTTCTGCATTCTATTTTCTAAATTCTGGGTTCTGTATTCTGTTTTCCATAATCTATTTTCTGTTTTCTACATTCTATATACTGTTTTCTATATTCTGAATTCCGTAATCTATATTCTATATACTGTGTTCTACATTCCTATTCTAAATTCTATATTAAGTATTCTGTATTCTATATTCTAAATTCTGAGTTCATCATTCCATATTTCAAATTCTGTGTTCTATATTCTCTATTCTATATTCTATATTTTGTGTTATTCATTTTATATTCTAAATTCTATATTCTGCATTCCGTATTCTATGTTCTATTTTCTGTGTTCTACATTCTATATTATAAATTCTATATTCAGTATTCTGTTTTCTATATTCCAAATACTGTGTTCTTTATTCTCTCTTCCATATTCTATATTCTGTGTTTTACATTCTATATTCTAAATCGTATATTAAGTAGACTGTGTTCTATATACTAAATTCTGTATTCTACATTCTATATTCTAAATTCTAGATTAAGTATTCTGTTTGCTATAGTTTAAATTCTGTGTTCTGTATCCCATGTTCTAATTTATGGGTTCTATATTCTGTACTCTATATTCTATATTCTGTGTTCTACTTTCTATATACTAAATTCTATATTCAATATTCTGTATTCTATATTCTAATTTCTGTGTTCTACTTTCTTTATCTAAATCCTATATTCAGTAATATGTATTCTATATTCTAAATTGTGTGTTCTGCATTCCATGTTGTAAATTCTCTATTCTCTATTCTGTATTCTGTGTTCTATATTCTAAATTCTGTGTTCTGAATTCCATGTTCTAAATTCTATGTTCTAAATCCTATATTCTGTATTCTATATTCTAAATTCTGTGTTCTGCATTCCATGTTTTAAATTCTGGGTTCTGTATTCGTTTATCCATATTCTGTATTCTGTGTTCTACATTCTATATTCTAAACTTTATATTCAGTATACTGTATTCTATATTCTAAATTCTGTGTTCGGAATTCCATGTTCTAAATTCTATATTCAGCATTGTGTATTGTATATATATTCTAAATTTTGTGTTCTACATTCTAAATTCTAAATACTATATTCAGTATTCTGTATTCAATATTCTAAATTCTGTGTTTTGAATTCCATATTCTAAATTCTGACTTCTATATTCTTTATTCTATATTCTATATTTTGTGTTATTCATTATATATTCTACATTTTATATCTTCATTCCGTATACTATATTCTATATTCTGTATTCTACATTCTATATTCTAAATTCTATATTCAGTATTCTGTGTTCTATATTCTAATTTCTGTGTTCTGCATTCCATGTTCTAAATTCTGTGTTTTGTATTCTGTTTCCATATTCTATATTCTGTGCTGTAAATTCTGTAATCTGTATACTATATTCTGCATTCCGTATTCTATAATCTATATTCTGTGTTCTACATTCGATATTCTAAATTCTATATTCAGTGTTTTGTACTCTATATTCTAAATTCTGTGTTTTGCATTCAATATTCTAAATTCTCTATTCTCTATTCTATATTCTGTGTTCTACTTTCTATATTCTATATTCTATATTCAGTGTCCTGTAGTCTATATTCTAAATTCTGTGTTATGCATACCATGTTATATATTCTATATTCAGTATTCTGTATTCTCTTTTCTAAATTCTGTGTTCTGAATTCTATATTCTAAATTCTATATTCAGTATACTTTATTTTATAATCTAAATTCGGTATTCTGCGTTTTGTGTTCTTAATTCTGGGTTCTGTATTCTGATTTCCATATTCTATATTCTGAATTCTAAATTCTATATTCTGTATTCTCTATTCTGCATTCCGTATTCTATATTTTATATTCTGTGTTCTATATTCTATATTCTATATTCAGTATTCTGTGGTCTATATTTTAAATTCTGTGTTCTGTATTCCATGTTAAATTTTTGATTCTATATTCTCTATTCTGTATTCTATACTCTGTGTTCTACTTTCAATTTTCTAAATCCTATATTCAGTATTCTGTGGTGTATATTTTAAATTCTGTGTTCTACATTCTATAGTATAAATCCTATATTCAGCATTTTGTAGTCAATATTCTAAATTCTGTGTTCTGCATTCTATATTCTAAATTCTATATTCAGTATTCTGTATCGCATATTCTAAATTCTGTGTTCTGCATTCCACGTTCTAAAATTTCTATTCTATATTCTATATTCTGTGTTCTACATTCTATATTCTTAATTCTATTTTCAGTATTCTGTATTCTATATTTTAATTTCTGTGTTCTGGATTCTATGTTTTAAATTTTGGGTTCTGTATACTCTATTATATATTCTGTGTTCTGCATTCTATATTCAATATCCTACATTCAGTACTCAGTGTTTATAATTGAAATTCTGTGTTCTGCATTCCATGTTCTAAATTCTGGCTCATATATTCTCTATTCTATAGTCAATATTTTGCGTTCTTCATTCTATATTCTACAATCTATATTTTGCATTCTCTATTCTATATTCTATATTCTGTGTTCTACATTCAATATTCTAAGTTATTTATTCCACATTCTGTATTCTATATTCTAAATTCTGTGTTCTACATTCTATATTCTAAATTCTATATTCAGTAATCTCTATACTATATTCTAAATTCTGTGTTCTGCATTACATGTTCAAAATTCTGGGTTCTATATTCTGTTTTCCATATTTTATATTCTGTGCTCTTAATTCTATATTCTGTGTTCTATATTCTGCATTCCGTATTTTACATTATATATTCTGTGTTCTACCTTCTATATTCCAAATTCCATATTCAGTATTCTGTATTCTATATTCTAATTTCTGTGTTCTGCATTCCACGTTCTAAAATTTCTATTCTATATTCTATATTCTGTGTTCTACATTCTATATTCTAAATTATATATTCAGTATTCTGTATTCTATATTCTAAATTCTGTGTTCTGTACTCCATGTTCTCAATTCTATATTCAGTATTCTGTATTCTATATTCTAAATTCTGTGTTCTGCATTCAATGTTCTAAGTTCTATGATCAGTATAATGTATTATATATCCTGATTTCTGTGTTATGCATTCCATGTTCTAAATTGTGGGTTCTATAATCTATATTCTATATTCTATATCTGTGTTCTACATTCTATATTCTAAATACTATTTTCAGATTTCTGTATTCTATAATATTAATTCTGTGTTCTACATTCTATATTTTAAATTCTATATTCAGTATTATGTAATCTATATTCTAAATTCTGTGTTCTGCATAGCATGTTCTTTATTCTGGATTCTTTATTCTGTATACTACATACTATATACTTTGTCTTAAATTCTATATTCTAAATTCTATATTCAGTATTCTTTATTATATATTCTAAATTCTGTGTTCTCCATTCTATATTCTAAATTTTATATTCAGTATTCTGTATTCTATATTCTAAATTCTGAGTTCTGATTTCCGTGTTCCAAAATCTGGCTTCAATAATCTCTAAGCTATATTTTTTATTCTGTTTTCTACATTCTATATTCTAAATTATTTATTCAGTGTTATGTGTTTTATATTCTATATTCTGTGTACTACATTCAAATTTTAATTGTTTTTTAAGTATTATGTATTCTATAATCTAAATTCTGTGTTCTGCATTCCATGTTCTTAATACTGGGTTCAATATTCTTTATTCTCTATTCTGTATTCTGTGTTCCTCATTCTATATTTTAAATTCTACATTCAGTATTCTGTATTCTATATTCTAAATAATGTTTTCTGCATTCCATGTTCTAAATTCTATATCCAGTATTCTGTATTCTATATTCTAAAATCTGTTTTCAGCATTCAATGTTCTAAATTCTATATTCAGTATTCTTTGTTCTATATACAAAATTCTGTGTTCTGCATTCCATGTTTAAATTCTGGGTGCTGTATTTTGTTTTCCATATTCTATATTCTGTGTTCTATATTCTATATTCTGTATTTTATATTCTACATTCCGTATTCTATTTTCTATATTCTGTGTTCTACATTCTCTATTCTAAATTCTATATTCAGTATACTGTATTCTATATTTAAAATTCTGTGTTCTGCATTCAATGTTAAATTTCTGGCTTCTATATTCTCTATTGTATATTCTAAATTTTGTGTGCATCATTCTTTATTTTACCTCTATATTCTGCATTCCTTATTCTATATTCTTTATAACGTGTTCTACATTCTATATTCTAAATTCTATATTCAGTATTCTGTATACTATATTCTAAATTCTGTGTTCTGCATTGTATAATCTAAATTGTATATTCAGTATTCTGAATTCTATATTCTAAATTCTGTGTTCTTCATTCCATATTCTAAATTCTGGTTTCAATATTCTCTATTCTATATTCCATATTTTGTGTTCTTCATTCTATATTCTTCATTCTATATTCTGCATTCCGTATTCTATATCCTTTATACTGTGTTGTACATTCTATGTTCTAAATACTATATTCAGTATCCTGTATCCTATATTCTAAATTCTGTGTTCTACATTCCATGTTTTAAATTCAGGGTTCTGTATTCTGTTTTACATATTTTATATTCTGTGTTCTATATTCTATATTCTGTATTCTATATTCTACATTCCGTATTCTATATTCTATATTCTGTGTGCTACTTTGTATATACTAAATTCTATATTCAGTATTCTGTATACTCTAATCTAAATTCTGTGTTCTGCATTCCATGTTCTAAATTCTCGCTTCTATATTCTCTATTTTTTATTTTGTGTTCTTCATTCTGTATTCTACATTCTATATTCTGCATTCCATATTCTATAAGCTTTATACTGTGTCCTACATTCTATATTATAAATTCTATATTCAGTATTCTGTGTTCTATATTGTAAATTCTGTGTTCTGCATTCCATGTTCTAAATTCTGGATTCAATATTCTTAATAATATATTCTATATTCTGATTTCTAATTTCCATATTCTAAATTCTATATTCTGTATTCCGTTTTCTTATTTCTATATTCTGTGTTCCACATTCTATATTCTAATTAATTTATTCAGTATTCCTCATACGATATTCTATATTCTGTGTTCTACAATCCATATTCTAAATTCTATATGCAATATTCTCTATTCTGTATTCTAAATACTGTGTTCTGCATTCCATGTTCTAACTTCTGGGATCTGTATTCTGTTATCCGTATTCTATATTCTGTGTTCTATATTCAATATTCTGTATTCTATATTCTACATTCCGTATTCTATATTCTATATTCTGTGTCCTACATTCTATAATCTAAACTCTTTATTCATTATTCTATATTCTATATTCTGTGTTCAACATTCTATATTCTAAATTCGATATTCAGTATTCTGTATACTATATTCTAAATTCTGTGTTCTGCATTCTATATTTTAAATGCTGGGTTCATATTCTCTATTCTATATTCCATATTTTGTGTTCTTCATTCTATATTCTTCATTCTATATTCAATATTCTGTATTGTATATTCTAAATTCTGTGTTTTGCTTTCTATGTTCTAAATTCTATATTCAGTATTCTGTGTTCAATATTCTAAATTCTGTGTTCTGCATTCTATTTTCTAAATTCTGGGTTCTGTATTCTGTTTTCCATAATCTATTTTCTGTTTTCTACATTCTATATACTGTTTACTATATTCTGAATTCTGTAATCTATATTCTATATACTGTGTTCTACATTCCTATTCTAAATTCTATATTAAGTATTCTGTATTCTATATTCTAAATTCTGAGTTCATCATTCCATGTTTCAAATTCTGTGTTCTATATTCTCTATTCTATATTCTATATTTTGTGTTTTTCATTTTATATTCTAAATTCTATATTCTGCATTCCGTATTCTATGTTCTATTTTCTGTGTTCTACATTCTATATTATAAATTCTATATTCAGTATTCTGTTTTCTATATTCCAAATACTGTGTTCTTTATTCTCTCTTCCATATTCTATATTCTGTGTTTTACATTCTTTATTCTAAATCGTATATTATGTAGACTGTGTTCTATATACTAAATTCTGTATTCTACATTCTATATTCTAAATTCTAGATTAAGTATTCTGTTTGCTATAGTTTAAATTCTGTGTTCTGTATCCCATGTTCTAATTTATGGGTTCTATATTCTGTACTCTATATTCTATATTCTGTGTTCTACTTTCTATATACTAAATTCTATATTCAATATTCTGTATTCTATATTCTTATTTCTGTGTTCTACTTTCTTTATCTAAATCCTATATTCAGTAATATGTATTCTATATTCTAAATTGTGTGTTCTGCATTCCATGTTGTAAATTCTCTATTCTCTATTCTGTATTCTGTGTTCTATATTCTAAATTCTGTGTTCTGAATTCCATGTTCTAAATTCTATGTTCTAAATCCTATATTCTGTATTCTATATTCTAAATTCTGTGTTCTGCATTCCATGTTTTAAATTCTGGGTTCTGTATTCTGTTATCCATATTCTGTATTCTGTTTTCTACATTCTATATTCTAAACTTTATATTCAGTATACTGTATTCTATATACTAAATTCTGTGTTCGGAATTCCATGTTCTAAATTCTATATTCACCATTGTGTATTGTATATATATTCTAAATTTTGTGTTCTACATTCTAAATTCTAAATTCTATATTCAGTATTCTGTATTCAATATTCTAAATTCTGTGTTTTGCATTCCAGATTCTAAATTCTGGCTTCTATATTCTTTATTCTATATTCTTTATTTTGTGTTATTCATTATATATTCTACATTCTATATCTTCATTCCGTATACTACATTCTATATTCTGTATTCTACAGTCTATTTTCTAAATTCTATATTCAGTATTCTGTGTTCTATATTCTAATTTCTGTGTTCTGCATTCCATGTTTTAAATTCTGTGTTTTGTATTCTGTTTCCATATTCTATATTCTGTGCTGTAAATTCTGTAATCTGTATACTCTATTCTGCATTCCGTATTCTATAATCTATATTCTGTGTTCTACATTCGATATTCTAAATTCTATATTCAGTGTTTTGTATTCTATATTCTAAATTCTGTGTTTTGCATTCAATATTCTAAATTCTCTATTCTATATTCTATATTTTGTGTTCTACTTTCTATATTCTAAATTCTATATTCAGTGCTCTGTACTCTATATTCTAAATTCTGTGTTCTGCATTCCATGTTATAAATTTTTGATTCTATATTCTGTATTCTATATTCTGTACTCTGTGTTTTATTTTCAATTTTCTAAATCCTATATTCAGTACTCTGTGGTCTATATTTTAAATTCTGTGTTCTATATTCTATAGTCTAAATCCTATATTCAGCATTTTGTATTCAATATTCTAAATTCTGTGTTCTGCATTCTATATTCTAAATTCTATATTCAGTATTCTGTATTCTATATTCTTAATTCTGTGTTCTGCATTCCATGTTCTAAATTCTCTATTCTAAAATAATCTATTTTCTACTTTCTATATACTAAATTCTATATTCAGTATTCTGTATTCTATATTCTAAATTCTGTGTTCTGCTTTCCATGTTCTAAATTCTCTATTCTTTAATCTATATTCTGTGTTCTGCTTTCTATATTCTTAATTCTATATTCAGTATTCTGTATTCTATATTTAAAATTCTGTGTTCTACATCATATATTCTAAATCCTATATTAGGTATACTGTATTGTATATTATAATTTCTGTGTTCTGCATACCATGTTCTAATTTCTGTGTTCTATATTCTCTTTTCCATATTTTATATTCTGTGTTCTAAATTCTATTTTCTGTATTCTATATTCTTTATTCCGTATTCTACATTATATATTCTATGTTCTACCATTTATATTCCAAATTCTATATTCAGTATTCTGTATTCTATATTCTAAATTAAGTGTTCTGAATTCCATGTTCTAAATTCTCTATTCTCTATTCTGTGTTCTACTTTCTATATTCTATATTCTATATTCAGTATTCTGTATTCTATATTCTAAATTCTGTGTTCTGCATTCTTTGTTCTAAATTCTATGTTCAGTATACTGTAATATATATTCTAAATTCTGTGTTCTGCATTCCATGATCTAAATTCTGGGTTCTATATTCTGTATTTTATATTCTATATTCTGTGTTCTACATTCTATATTCTAATTTCTATATTCAGTATTCTCTTTTCTAAACTCTAAATTCTGTGTTCTGAATTCCATGTGCTATGTTCTGGCTTCTATATTATATATTCTATATTATATATATTGAATTCTTCATTCTATATTCTACATTCTATATTCTGCCTCCGTATTCTATGTTCTATATACTGTGTTCTACATTCTATATCTAAATTCTATATTCAGTATACTGTATTCTCTATTTTAAATTCTGTGTACTGCATTCCATGTTCTAAATACTATATTCAGTATTCTGTTTTCTATATTCTAAATTCTGTGTTCTGCATTCCATGTTCTAAATTCTGGGTTCTGTATTCTTTTTTCCATATCCTATATACTGTTTTCTACATTCTATTTTCTACATTCTATATTCTGCATTCCGTATTCTATGTTCTATATTCTGTGTTCTACATTCTATATTATAAATTCTATATTAAGTATTCTGTATTCTATATTCTAAATTCTGTGTTCTTCATTCCATGTTCTAAATACTGGGTTATATATTCTGCATTCTATATTCTAAATTCTGTGTTCTACATTCTATATTCTAAATTCTATATTCAGTATTCTGTATTCTATGTTCTAAATTCTGGCTTCTGCATTTCATGTTCTAAATGCTGGGTTCTATTTTCTGTATTCTATATTTTAAATTCTGTGTCCTACATATTATATTCTAATTTGTCTATTCGGTATTCTGTATTTTATAGTCTAAATTCTGTGTTCTTCATTCCATATTCTAAATTCTGTGTTCTAAATTCTCTCTTCTATATTCTATATTCTGTGTTTTACATTCTATATTCTAAATACTTTATTTAGTATTCGGTGTTCTATATTCTAAATTCTGTGTTCTACATTCTATGTTCTAAATTGTAGATTAAGTATTCTGTATGCTATAGTTTAAATTCTGTGTTCTACATTCCATGATCTAATTTCTGTGGTCTGTATTCTCAATTTTATATTCTTTATTTTGTGTTTTTCATTCTATATTCTGCATTCCGTCTTCTATATTCTGTATTTTGTGTTCTACATTCTATATTCTGAATCCTATATTCTGTATTCTGTATCCTATATTCTAAATTCTGTGTTCTGCATTCCGTGTTCTAAATTCTGGGTTCTTTATCCTGTTTTCCCTATTCTATATTCTGTGTACTTCATTCTATATTCTGTATACTCTTTTCTGCATTCCGTATTCTACATTCTATATTCTGTGTTCTACATGCTATATTATAAATTCTGTCTTCAGTATTCTGTATTCTATATTCTAAATGCTGTGTTCTGCATTTCATTTTCTAAATTCTATATTAAGTATACTGTATTCTATATTCTAAATTCTGTGTTCGGCATTCCATGTTCTAAATTCTATATTCAGCATTCTGTATTCTATATATATTCTAAATTTTGTGTTCTACATTGTATATTCTATATTCTATATTCAGTATTCTCTATTCTATATTCTAAATTCTGTGTTCTGCATTCCATATTCTAAATTCTGGCTTCTATATTCTTTATTCTATATTCTATATTTTGTGTTATTCATTCTATATTCTACATTCTATATGCTTCATTCCATATACTATATTCTATATTCTGTATTCCACATTCTATATTCTAAATTCTATATTCAGTATTCTGTGTGCTACTTTCTAAATTCTGTGTTCTGCATTCCATGTTCTAAATTCTGTGTTCTGTGTTCTGTTTCCATATTCTATGTTCTGTGTTCTAAATTCTGTATTCTGTATACTATATTCTGCATTCCGTATTCTATATTCTATATTCTGTGTTGTACATTCGATATTCTAAATACTATATTCAGTATTCTGTATTCTATATTCTAAATTCTGTGTTCTGCATTCATTATTCTAAATTCTCTATTCTATATTCTGTGTTCTACTTTCTTTATTCTATATTCTATATTCTGTGTCCTGTAGTCTATATTCTAAATTCTGTGTTATGCATACCAGTTATAAATTCTATATTCAGTATTCTGTATTCTCTTTTCTAAATTCTGTGTTCTGAATTCTATATTCTAAATTCTATATTCAGTATACTTTATTTTATAATCTAAATTCTGTATTCTGCATTTTGTGTTCTAAATTCTGGGTTCTGTATTCTGATTTCCATATTCTATATTCTGAATTCTAAATTCTATATTCTGTATTCTATATTCTGCATTCCGTATTCTATATTTTATATACTGTGTTCTATATTCTATATTCTATATTCAGTATTCTGTGGTCTATATTTTAAATACTGTGTTCTGTATTCCATGTTAAATTTTTGATTCTATATTCTCTATTTTGTATTCTATACTCTGTGTTCTACTTTCAATTTTCTAAATCCTATATTCAGTATTCTGTGGTGTATATTTTAAATTCTGTGTTCTACATTCTATAGTATAAATCCTATATTCAGCATTTTGTATTCAATATTCTAAATTCTGTGTTCTGCATTACATGTTCAAGATTCTGGGTTCTATATTCTGTTTTCCATATTTTATATTCTGTGCTCTAAATTCTATATTCTGTGTTCTATATTCTGCATTCCGTATTCTACATTATATATTCTGTGTTCTACCTTCTATATTCCAAATTCCATATTCAGTATTCTGTATTCTATATTCTAAATTCTGTGTTCTGCATTCCACGTTCTAAAATTTCTATTCTATATTCTATATTCTGTGTTCTACATTCTATATTCTAAATTTTATATTCAGTATTCTGTATTCTATATTCTAAATTCTGTGTTCTGCACTCCATGTTCTCAATTCTATATTCAGTATTCTGTATTCTATATTCTAAATTCTGTGTTCTGCATTCAATGTTCTAAGTTCTATGATCAGTATAATGTATTATATATTCTAATTTCTGTGTTATGCATTCCATGTTCTAAATTGTGGGTTCTATAATCTATATTCTATATTCTATATCTGTGTTCTACATTCTATATTCTAAATACTATATTCAGATTTCTGTATTCTATAATATTAATTCTGTGTTCTACATTCTATATTTTAAATTCTATATTCAGTATTATGTAATCTATATTCTTAATTCTGTGTTCTGCATAGCATATTCTTTATTCTGGATTCTTTATTCCGTATACTACATACTATATACTTTGTCTTAAATTCTATATTCTAAATTCTATATTAAGTATTCTTTATTATATATCCTAATTTCTGTGTTTTCCATTCTATATTCTAAATTGTATATTCAGTATTCTGTATTCTATATTCTAAATTCGGAGTTCTGATTTCCGTGTTCCAAAATCTGGCTTCAATAATCTCTAAGCTATATTTTTTATTCTGTTTTCTACATTCTATATTCTAAATTATATATTCAGTTTTATGTGTTTTATGTTCTATATTCTGTGTACTACATTCAATTTTTAATTGTTTTTTAAGTATTATGTATTCTATAATCTAAATTCTGTGTTCTGCATTCCATGTTCTTAATACTGGGTTCAATATTCGTTATTCTCTATTCTGTATTCTGTGTTCCTCATTCTATATTCTAACTTCTACATTCAGTATTCTGTATTCTATATTCTAAATAATGTTTTCTGCATTCCATGTTCTAAATTCTATATCCAGTATTCTGTATTCTATATTCTAAAATCTGTTTTCAGCATTCAATGTTCTAAATTCTATATTCAGTATTCTTTGTTCTATATACAAAATTCTGTGTTCTGCATTCCATGTTTAAATTCTGGGTGCTGTATTTTGTTTTCCATATTCTATATTCTGTGTTCTATATTCTATATACTGTATTTTATGTTCTACATTCCGTATTCTATTTTCTATATTCTGTGTTCTACATTCTCTATTCTAAATTCTATATTCAGTATACTCTATTCTATATTTAAAATTCTGTGTTCTGCATTCCATGTTAAAATTCTGGCTTCTATATTCTCTATTGTATATTCTAAATTTTGTGTGCATCATTCTATATTTTACCTTCTATATTCTGCATTCCTTATTCTATATTCTTTATAACGTGTTCTACATTCTATATTCTAAATTCTATATTCAGTATTCTGTATACTATATTCTAAATTCTGTGTTCTGCATTCTATAATCTAAATTGTATATTCAGTATTCTGAATTCTATATTCTAAATTCTGTGTTCTTCATTCCATATTCTAAATTCTGGTTTCAATATTCTCTATTCTATATGCCATATTTTGTGTTCTTCATTCTATATTCTTCATTCTATATTCTGCATTCCGTATTCTATATCCTTTATACTGTGTTGTACATTCTATGTTCTAAATACTATATTCAGTATCCTGTATCCTATATTCTATATTCTGTGTTCTACATTCCATGTTTTAAATTCAGGGTTCTGTATTCTGTTTTACATATTTTATATTCTGTGTTCTATATTCTATATTCTGTATTCTATATTCTACATTCCGTATTCTATATTCTATATTCTGTGTGCTACATTGTATATACTAAATTCTATATTCAGTATTCTGTATACTCTATTCTAAATTCTGTGTTCTGCATTCCATGTTCTAAATTCTCGCTTCTATATTCTCTATTCTTTATTTTGTGTTCTTCATTCTATATTCTACATTCTATATTCTGCATTCCATATTCTATAAGCTTTATACTGTGTTCTACATTCTATATTATAAATTCTATATTCAGTATTCTGTGTTCTATATTGTAAATTCTGTGTTCTGCATTCCATGTTCTAAATTCTGGGTTCAATATTCTTAATACTATATTCTATATTCTGATTTCTACTTTCTATATTCTAAATTCTATATTCTGTATTCCGTTTTCTTATTTCTATATTCTGTGTTCCACATTCCATATTCTAATTAATTTATTCAGTTTTCCTTATACTATATTCTATATTCAGTGTTCTACAATCCATATTCTAAATTCTATATGCAATATTCTCTATTCTGTATTCTAAATACTGTGTTCTGCATTCCATGTTCTAACTTCTGGGATCTGTATTCTGTTATCCGTATTCTATATTCTCTATTCTGTGTCCTATATTCTATAATCTAAATTCTTTATTCATTATTCTATATTCTATATTCTGTGTTCAACAGTCTATATTCAGTATTCTGTATACTATATTCTAAATTCTGTGTTCTGCATTCTATATTTTAAATTCTGGGTTCATATTCTCTATTCTATATTTCATATTTTGTGTTCTTCATTCTATATTCTTCATTCTATATTCAATATTCTGTATTGTATATTCTAAATTCTGTGTTTTGCTTTCTATGTTCTAAATTCTATATTCAGTATTCTGTGTTCAATATTCTAAATTCTGTGTTCTGCATTCTATTTTCTAAATTCTGGGTTCTGTATTCTGTTTTCCATAATCTATTTTCTGTTTTCTACATTCTATATACTGTTTTCTATATTCTGAATTACGTAATCTATATTCTATATACTGTGTTCTACATTCCTATTCTAAATTCTATATTAAGTATTCTGTATTCTATATTCTAAATTCTGTGTTCAACATTCCATGTTTCAAATTCTGTGTTCTATATTCTCTATTCTATATTCTATATTTTGTGTTATTCATTTTATATTCTAAATTCTATATTCTGCATTCCGTATTCTATGTTCTATTTTCTGTGTTCTACATTCTATATTATAAATTCTATATTCAGTATTCTGTTTTCTATATTCCAAATACTGTGTTCTTTATTCTCTCTTCCATATTCTATATTCTGTGTTTTACATTCTATATCCTAAATCGTATATTAAGTATACTGTGTTCTATATACTAAATTCTGTATTCTACATTCTATATTCTAAATTCTAGATTAAGTATTCTGTTTGCTATAGTTTAAATTCTGTGTTCTGTATCCCATGTTCTAATTTATGGGTTCTATATTCTGTACTCTATATTCTATATTCTGTGTTCTACTTTCTATATACTAAATTCTATTTTCAATATTCTGTATTCTATATTCTAATTTCTGTGTTCTACTTTCTTTATCTAAATCCTATATTCAGTAATATGTATTCTATATTCTAAATTGTGTGTTCTGCATTCCATGTTGTAAATTCTCTATTCTATATTCTGTATTCTGTGTTCTATATTCTAAATTCTGTGTTCTGAATTCCATGTTCTAAATTCTATGTTCTAAATCCTATATTCTGTATTCTATATTCTAAATTCTGTGTTCTGCATTCCATGTTTTAAATTCTGGGTTCTGTATTCTGTTATCCATATTCTGTATTCTGTGTTCTACATTCTATATTCTAAACTTTATATTCAGTATACTGTATTCTATATTCTAAATTCTGTGTTCGGAATTCCATGTTCTAAATTCTATATTCAGCATTGTGTATTGTATATATATTCTAAATTTTGTGTTCTACATTCTAAATTCTAAATTTTATATTCAGTATTCTGTATTCAATATTCTAAATTCTGTGTTTTGCATTCCAGATTCTAAATTCTGGCTTCTATATTCTTTATTCTATATTCTATATTTTGTGTTATTCATTATATATTCTACATTCTATATCTTCATTCCGTGTACTATATTCTATATTCTGTATTCTACATTCTATATTCTAAATTCTATATTCAGTATTCTGTGTTCTATATTCTAATTTCTGTGTTCTGCATTCCATGTTTTAAATTCTGTGTTTTGTATTCTGTTTCCATATTCTATATTCTGTGTTGTAAATTCTGTAATCTGTATACTATATTCTGCATTCCGTATTCTATAATCTATATTCTGTGTTCTACACTCGATATTCTAAATTCTATATTCAGTGTTTTATATTCTATATTCTAAATTCTGTGTTTTGCATTCAATATTCTAAATTCTCTATTCTATATTCTATATTTTGTGTTCTACTTTCTATATTCTAAATTCTATATTCAGTGCTCTGTACTCTATATTCTAAATTCTGTGTTCTGCATTCCATGTTATAAATTTTTGATTCTATATTCTGTATTCTATATTCTGTACTCTGTGTTTTATTTTCAATTTTCTAAATCCTATATTCAGTACTCTGTGGTCTATATTTTAAATTCTGTGTTCTAAATTCTATAGTCTATATCCTATATTCAGCATTTTGTATTCAATATTCTAAATTCTGTGTTCTGCATTCTATATTCTTAATTCTATATTCAGTATTCTGTAATATATATTCTTAATTCTGTGTTCTGCATTCCATGTTCTAAATACTCTATTCTAAACATATAATCTATTTTCGACTTTCTATATACTAAATTCTATATTCAGTATTCTGTATTCTATATTCTAAATTCTGTGTTCTGCTTTCCATGTTCTAAATTCTCTATTCTTTAATCTATATTCTGTGTTCTGCTTTCTATATTCTTAATTCTATATTCAGTATTCTGTATTCTATATTTAAAATTCTGTGTTCTACATCATATATTCTAAATCCTATATTAGGTATACTGTATTATATATTATAATTTCTGTGTTCTGCATACCATGTTCTAATTTCTGTGTTCTATATTCTCTTTTCCATATTTTATATTCTGTGTTCTAAATTCTATTTTCTGTATTCTATATTCTGTATTCCGTATTCTACATTATATATTCTATGTTCTACTTTTTATATTCCAAATTCTATATTCAGTATTCTGTATTCTATATTCTAAATTCTGTGTTCTGCATTCCATGATCTAAATTCTGGGTTCTATATTCTGTATTTTATATTCTATATTCTGTGTTCTACATTCTATATTCTAATTTCTATATTCAGTATTCTGTATTCTAAACTCTAAATTCTGTGTTCTGAATTCCATGTGCTATGTTCTGGCTTCTATATTATATATTCGATATTATATATATTGTATTCTTCATTCTATATTCTACATTCTATATTCTGCCTCCGTATTCTATATTCTATATTCTGTGTTCTACATTCTATATTCTAAATTCTATATTCAGTATACTGTATTCTCTATTTTAAATTCTGCGTACTGCATTCCATGTTCTAAATACTATATTCAGTATTCTGTTTTCTATATTCTAAATTCTGTGTTCTGCATTCCATGTTCTAAATTCTGGGTTCTGTATTCTTTTTTCCATATCCTATATACTGTTTTCTACATTCTATTTTCTACATTCTATATTCTGCATTCCGTATTCTATGTTCTATATTCTGTGTTCTACATTCTATATTATAAATTCTATATTAAGTATTTGTATTCTATATTCTAAATTCTGTGTTCTTCATTCCATGTTCTAAATACTGGGTTATATATTCTGCATTCTATATTCTAAATTCTGTGTTCTACATTCTATATTCTAAATTCTATATTCAGTATTCTGTATTCTATGTTCTAAATTCTGGCTTCTGCATTTCATGTTCTAAATGCTGGGTTCTATTTTCTGTATTCTGTATTTTAAATTCTGTGTCCTACATATTATATTCTAATTTCTCTATTCAGTATTCTGTATTTTATAGTCTAAATTCTGTGTTCTACATTCCATGTTCTTAATTCTGTGTTCTAAATTCTCTCTTCTATATTCTATATTCTGTGTTTTACATTCTATATTCTAAATACTATATTTAGTATTCGGTGTTCTAAATTCTAAATTCTGTGTTCTACATTCTATGTTCTAAATTGTAGATTAATTATTCTGTATGCTATAGTTTAAATTCTGTGTTCTACATTCCATGATCTAATTTCTGTGGTCTGTATTCTCAATTTTATATTCTTTATTTTGTGTTTTTCATTCTATATTCTGCATTCCGTCTTCTATATTCTATATTTTGTGTTCTACATTCTATATTCTGAATCCTATATTCAGTATTCTGTATTCTATACACTAAATTCTGTGTTCTGCATTCCGTGTTCTAAATTCTGGGTTCTATATCCTGTTTTCCCTATTCTATATTCTGTGTACTTCATTCTATATTCTGTATACTCTTTTCTGCAGTCCGTAATCTACATTCTATATTCTGTGTTCTACATGCTATATTATAAATTCTGTTTTCAGTATTCTGTATTCTATATTCTAAATGCTTTGTTCTGCATTCCGTTTTCTAAATTCTATATTAAGTATACTGTATTCTATATTCTAAATTCTGTGTTCGGCATTCCATGTTCTAAATTCTATATTCAGCATTCTGTATTCTATATATATTCTAAATTTTGTGTTCTACATTGTATATTCTAAATTCTATATTCAGTATTCTCTTTTCTATATTCTAAATTCTGTGTTCTGCATTCCATATTCTAAATTCTGGCTTCTATATTCTTCATTCTATATTCTATATTTTGTGTTATTCATTCTATATTCTACATTCTATATGCTTCATTCCGTATACTATATTCTATATTCTGTATTCTACATTCTATATTCTAAATTCTATATTCAGTATTCTGTGTGCTACTTTCTAAATTCTGTGTTCTGCATTCCATGTTCTAAATTCTGTGTTCTGTATTCTGTTTCCATATTCTATATTCTGTGTTGTAAATTCTGTAATCTGTATACTATATTCTGCATTCCGTATTCTATAATCTATATTCTGTGTTCTACATTCGATATTCTAAATTCTATATTCAGTGTTTTGTATTCTATATTCTAAATTCTGTGTTTTGCATTCAATATTCTAAATTCTCTATTCTATATTCTATATTTTGTGTTCTACTTTCTATATTCTAAATTCTATATTCAGTGCTCTGTACTCTATATTCTAAATTCTGTGTTCTGCATTCCATGTTATAAATTTTTGATTCTATATTCTGTATTCTATATTCTGTACTCTGTGTTTTATTTTCAATTTTCTAAATCCTATATTCAGTACTCTGTGGTCTATATTTTAAATTCTGTGTTCTAAATTCTATAGTCTAAATCCTATATTCAGCATTTTGTATTCAATATTCTAAATTCTGTGTTCTGCATTCTATATTCTTAATTCTATATTCAGTATTCTGTAATATATATTCTTAATTCTGTGTTCTGCATTCCATGTTCTAAATACTCTATTCTAAACATATAATCTATTTTCGACTTTCTATATACTAAATTCTATATTCAGTATTCTGTATTCTATATTCTAAATTCTGTGTTCTGCTTTCCATGTTCTAAATTCTCTATTCTTTAATCTATATTCTGTGTTCTGCTTTCTATATTCTTAATTCTATATTCAGTATTCTGTATTCTATATTTAAAATTCTGTGTTCTACATCATATATTCTAAATCCTATATTAGGTATACTGTATTATATATTATAATTTCTGTGTTCTGCATACCATGTTCTAATTTCTGTGTTCTATATTCTCTTTTCCATATTTTATATTCTGTGTTCTAAATTCTATTTTCTGTATTCTATATTCTGTATTCCGTATTCTACATTATATATTCTATGTTCTACTTTTTATATTCCAAATTCTATATTCAGTATTCTGTATTCTATATTCTAAATTCTGTGTTCTGCATTCCATGATCTAAATTCTGGGTTCTATATTCTGTATTTTATATTCTATATTCTGTGTTCTACATTCTATATTCTAATTTCTATATTCAGTATTCTGTATTCTAAACTCTAAATTCTGTGTTCTGAATTCCATGTGCTATGTTCTGGCTTCTATATTATATATTCGATATTATATATATTGTATTCTTCATTCTATATTCTACATTCTATATTCTGCCTCCGTATTCTATATTCTATATTCTGTGTTCTACATTCTATATTCTAAATTCTATATTCAGTATACTGTATTCTCTATTTTAAATTCTGCGTACTGCATTCCATGTTCTAAATACTATATTCAGTATTCTGTTTTCTATATTCTAAATTCTGTGTTCTGCATTCCATGTTCTAAATTCTGGGTTCTGTATTCTTTTTTCCATATCCTATATACTGTTTTCTACATTCTATTTTCTACATTCTATATTCTGCATTCCGTATTCTATGTTCTATATTCTGTGTTCTACATTCTATATTATAAATTCTATATTAAGTATTTGTATTCTATATTCTAAATTCTGTGTTCTTCATTCCATGTTCTAAATACTGGGTTATATATTCTGCATTCTATATTCTAAATTCTGTGTTCTACATTCTATATTCTAAATTCTATATTCAGTATTCTGTTTTCTATGTTCTAAATTCTGGCTTCTGCATTTCATGTTCTAAATGCTGGGTTCTATTTTCTGTATTCTGTATTTTAAATTCTGTGTCCTACATATTATATTCTAATTTCTCTATTCAGTATTCTGTATTTTATAGTCTAAATTCTGTGTTCTACATTCCATGTTCTTAATTCTGTGTTCTAAATTCTCTCTTCTATATTCTATATTCTGTGTTTTACATTCTATATTCTAAATACTATATTTAGTATTCGGTGTTCTAAATTCTAAATTCTGTGTTCTACATTCTATGTTCTAAATTGTAGATTAATTATTCTGTATGCTATAGTTTAAATTCTGTGTTCTACATTCCATGATCTAATTTCTGTGGTCTGTATTCTCAATTTTATATTCTTTATTTTGTGTTTTTCATTCTATATTCTGCATTCCGTCTTCTATATTCTATATTTTGTGTTCTACATTCTATATTCTGAATCCTATATTCAGTATTCTGTATTCTATACACTAAATTCTGTGTTCTGCATTCCGTGTTCTAAATTCTGGGTTCTATATCCTGTTTTCCCTATTCTATATTCTGTGTACTTCATTCTATATTCTGTATACTCTTTTCTGCAGTCCGTAATCTACATTCTATATTCTGTGTTCTACATGCTATATTATAAATTCTGTTTTCAGTATTCTGTATTCTATATTCTAAATGCTTTGTTCTGCATTCCGTTTTCTAAATTCTATATTAAGTATACTGTATTCTATATTCTAAATTCTGTGTTCGGCATTCCATGTTCTAAATTCTATATTCAGCATTCTGTATTCTATATATATTCTAAATTTTGTGTTCTACATTGTATATTCTAAATTCTATATTCAGTATTCTCTTTTCTATATTCTAAATTCTGTGTTCTGCATTCCATATTCTAAATTCTGGCTTCTATATTCTTCATTCTATATTCTATATTTTGTGTTATTCATTCTATATTCTACATTCTATATGCTTCATTCCGTATACTATATTCTATATTCTGTATTCTACATTCTATATTCTAAATTCTATATTCAGTATTCTGTGTGCTACTTTCTAAATTCTGTGTTCTGCATTCCATGTTCTAAATTCTGTGTTCTGTATTCTGTTTCCATATTCTATGTTCTGTGTTCTAAATTCTGTATTCTGTATACTATATTCTGCATTCCGTATTCTATATTCTATATTCTGTGTTCTACATTCGATATTCTAAATACTATATTCAGTATTCTGTATTCTATATTCTAAATTCTGTGTTCTGCATTCATTATTCTAAATTCTCTATTCTATATTCTGTGTTCTACTTTCCATATTCTATATTCTATATTCAGTGTCCTGTAGTCTATATTCTAAATTCTGTGTTATGCATACCATGTTATAAATTCTATATTCAGTATTCTGTATTCTCTTTTCTAAATTCTGTGTTCTGAATTCTATATTCTAAATTCTATATTCAGTATACTTTATTTTATAATCTAAATTCTGTATTCTGCATTTTGTGTTCTAAATTCTGGGTTCTGTATTCTGATTTCCATAATCTATATTCTGAATTCTAAATTCTGTATTCTGTATTCTATATTCTGCATTCCGTATTCTATATTTTATATTCTGTGTTCTATATTCTATATTCTATATTCAGTATTCTGTGGTCTATATTTTAAATTCTGTGTTCTGTATTCGATGTTAAATTTTTGATTCTATATTCTCTTTTCTGTATTCTATACTCTGTGTTCTACTTTCAATTTTCTAAATCCTATATTCAGTATTCTGTGGTGTATATTTTAAATTCTGTGTTCTACATTCTATAGTATAAATCCTATATTCAGCATTTTGTATTCAAAATTCTTAATTCTGTTTTCTTCATTCTATATTCTAAATTCTATATTCAGTATTCTGTATCGCATATTCTAAATTCTGTGTTCTGCATTCCACGTTCTAAAATTCCTATTATATATTCTATATTCTGTGTTCTACATTCTATATTCTAAATTCTATTTTCAGTATTCTGTATTCTATATTTTAATTTCTGTGTTCTGGATTCTATGTTTTAAATTTTGGGTTCTGTATACTCTATTATATATTCTGTGTTCTGCATTCTATATTCAATATCCTACATTCAGTATTCAGTATTTATATTTGAAATTCTGTGTTCTGCATTCCATGTTCTAAATTCTGGCTCATATATTCTCTATTCTATAGTCTATATTTTGCGTTCTTCATTCTATATTCTACAATCTATATTTTGCATTCTCTAATCTATATTCTATATTCTGTGTTCTACATTCAATATTCTAAGTTATTTATTCCACATTCTGTATTCTATATTCTAAATTCTGTGTTCTACAATCTATATTCTAAATTCTATATTCAGTAATATATATACTATATTCTAAATTCTGTGTTCTGCATTACATGTTCAAAATTCTGGGTTCTATATTCTGTTTTCCATATTTTATATTCTGTGTTCTAAATTCTATATTCTGTGTTCTACCTTCTATATTCCAAATTCCATATTCAGTATTATGTATTCTATTTTCTAAATTCTGTGTTCTGCATTCCACGTTCTAAAATTTCTATTCTATATTCTATATTCTGTGTTCTACATTCTATATTCTAAATTATATATTCAGTGTTCTGTATTCTATATTCGAAATTCTGTGTTCTGCACTCCATGTTCTCAATTCTATATTCAGTATTCTGTATTCTATATTCTAAATTCTGTGTTCTGCATTCAATGTTCTAAGTTCTATGATCAGTACAATGTATTATATATTCTAATTTCTGTGTTATGCATTCCATGTTCTAAATTGTGGGTTCTATAATCTATATTCTATATTCTATATCTGTGTTCTACATTCTATATTCTAAATACTATATTCAGATTTCTGTATTCTATAATATTAATTCTGTGTTCTACATTCTATATTTTAAATTCTATATTCAGTATTATGTAATCTATATTCTAAATTCTGTGTTCTGCATAGCATGTTCTTTATTCTGGATTCTTTATTCTGTATACTACATACTATATACTTTGTCTTAAATTCTATATTCTAAAATCTATATTCAGTATTCTTTATTATATATTTTAAATTCTGTGTTCTCCATTCTATATTCTAAATTGTATATTCAGTATTCTGTATTCTATATTCTAAATTCTGAGTTCTGATTTCCGTGTTCCAAAATCTGGCTTCAATTATATCTAAGCTATATTTTTTATTCTGTTTCTACATTCTATATTCTAAATTATATATTCAGTGTTATGTGTTTTATATTCTATATTCTGTGTACTACATTCAATTTTTTAATTGTTTTTTAAGTATTATGTATTCTATAATCTCAATTCTGTGTTCTGCATTCCATGTTCTTAATACTGGGTTCAATATTCTTTATTCTCTATTCTGTATTCTGTGTTCCTCATTCTATATTCTAAATTCTACATTCAGTATTCTGTATTCTATATTCTAAATAATGTTTTCTGCATTCCATGTTCTAAATTCTATATCCAGTATTCTGTATTCTATATTCTAAAATCTGTTTTCAGCATTCAATGTTCTAAATTCTATATTCAGTATTCTTTGTTCTATATACAAAATTCTGTGTTCTGCATTCCATGTTTAAATTCTGGGTGCTGTATTTTGTTTTCCATATTCTATATTCTGTGTTCTATATTCTATATTCTGTATTTTATATTCTACATTCCGTATTCTATTTTCTATATTCTGTGTTCTACATTCTCTATTCTAAATTCTATATTCAGTATACTGTATTCTATATTTAAAATTCTGTGTTCTGCATTCCATGTTGAAATTCTGGCTTCTATATTCTCTATTGTATATTCTAAATTTTGTGTGCATCATTCTATATTTTACCTTCTATATTCTGCATTCCTTATTCTATATTCTTTATAACGTGTTCTACATTCTATATTCTAAATTCTATATTCAGTATTCTGTATACTTTATTCTAATTTCTGTGTTCTGCATTCTATAATCTAAACTGTATATTCAGTATACTGAATTCTATATTCTAAATTCTGTGTTCTTCATTCCATATTCTAAATTCTGGTTTCAATATTCTCTATTCTATATTCCATATTTTGTGTTCCTCATTCTATATTCTTCATTCTATATTCTGCATTCCGTATTCTATATCCTTTATACTGTGTTGTACATTCTATGTTCTAAATACTATATTCAGTATCCTGTATCCTATATTCTAAATTCTGTGTTCTACATTCCATGTTTTAAATTCAGGGTTCTGTATTCTGTTTTACATATTTTATATTCTGTGTTCTAAATTCTATATTCTGTATTCTATATTCTACATTCCGTATTCTATATTCTATATTCTGTGTGCTACATTGTATATACTAAATTCTATATTCAGTATTCTGTATACTCTATTCTAAATTCTGTGTTCTGCATTCCATGTTCTAAATTCTCGCTTCTATATTCTCTATTCTTTATTTTGTGTTCTTCATTCTATATTCTACATTCTATATTCTGCATTCCATATTCTATAAGCTTTATACTGTGTTCTACATTCTATATTATAAATTCTATATTCAGTATTCTGTGTTCTATATTGTAAATTCTGTGTTCTGCATTCCATGTTCTAAATTCTGCGTTCAATATTCTTAATACTATATTCTATATTCTGATTTCTACTTTCTATATTCTAATTTCTATATTCTGTATTCCGTTTTCTTATTTCTATATTCTGTGTTCCACATTCTATATTCTAATTAATTTATTCTGTATTCCTTATACTATATTCTATATTCTGTGTTCTACAATCCATATTCTAAATTCTATATGCAATATTCTCTATTCTGTATTCTAAATACTGTGTTCTGCATTCCATGTTCTAACTTCTGGGATCTGTATTCTGTTATCCGTATTCTATATTCTGTGTTCTATATTCAATATTCTGTATTCTATATTCTACATTCCGTATTCTATATTCTCTATTCTGTGTCCTACATTCTATAATCTAAATTCTTTATTCATTATTCTATGTTCTATATTCTGTGTTCAACATTCTATATTCTAAATTCGATATTCAGTATTCTGTATACTATATTCTAAATTCTGTGTTCTGCATTCTATATTTTAAATTCTGGGTTCATATTCTCTATTCTATATTCCATATTTTGTGTTCTTCATTCTATATTCTTCATTCTATATTCAATATTCTGTATTGTATATTCTAAATTCTGTGTTTTGCTTTCTATGTTCTAAATTCTATATTCAGTATTCTGTGTTCAATATTCTAAATTCTGTGTTCTGCATTCTATTTTCTAAATTCTGGGTTCTGTATTCTGTTTTCCATAATCTATTTTCTGTTTTCTACATTCTATATACTGTTTTCTATATTCTGAATTCCGTAATCTATATTCTATATACTGTGTTCTACATTCTTATTCTAAATTCTATATTAAGTATTCTGTTTTCTATATTCTAAATTCTGTGTTCAACATTCCTTGTTTCAAATTCTGTGTTCTATATTCTCTATTCTATATTCTATATTTTGTGTTATTCATTTTATATTCTAAATTCTATATTCTGCATTCCGTATTCTATGTTCTATTTTCTGTGTTCTACATTCTATATTATAAATTCTATATTCAGTATTCTGTTTTCTATATTCCAAATACTGTGTTCTTTATTCTCTCTTCCATATTCCATATTCTGTGTTTTACATTCTATATTCTAAATCGTATATTAAGTATATTGTGTTCTATATACTAAATTCTGTATTCTACATTCTATATTCTAAATTCTAGATTAAGTATTCTGTTTGCTATAGTTTAAATTCTGTGTTCTGTATCCCATGTTCTAATTTATGGGTTCTATATTCTGTACTCTATATTCTATATTCTGTGTTCTACTTTCTATATACTAAATTCTATATTCAATATTCTGTATTCTATATTCTAATTTCTGTGTTCTACTTTCTTTATCTAAATCCTATATTCAGTAATATGTATTCTATATTCTAAATTGTGTGTTCTGCATTCCATGTTGTAAATTCTCTATTCTCTATTCTGTATTCTGAGTTCTATATTCTAAATTCTGTGTTCTGAATTCCATGTTCTAAATTCTATGTTCTAAATCCTATATTCTGTATTCTATATTCTAAATTCTGTGTTCTGCATTCCATGTTTTAAATTCTGGGTTCTGTATTCGTTTATCCATATTCTGTATTCTGTGTTCTACATTCTATATTCTAAACTTTATATTCAGTATACTGTATTCTATATTCTAAATTCTGTGTTCGGAATTCCATGTTCTAAATTCTATATTCAGCATTGTGTATTGTATATATATTCTAAATTTTGTGTTCTACATTCTAAATTCTAAATTCTATATTCAGTATTCTGTATTCAATATTCTAAATTCTGTGTTTTGAATTCCATATTCTAAATTCTGACTTCTATATTCTTTATTCTATATTCTATATTTTGTGTTATTCATTATATATTCTACATTTTATGTCTTCATTCCGTATACTATATTCTATATTCTGTATTCTACATTCTATATTCTAAATTCTATATTCAGTATTCTGTGTTCTATATTCTAATTTCTGTGTTCTGCATTCCATGTTCTAAATTCTGTGTTTTGTATTCTGTTTCCATATTCTATATTCTGTGCTGTAAATTCTGTAATCTGTATACTATATTCTGCATTCCGTATTCTATAATCTATATTCTGTGTTCTACATTCGATATTCTAAATTCTATATTCAGTGTTTTGTACTCTATATTCTAAATTCTGTGTTTTGCATTCAATATTCTAAATTCTCTATTCTCTATTCTATATTCTGTGTTCTACTTTCTATATTCTATATTCTATATTCAGTGTCCTGTAGTCTATATTCTAAATTCTGTGTTATGCATACCATGTTATATATTCTATATTCAGTATTCTGTATTCTCTTTTCTAAATTCTGTGTTCTGAATTCTATATTCTAAATTCTATATTCAGTATACTTTATTTTATAATCTAAATTCGGTATTCTGCATTTTGTGTTCTAAATTCTGGGTTCTGTATTCTGATTTCCATATTCTATATTCTGAATTCTAAATTCTATATTCTGTATTCTCTATTCTGCATTCCGTATTCTATATTTTATATTCTGTGTTCTATATTCTATATTCTATATTCAGTATTATGTGGTCTATATTTTAAATTCTGTGTTCTGTATTCCATGTAAAATTTTTGATTCTATATTCTCTATTCTGTATTCTATACTCTGTGTTCTACTTTCAATTTTCTAAATCCTATATTCAGTATTCTGTGGTGTATATTTTAAATTCTGTGTTCTACATTCTATAGTATAAATCCTATATTCAGCATTTTGTATTCAATATTCTAAATTCTGTGTTCTTCATTCTATATTCTAAATTCTATATTCAGTATTCTGTATCGCATATTCTAAATTCTGTGTTCTGCATTCCACGTTCTAAAATTTCTATTCTATATTCTATATTCTGTGTTCTACATTCTATATTCTAAATTCTATTTTCAGTATTCTGTATTCTATATTTTAATTTCTGTGTTCTGGATTCTATGTTTTAAATTTTGGGTTCTGTATACTCTATTATATATTCTGTGTTCTGCATTCTATATTCAATATCCTACATTCAGTACTCAGTATTTATAATTGAAATTCTGTGTTCTGCATTCCATGTTCTAAATTCTGGCTCATATATTCTCTATTCTATAGTCAATATTTTGCGTTCTTCATTCTATATTCTACAATCTATATTTTGCATTCTCTATTCTATATTCTATATTCTGTGTTCTACATTCAATATTCTAAGTTATTTATTCCACATTCTGTATTCTATATTCTAAATTCTGTGTTCTACATTCTATATTCTAAATTCTATATTCAGTAATCTCTATACTATATTCTAAATTCTGTGTTCTGCATTACATGTTCAAAATTCTGGGTTCTATATTCTGTTTTCCATATTTTTAATTCTGTGCTCTAAATTCTATATTCTGTGTTCTATATTCTGCATTCCGTATTTTACATTATATATTCTGTGTTCTACCTTCTATATTCCAAATTCCATATTCAGTATTCTGTATTCTATATTCTAATTTCTGTGTTCTGCATTCCACGTTCTAAAATTTCTATTCTATATTCTATATTCTGTGTTCTACATTCTATATTCTAAATTATATATTCAGTGTTCTGTATTCTATATTCGAAATTCTGTGTTCTGCACTCCATGTTCTCAATTCTATATTCAGTATTCTGTATTCTATATTCTAAATTCTGTGTTCTGCATTCAATGTTCTAAGTTCTATGATCAGTATAATGTATTATATATTCTGATTTCTGTGTTATGCATTCCATGTTCTAAATTGTGGGTTCTATAATCTATATTCTATATTCTATATCTGTGTTCTACATTCTATATTCTAAATACTATTTTCAGATTTCTGTATTCTATAATATTAATTCTGTGTTCTACATTCTATATTTTAAATTCTATATTCAGTATTATGTAATCTATATTCTAAATTCTGTGTTCTGCATAGCATGTTCTTTATTCTGGATTCTTTATTCTGTATACTACATACTATATACTTTGTCTTAAATTCTATATTCTAAATTCTATATTCAGTATTCTTTATTATATATTCTAAATTCTGTGTTCTCCATTCTATATTCTAAATTTTATATTCAGTATTCTGTATTCTATATTCTAAATTCTGAGTTCTGATTTCTGTGTTCCAAAATCTGGCTTCAATAATCTCTAAGCTATATTTTTTATTCTGTTTTCTACATTCTATATTCTAAATTATTTATTCAGTGTTATGTGTTTTATATTCTATATTCTGTGTACTACATTCAAATTTTAATTGTTTTTTAAGTATTATATATTCTATAATCTTAATTCTGTGTTCTGCATTCCATGTTCTTAATACTGGGTTCAATATTCTTTATTCTCTATTCTGTATTCTGTGTTCCTCATTCTATATTCTAAATTCTACATTCAGTATTCTGTATTCTATATTCTAAATAATGTTTTCTGCATTCCATGTTCTAAATTCTATATCCAGTATTCTGTATTCTATATTCTAAAATCTGTTTTCAGCATTCAATGTTCTAAATTCTATATTCAGTATTCTTTGTTCTATATACAAAATTCTGTGTTCTGCATTCCATGTTTAAATTCTGGGTGCTGTATTTTGTTTTCCATATTCTATATTCTGTGTTCTATATTCTATATTCTGTATTTTATATTCTACATTCCGTATTCTATTTTCTATATTCTGTGTTCTACATTCTCTATTCTAAATTCTATATTCAGTATACTGTATTCTATATTTAAAATTCTGTGTTCTGCATTCCATGTTAAATTTCTGGCTTCTATATTCTCTATTGTATATTCTAAATTTTGTGTGCATCATTCTATATTTTACCTTCTATATTCTGCATTCCTTATTCTATATTCTTTATAACGTGTTCTACATTCTATATTCTAAATTCTATATTCAGTATTCTGTATACTATATTCTAAATTCTGTGTTCTGCATTGTATAATCTAAATTGTATATTCAGTATTCTGAATTCTATTTTCTAAATTCTGTGTTCTTCATTCCATATTCTAAATTCTGGTTTCAATATTCTCTATTCTATATTCCATATTTTGTGTTCTTCATTCTATATTCTTCATTCTATATTCTGCATTCCGTATTCTATATCTTTTATACTGTGTTGTACATTCTATGTTCTAAATACTATATTCAGTATCCTGTATCCTATATTCTAAACTCTGTGTTCTACATTCCATGTTTTAAATTCAGGGTTCTGTATTCTGTTTTACATATTTTATATTCTGTGTTCTATATTCTATATTCTGTATTCTATATTCTACATTCCGTATTCTATATTCTATATTCTGTGTGCTACATTGTATATACTAAATTCTATATTCAGTATTCTGTATACTCTATTCTAAATTCTGTGTTCTGCATTCCATGTTCTAAATTCTCGCTTCTATATTCTCTATTCTTTATTTTGTGTTCTTCATTCTATATTCTACATTCTATATTCTGCATTCCATATTCTATAAGCTTTATACTGTGTTCTACATTCTATATTATAAATTCTATATTCAGTATTCTGTGTTCTATATTGTAAATTCTGTGTTCTGCATTCCATGTTCTAAATTCTGCGTTCAATATTCTTAATACTATATTCTATATTCTGATTTCTACTTTCCATATTCTAAATTCTATATTCTGTATTCCGTTTTCTTATTTCTATATTCTGTGTTCCACATTCTATATTCTAATTAATTTATTCAGTATTCCTCATACTATATTCTATATTCTGTGTTCTACAATCCATATTCTAAATTCTATATGCAATATTCTCTATTCTGTATTCTAAATACTGTGTTCTGCATTCCATGTTCTAACTTCTGGGATCTGTATTCTGTTATCCGTATTCTATATTCTGTGTTCTATATTCAATATTCTGTATTCTATATTCTACATTCCGTATTCTATATTCTCTATTCTGTGTCCTACATTCTATAATCTAAATTCTTTATTCATTATTCTATATTCTATATTCTGTGTTCAACATTCTATATTCTAAATTCTATATTCAGTATTCTGTATACTATATTCTAAATTCTGTGTTCTGCATTCTATATTTTAAATTCTGGGTTCATATTCTCTATTCTATATGCCATATTTTGTGTTCTTCATTCTATATTCTTCATTCTATACTCAATATTCTGTATTGTATATTCTTAATTCTGTGTTTTGCTTTCTATGTTCTAAATTCTATATTCAGTATTCTGTGTTCAATATTCTAAATTCTGTGTTCTGCATTCTATTTTCTAAATTCTGGGTTCTGTATTCTGTTTTCCATAATCTATTTTCTGTTTTCTACATTCTATATACTGTTTTCTATATTCTGAATTCCGTAATCTATATTCTATATACTGTGTTCTACATTCCTATTCTAAATTCTATATTAAGTATTCTGTATTCTATATTCTAAATTCTGTGTTCAACATTCCATGTTTCAAATTCTGTGTTCTATATTCTCTATTCTTTATTCTATATTTTGTGTTATTCATTTTATATTCTAAATTCTATATTCTGCATTCCGTATTCTATGTTCTATTTTCTGTGTTCTACATTCTATATTATAAATTCTATATTCAGTATTCTGTTTTCTATATTCCAAATACTGTGTTCTTTATTCTCTCTTCCATATTCTATATTCTGTGTTTTACATTCTATATTCTAAATCGTATATTAAGTAGACTGTGTTCTATATACTAAATTCTGTATTCTACATTCTATATTCTAAATTCTAGATTAAGTATTCTGTTTGCTATAGTTTAAATTCTGTGTTCTGTATCCCATGTTCTAATTTATGGGTTCTATATTCTGTACTCTATATTCTATATTTTGTGTTCTACTTTCTATATACTAAATTCTATATTCAATATTCTGTATTCTATATTCTAATTTCTGTGTTCTACTTTCTTTATCTAAATCCTATATTCAGTAATATGTATTCTATATTCTAAATTGTGTGTTCTGCATTCCATGTTGTAAATTCTCTATTCTATATTCTGTATTCTGTGTTCTATATTCTAAATTCTGTGTTCTGAATTCCATGTTCTAAATTCTATGTTCTAAATCCTATATTCTGTATTCTATATTCTAAATTCTGTGTTCTGCATTCCATGTTTTAAATTCTGGGTTCTGTATTCTGTTATCCATATTCTGTATTCTGTGTTCTACATTCTATATTCTAAACTTTATATTCAGTATACTGTATTCTATATTCTAAATTCTGTGTTCGGAATTCCATGTTCTAAATTCTATATTCAGCATTGTGTATTGTATATATATTCTAAATTTTGTGTTCTACATTCTAAATTCTAAATTCTATATTCAGTATTCTGTATTCAATATTCTAAATTCTGTGTTCTGCATTCCATATTCTAAATTCTGGCTTCTATATTCTTCATTCTATATTCTATATTTTGTGTTAATCATTATATATTCTACATTCTATATCTTCATTCCGTATACTATATTCTATATTCTGTATTCTACATTCTATATTCTAAATTCTATATTCAGTATTCTGTGTTCTATATTCTAATTTCTGTGTTCTGCATTCCATGTTTTAAATTCTGTGTTTTGTATTCTGTTTCCATATTCTATATTCTGTGTTGTAAATTCTGTAATCTGTATACTATATTCTGCATTCCGTATTCTATAATCTATATTCTGTGTTCTACATTCGATATTCTAAATTCTATATTCAGTGTTTTGTATTCTATATTCTAAATTCTGTGTTTTGCATTCAATATTCTAAATTCTCTATTCTATATTCTATATTTTGTGTTCTACTTTCTATATTCTAAATTCTATATTCAGTGCTCTGTACTCTATATTCTAAATTCTGTGTTCTGCATTCCATGTTATAAATTTTTGATTCTATATTCTGTATTCTATATTCTGTACTCTGTGTTTTATTTTCAATTTTCTAAATCCTATATTCAGTACTCTGTGGTCTATATTTTAAATTCTGTGTTCTAAATTCTATAGTCTAAATCCTATATTCAGCATTTTGTATTCAATATTCTAAATTCTGTGTTCTGCATTCTATATTCTTAATTCTATATTCAGTATTCTGTAATATATATTCTTAATTCTGTGTTCTGCATTCCATGTTCTAAATACTCTATTCTAAACATATAATCTATTTTCGACTTTCTATATACTAAATTCTATATTCAGTATTCTGTATTCTATATTCTAAATTCTGTGTTCTGCTTTCCATGTTCTAAATTCTCTATTCTTTAATCTATATTCTGTGTTCTGCTTTCTATATTCTTAATTCTATATTCAGTATTCTGTATTCTATATTTAAAATTCTGTGTTCTACATCATATATTCTAAATCCTATATTAGGTATACTGTATTATATATTATAATTTCTGTGTTCTGCATACCATGTTCTAATTTCTGTGTTCTATATTCTCTTTTCCATATTTTATATTCTGTGTTCTAAATTCTATTTTCTGTATTCTATATTCTGTATTCCGTATTCTACATTATATATTCTATGTTCTACTTTTTATATTCCAAATTCTATATTCAGTATTCTGTATTCTATATTCTACATTAAGTGTTCTGAATTCCATGTTCTAAATTCTCTATTCTTTATTCTGTGTTCTACTTTGTATATTCTATAATCTATATTCAGTATTCTGTATTCTATATTCTAAATTCTGTGTTCTGCATTCCATGATCTAAATTCTGGGTTCTATATTCTGTATTTTATATTCTATATTCTGTGTTCTACATTCTATATTCTAATTTCTATATTCAGTATTCTGTATTCTAAACTCTAAATTCTGTGTTCTGAATTCCATGTGCTATGTTCTGGCTTCTATATTATATATTCGATATTATATATATTGTATTCTTCATTCTATATTCTACATTCTATATTCTGCCTCCGTATTCTATATTCTATATTCTGTGTTCTACATTCTATATTCTAAATTCTATATTCAGTATACTGTATTCTCTATTTTAAATTCTGTGTACTGCATTCCATGTTCTAAATACTGTATTCAGTATTCTGTTTTCTATATTCTAAATTCTGTGTTCTGCATTCCATGTTCTAAATTCTGGGTTCTGTATTCTTTTTTCCATATCCTATATACTGTTTTCTACATTCTATTTTCTACATTCTATATTCTGCATTCCGTATTCTATGTTCTATATTCTGTGTTCTACATTCTATATTATAAATTCTATATTAAGTATTTGTATTCTATATTCTAAATTCTGTGTTCTTCATTCCATGTTCTAAATACTGGGTTATATATTCTGCATTCTATATTCTAAATTCTGTGTTCTACATTCTATATTCTAAATTCTATATTCAGTATTCTGTATTCTATGTTCTAAATTCTGGCTTCTGCATTTCATGTTCTAAATGCTGGGTTCTATTTTCTGTATTCTGTATTTTAAATTCTGTGTCCTACATATTATATTCTAATTTCTCTATTCAGTATTCTGTATTTTATAGTCTAAATTCTGTGTTCTACATTCCATGTTCTAAATTCTGTGTTCTAAATTCTCTCTTCTATATTCTATATTCTGTGTTTTACATTCTATATTCTAAATACTATATTTAGTATTCGGTGTTCTAAATTCTAAATTCTGTGTTCTACATTCTATGTTCTAAATTGTAGATTAATTATTCTGTATGCTATAGTTTAAATTCTGTGTTCTACATTCCATGATCTAATTTCTGTGGTCTGTATTCTCAATTTTATATTCTTTATTTTGTGTTTTTCATTCTATATTCTGCATTCCGTCTTCTATATTCTATATTTTGTGTTCTACATTCTATATTCTGAATCCTATATTCAGTATTCTGTATTCTATATACTAAATTCTGTGTTCTGCATTCCGTGTTCTAAATTCTGGGTTCTATATCCTGTTTTCCCTATTCTATATTCTGTGTACTTCATTCTATATTCTGTATACTCTTTTCTGCAGTCCGTAATCTACATTCTATATTCTGTGTTCTACATGCTATATTATAAATTCTGTTTTCAGTATTCTGTATTCTATATTCTAAATGCTGTGTTCTGCATTCCGTTTTCTAAATTCTATATTAAGTATACTGTATTCTATATTCTAAATTCTGTGTTCGGCATTCCATATTCTAAATTCTATATTCAGCATTCTGTATTCTATATATATTCTAAATTTTGTGTTCTACATTGTATATTCTAAATTCTATATTCAGTATTCTCTTTTCTATATTCTAAATTCTGTGTTCTGCATTCCATATTCTAAATTCTGGCTTCTATATTCTTCATTCTATATTCTATATTTTGTGTTATTCATTCTATATTCTACATTCTATATGCTTCATTCCGTATACTATATTCTATATTCTGTATTCTACATTCTATATTCTAAATTCTATATTCAGTATTCTGTGTGCTACTTTCTAAATTCTGTGTTCTGCATTCCATGTTCTAAATTCTGTGTTCTGTATTCTGTTTCCATATTCTATGTTCTGTGTTCTAAATTCTGTATTCTGTATACTATATTCTGCATTCCGTATTCTATATTCTATATTCTGTGTTCTACATTCGATATTCTAAATACTATATTCAGTATTCTGTATTCTATATTCTAAATTCTGTGTTCTGCATTCATTATTCTAAATTCTCTATTCTATATTCTGTGTTCTACTTTTCCATATTCTATATTCTATATTCAGTGTCCTGTAGTCTATATTCTAAATTCTGTGTTATGCATACCATGTTATAAATTCTATATTCAGTATTCTGTATTCTCTTTTCTAAATTCTGTGTTCTGAATTCTATATTCTAAATTCTATATTCAGTATACTTTATTTTATAATCTAAATTCTGTATTCTGCATTTTGTGTTCTAAATTCTGGGTTCTGTATTCTGATTTCCATAATCTATATTCTGAATTCTAAATTCTGTATTCTGTATTCTATATTCTGCATTCCGTATTCTATATTTTATATTCTGTGTTCTATATTCTATATTCTATATTCAGTATTCTGTGGTCTATATTTTAAATTCTGTGTTCTGTATTCGATGTTAAATTTTTGATTCTATATTCTCTTTTCTGTATTCTATACTCTGTGTTCTACTTTCAATTTTCTAAATCCTATATTCAGTATTCTGTGGTGTATATTTTAAATTCTGTGTTCTACATTCTATAGTATAAATCCTATATTCAGCATTTTGTATTCAAAATTCTTAATTCTGTTTTCTTCATTCTATATTCTAAATTCTATATTCAGTATTCTGTATCGCATATTCTAAATTCTGTGTTCTGCATTCCACGTTCTAAAATTCCTATTATATATTCTATATTCTGTGTTCTACATTCTATATTCTAAATTCTATTTTCAGTATTCTGTATTCTATATTTTAATTTCTGTGTTCTGGATTCTATGTTTTAAATTTTGGGTTCTGTATACTCTATTATATATTCTGTGTTCTGCATTCTATATTCAATATCCTACATTCAGTATTCAGTATTTATATTTGAAATTCTGTGTTCTGCATTCCATGTTCTAAATTCTGGCTCATATATTCTCTATTCTATAGTCTATATTTTGCGTTCTTCATTCTATATTCTACAATCTATATTTTGCATTCTCTAATCTATATTCTATATTCTGTGTTCTACATTCAATATTCTAAGTTATTTATTCCACATTCTGTATTCTATATTCTAAATTCTGTGTTCTACAATCTATATTCTAAATTCTATATTCAGTAATATATATACTATATTCTAAATTCTGTGTTCTGCATTACATGTTCAAAATTCTGGGTTCTATATTCTGTTTTCCATATTTTATATTCTGTGCTCTTAATTCTATATTCTGTGTTCTATATTCTGCATTCCGTATTTTACATTATATATTCTGTGTTCTACCTTCTATATTCCAAATTCCATATTCAGTATTCTGTATTCTATATTCTAATTTCTGTGTTCTGCATTCCACGTTCTAAAATTTCTATTCTATATTCTATATTCTGTGTTCTACATTCTATATTCTAAATTATATATTCAGTATTTTGTATTCTATATTCTAAATTCTGTGTTCTGCACTCCATGTTCTCAATTCTATATTCAGTATTCTGTATTCTATATTCTAAATTCTGTGTTCTGCATTCAATGTTCTAAGTTCTATGATCAGTATAATGTATTATATATTCTGATTTCTGTGTTATGCATTCCATGTTCTAAATTGTGGGTTCTATAATCTATATTCTATATTCTATATCTGTGTTCTACATTCTATATTCTAAATACTATTTTCAGATTTCTGTATTCTATAATATTAATTCTGTGTTCTACATTCTATATTTTAAATTCTATATTCAGTATTATGTAATCTATATTCTAAATTCTGTGTTCTGCATAGCATGTTCTTTATTCTGGATTCTTTATTCTGTATACTACATACTATATACTTTGTCTTAAATTCTATATTCTAAATTCTATATTCAGTATTCTTTATTATATATTCTAAATTCTGTGTTCTCCATTCTATATTCTAAATTTTATATTCAGTATTCTGTATTCTATATTCTAAATTCTGAGTTCTGATTTCCGTGTTCCAAAATCTGGCTTCAATAATCTCTAAGCTATATTTTTTATTCTGTTTTCTACATTCTATATTCTAAATTATTTATTCAGTGTTATGTGTTTTATATTCTATATTCTGTGTACTACATTCAAATTTTAATTGTTTTTTAAGTATTATGTATTCTATAATCTAAATTCTGTGTTCTGCATTCCATGTTCTTAATACTGGGTTCAATATTCTTTATTCTCTATTCTGTATTCTGTGTTCCTCATTCTATATTCTAAATTCTACATTCAGTATTCTGTATTCTATATTCTAAATAATGTTTTCTGCATTCCATGTTCTAAATTCTATATCCAGTATTCTGTATTCTATATTCTAAAATCTGTTTTCAGCATTCAATGTTCTAAATTCTATATTCAGTATTCTTTGTTCTATATACAAAATTCTGTGTTCTGCATTCCATGTTTAAATTCTGGGTGCTGTATTTTGTTTTCCATATTCTATATTCTGTGTTCTATATTCTATATTCTGTATTTTATATTCTACATTCCGTATTCTATTTTCTATATTCTGTGTTCTACATTCTCTATTCTAAATTCTATATTCAGTATACTGTATTCTATATTTAAAATTCTGTGTTCTGCATTCCATGTTAAATTTCTGGCTTCTATATTCTCTATTGTATATTCTAAATTTTGTGTGCATCATTCTATATTTTACCTTCTATATTCTGCATTCCTTATTCTATATTCTTTATAACGTGTTCTACATTCTATATTCTAAATTCTATATTCAGTATTCTGTATACTATATTCTAAATTCTGTGTTCTGCATTGTATAATCTAAATTGTATATTCAGTATTCTGAATTCTATTTTCTAAATTCTGTGTTCTTCATTCCATATTCTAAATTCTGGTTTCAATATTCTCTATTCTATATTCCATATTTTGTGTTCTTCATTCTATATTCTTCATTCTATATTCTGCATTCCGTATTCTATATCCTTTATACTGTGTTGTACATTCTATGTTCTAAATACTATATTCAGTATCCTGTATCCTATATTCTAAACTCTGTGTTCTACATTCCATGTTTTAAATTCAGGGTTCTGTATTCTGTTTTACATATTTTATATTCTGTGTTCTATATTCTATATTCTGTATTCTATATTCTACATTCCGTATTCTATATTCTATATTCTGTGTGCTACATTGTATATACTAAATTCTATATTCAGTATTCTGTATACTCTATTCTAAATTCTGTGTTCTGCATTCCATGTTCTAAATTCTCGCTTCTATATTCTCTATTCTTTATTTTGTGTTCTTCATTCTATATTCTACATTCTATATTCTGCATTCCATATTCTATAAGCTTTATACTGTGTTCTACATTCTATATTATAAATTCTATATTCAGTATTCTGTGTTCTATATTGTAAATTCTGTGTTCTGCATTCCATGTTCTAAATTCTGCGTTCAATATTCTTAATACTATATTCTATATTCTGATTTCTACTTTCCATATTCTAAATTCTATATTCTGTATTCCGTTTTCTTATTTCTATATTCTGTGTTCCACATTCTATATTCTAATTAATTTATTCAGTATTCCTCATACTATATTCTATATTCTGTGTTCTACAATCCATATTCTAAATTCTATATGCAATATTCTCTATTCTGTATTCTAAATACTGTGTTCTGCATTCCATGTTCTAACTTCTGGGATCTGTATTCTGTTATCCGTATTCTATATTCTGTGTTCTATATTCAATATTCTGTATTCTATATTCTACATTCCGTATTCTATATTCTCTATTCTGTGTCCTACATTCTATAATCTAAATTCTTTATTCATTATTCTATATTCTATATTCTGTGTTCAACATTCTATATTCTAAATTCTATATTCAGTATTCTGTATACTATATTCTAAATTCTGTGTTCTGCATTCTATATTTTAAATTCTGGGTTCATATTCTCTATTCTATATGCCATATTTTGTGTTCTTCATTCTATATTCTTCATTCTATACTCAATATTCTGTATTGTATATTCTTAATTCTGTGTTTTGCTTTCTATGTTCTAAATTCTATATTCAGTATTCTGTGTTCAATATTCTAAATTCTGTGTTCTGCATTCTATTTTCTAAATTCTGGGTTCTGTATTCTGTTTTCCATAATCTATTTTCTGTTTTCTACATTCTATATACTGTTTTCTATATTCTGAATTCCGTAATCTATATTCTATATACTGTATTCTACATTCCTATTCTAAATTCTATATTAAGTATTCTGTATTCTATATTCTAAATTCTGTGTTCAACATTCCATGTTTCAAATTCTGTGTTCTATATTCTCTATTCTTTATTCTATATTTTGTGTTATTCATTTTATATTCTAAATTCTATATTCTGCATTCCGTATTCTATGTTCTATTTTCTGTGTTCTACATTCTATATTATAAATTCTATATTCAGTATTCTGTTTTCTATATTCCAAATACTGTGTTCTTTATTCTCTCTTCCATATTCTATATTCTGTGTTTTACATTCTATATTCTAAATCGTATATTAAGTAGACTGTGTTCTATATACTAAATTCTGTATTCTACATTCTATATTCTAAATTTTAGATTAAGTATTCTGTTTGCTATAGTTTAAATTCTGTGTTCTGTATCCCATGTTCTAATTTATGGGTTCTATATTCTGTACTCTATATTCTATATTTTGTGTTCTACTTTCTATATACTAAATTCTATATTCAATATTCTGTATTCTATATTCTAATTTCTGTGTTCTACTTTCTTTATCTAAATCCTATATTCAGTAATATGTATTCTATATTCTAAATTGTGTGTTCTGCATTCCATGTTGTAAATTCTCTATTCTCTATTCTGTATTCTGTGTTCTATATTCTAAATTCTGTGTTCTGAATTCCATGTTCTAAATTCTATGTTCTAAATCCTATATTCTGTATTCTATATTCTAAATTCTGTGTTCTGCATTCCATGTTTTAAATTCTGGGTTCTGTATTCTGTTATCCATATTCTGTATTCTGTGTTCTACATTCTATATCCTAAACTTTATATTCAGTATACTGTATTCTATATTCTAAATTCTGTGTTCGGAATTCCATGTTCTAAATTCTATATTCAGCATTGTGTATTGTATATATATTCTAAATTTTGTGTTCTACATTCTAAATTCTAAATTCTATATTCAGTATTCTGTATTCAATATTCTAAATTCTGTGTTTTGCATTCCATTTTCTAAATTCTGGCTTCTATATTCTTTATTCTATATTCTATATTTTGTGTTATTCATTATATATTCTACATTCTATATCTTCATTCCGTATACTATATTCTATATTCTGTATTCTACATTCTATATTCTAAATTCTATATTCAGTATTCTGTGTTCTATATTCTAATTTCTGTGTTCTGCATTCCATGTTCTAAATTCTGTGTTTTGTATTCTGTTTCCATATTCTATATTCTGTGTTGTAAATTCTGTAATCTGTATACTATATTCTGCATTCCGTATTCTATAATCTATATTCTGTGTTCTACATTCGATATTCTAAATTCTATATTCAGTGTTTTGTACTCTATATTCTAAATTCTGTGTTTTGCATTCAATATTCTAAATTCTCCATTCTATATTCTATATTTTGTGTTCTACTTTCTATATTCTAAATTCTATATTCAGTGCTCTGTACTCTATATTCTAAATTCTGTGTTCTGCATTCCATGTTATAAATTTTTGATTCTATATTCTGTATTCTATATTCTGTATTCTGTGTTTTATTTTCAATTTTCTAAATCCTATATTCAGTACTCTGTGGTCTATATTTTAAATTCTGTGTTCTATATTCTATAGTCTAAATCCTATATTCAGCATTTTGTATTCAATATTCTAAATTCTGTGTTCTGCATTCTATATTCTAAATTCTATATTCAGTATTCTGTATTCTATATTCTTAATTCTGTGTTCTGCATTCCATGTTCTAAATTCTCTATTCTAAAATATATAATCTATTTTCTACTTTCTATATACTAAATTCTATATTCAGTATTCTGTATTCTATATTCTAAATTCTGTGTTCTGCTTTCCATGTTCTAAATTCTCTATTCTTTAATCTATATTCTGTGTTCTGCTTTCTATATTCTTAATTCTATATTCAGTATTCTGTATTCTATATTTAAAATTCTGTGTTCTACATCATATATTCTAAATCCTATATTAGGTATACTGTATTATATATTATAATTTCTGTGTTCTGCATACCATGTTCTAATTTCTGTGTTCTATATTCTCTTTTCCATATTTTATATTCTGTGTTCTAAATTCTATTTTCTGTATTCTATATTCTGTATTCCGTATTCTACATTATATATTCTATATTCTACCTTTTATATTCCAAATTCTATATTCAGTATTCTGTATTCTATATTCTAAATTAAGTGTTCTGAATTCCATGTTCTAAATTCTCTATTCTCTATTCTGTGTTCTACTTTCTATATTCTATATTCTATATTCAGTATTCTGTATTCTATATTCTAAATTCTGTGTTCTGCATTCTTTGTTCTAAATTCTATGTTCAGTATACTGTAATATATATTCTAAATTCTGTGTTCTGCATTCCATGATCTAAATTCTGGGTTCTATATTCTGTATTTTATATTCTATATTCTGTGTTCTACATTCTATATTCTAATTTCTATATTCAGTATTCTCTATTCTAAACTCTAAATTCTGTGTTCTGAATTCCATGTGCTATGTTCTGGCTTCTATATTATATATTCTATATTATATATATTGTATTCTTCATTCTATATTCTACATTCTATATTCTGCCTCCGTATTCTATATTCCATATTCTGTGTTCTACATTCTATATTCTAAATTCTATATTCAGTATACTTTATTCTCTATTTTAAATTCTGTGTACTGCATTCCATGTTCTATATACTATATTCAATATTCTGTATTCTATATTCTTAATTCTGTGTTCTGCATTCCATGTTCTAAATTCTCTATTCTAAAATATATAATCTATTTTCTACTTTCTATATACTAAATTCTATATTCAGTATTCTGTATTCTATATTCTAAATTCTGTGTTCTGCATTCTTTGTTCTAAATTCTATGTTCAGTATACTGTAATATATATTCTAAATTCTGTGTTCTGCATTCCATGATCTAAATACTGGGTTCTATATTCTGTATTTTATATTCTATATTCTGTGTTCTACATTCTATATTCTAATTTCTATATTCAGTATTCTGTATTCTAAACTCTAAATTCTGTGTTCTGAATTCCATGTGCTATGTTCTGGCTTCTATATTATATATTCTATATTATATATATTGTATTCTTCATTCTATATTCTACATTCTATATTCTGCCTCCGTATTCTATATTCTATATTCTGTGTTCTAAATTTTATATTCTAAATTCTATATTCAGTATTCTGTATTCCCTATTTTAATTTCTGTGTACTGCATTCCATGTTCTAAATACTATATTCAGTATTCTGTTTTCTATATTCTACATTCTGTGTTCTGCATTCCATGTTCTAAATTTTGGGTTCTGTGTTCTTTTTTCCATATCCTATATACTGTTTTCTACATTCTATTTTCTACATTCTATATTCTGCATTCCGTATTCTATGTTCAATATTCTGTGTTCTACATTCTATATTATAAATTCTATATTAAGTATTTGTATTCTATATTCTATATTCTGTGTTCTTCATTCCATGTTCTACATACTGGGTTATATATTCTGCATTCTATATTCTAAATTCTGTGTTCTACATTCTATATTCTAAATTCTATATTCAGTATTCTGTATTCTATGTTCTAAATTCTGGCTTCTGCATTTCATGTTCTAAATGCTGCGTTCTATTTTCTGTATTCTGTATTTTAAATTCTGTGTCCTACATATTATATTCTAATTTCTCTATTCAGTATTCTGTATTTTATAGTCTAAATTCTGTGTTCTTCTTTCCATGTTCTAAATTCTGTGTTCTTAATTCTCTCTTCTATATTCTATATTCTGTGTTTTACATTCTATATTCTAAATACTATATTTAGTATTCGGTGTTCTATATTCTAAATTCTGTGTTCTACATTCTATGTTCTATATTGTAGATTAAGTATTCTGTATGCTATAGTTTAAATTCTGTGTTCTACATTCCATGATCTAATTTCTGTGGTCTGTATTCTCAATTTTATATTCTTTATTTTGTGTTTTTCATTCTATATTCTGCATTCCGTCTTCTATATTCTATATTTTGTGTTCTACATTCTATATTCTGAATCCTATATTCAGTATTCTGTATTCTATATTCTAAATTCTGTGTTCTGCATTCCGTGTTCTAAATTCTGGGTTCTATATCCTGTTTTCCCTATTCTATATTCTGTGTATTTCATTCTATATTCTGTATACTCTTTTCTGCATTCCGTAATCTACATTCTATATTCTGTGTTCTACATGCTATATTATAAATTCTGTCTTCAGTATTCTGTAATCTATATTCTAAATGCTTTGTTCTGCATTCCGTTTTCTAAATTCTATATTAAGTATACTGTATTCTATATTCTAAATTCTGTGTTCGGCATTCCATGTTCTAAATTCTATATTCAGCATTCTGTATTCTATATATATTCTAAATTTTGTGTTCTACATTGTATATTCTAAATTCTATATTCAGTATTCTCTTTTCTATATTCTAAATTCTGTGTTCTGCATTCCATATTCTAAATTCTGGCTTCTATATTCTTCATTCTATATTCTATATTTTGTGTTATTCATTCTATATTCTACATTCTATATGCTTCATTCCGTATACTATATTCTATATTCTGTATTCTACATTCTATATTCTAAATTCTATATTCAGTATTCTGTGTGCTACTTTCTAAATTCTGTGTTCTGCATTCCATGTTCTAAATTCTGTGTTCTGTATTCTGTTTCCATATTCTATGTTCTGTGTTCTAAATTCTGTATTCTGTATACTATATTCTGCATTCCGTATTCTATATTCTATATTCTGTGTTCTACATTCGATATTCTAAATACTATATTCAGTATTCTGTATTCTATATTCTAAATTCTGTGTTCTGCATTCATTATTCTAAATTCTCTATTCTATATTCTGTGTTCTACTTTCCATATTCTATATTCTATATTCAGTGTCCTGTAGTCTATATTCTAAATTCTGTGTTATGCATACCATGTTATAAATTCTATATTCAGTATTCTGTATTCTCTTTTCTAAATTCTGTGTTCTGAATTCTATATTCTAAATTCTATATTCAGTATACTTTATTTTATAATCTAAATTCTGTATTCTGCATTTTGTGTTCTAAATTCTGGGTTCTGTATTCTGATTTCCATAATCTATATTCTGAATTCTAAATTCTGTATTCTGTATTCTATATTCTGCATTCCGTATTCTATATTTTATATTCTGTGTTCTATATTCTATATTCTATATTCAGTATTCTGTGGTCTATATTTTAAATTCTGTGTTCTGTATTCGATGTTAAATTTTTGATTCTATATTCTCTTTTCTGTATTCTATACTCTGTGTTCTACTTTCAATTTTCTAAATCCTATATTCAGTATTCTGTGGTGTATATTTTAAATTCTGTGTTCTACATTCTATAGTATAAATCCTATATTCAGCATTTTGTATTCAAAATTCTTAATTCTGTTTTCTTCATTCTATATTCTAAATTCTATATTCAGTATTCTGTATCGCATATTCTAAATTTTGTGTTCTGCATTCCACGTTCTAAAATTCCTATTATATATTCTATATTCTGTGTTCTACATTCTATATTCTAAATTCTATTTTCAGTATTCTGTATTCTATATTTTAATTTCTGTGTTCTGGATTCTATGTTTTAAATTTTGGGTTCTGTATACTCTATTATATATTCTGTGTTCTGCATTCTATATTCAATATCCTACATTCAGTATTCAGTATTTATATTTGAAATTCTGTGTTCTGCATTCCATGTTCTAAATTCTGGCTCATATATTCTCTATTCTATAGTCTATATTTTGCGTTCTTCATTCTATATTCTACAATCTATATTTTGCATTCTCTAATCTATATTCTATATTCTGTGTTCTACATTCAATATTCTAAGTTATTTATTCCACATTCTGTATTCTATATTCTAAATTCTGTGTTCTACAATCTATATTCTAAATTCTATATTCAGTAATATATATACTATATTCTAAATTCTGTGTTCTGCATTACATGTTCAAAATTCTGGGTTCTATATTCTGTTTTCCATATTTTATATTCTGTGTTCTTAATTCTATATTCTGTGTTCTACCTTCTATATTCCAAATTCCATATTCAGTATTATGTATTCTATTTTCTAAATTCTGTGTTCTGCATTCCACGTTCTAAAATTTCTATTCTATATTCTATATTCTGTGTTCTACATTCTATATTCTAAATTATATATTCAGTGTTCTGTATTCTATATTCGAAATTCTGTGTTCTGCACTCCATGTTCTCAATTCTATATTCAGTATTCTGTATTCTATATTCTAAATTCTGTGTTCTGCATTCAATGTTCTAAGTTCTATGATCAGTACAATGTATTATATATTCTAATTTCTGTGTTATGCATTCCATGTTCTAAATTGTGGGTTCTATAATCTATATTCTATATTCTATATCTGTGTTCTACATTCTATATTCTAAATACTATATTCAGATTTCTGTATTCTATAATATTAATTCTGTGTTCTACATTCTATATTTTAAATTCTATATTCAGTATTATGTAATCTATATTCTAAATTCTGTGTTCTGCATAGCATGTTCTTTATTCTGGATTCTTTATTCTGTATACTACATACTATATACTTTGTCTTAAATTCTATATTCTAAAATCTATATTCAGTATTCTTTATTATATATTTTAAATTCTGTGTTCTCCATTCTATATTCTAAATTGTATATTCAGTATTCTGTATTCTATATTCTAAATTCTGAGTTCTGATTTCCGTGTTCCAAAATCTGGCTTCAATTATCTCTAAGCTATATTTTTTATTCTGTTTCTACATTGTATATTCTAAATTATATATTCAGTGTTATGTGTTTTATATTCTATATTCTGTGTACTACATTCAATTTTTTAATTGTTTTTTAAGTATTATGTATTCTATAATCTCAATTCTGTGTTCTGCATTCCATGTTCTTAATACTGGGTTCAATATTCTTTATTCTCTATTCTGTATTCTGTGTTCCTCATTCTATATTCTAAATTCTACATTCAGTATTCTGTATTCTATATTCTAAATAATGTTTTCTGCATTCCATGTTCTAAATTCTATATCCAGTATTCTGTATTCTATATTCTAAAATCTGTTTTCAGCATTCAATGTTCTAAATTCTATATTCAGTATTCTTTGTTCTATATACAAAATTCTGTGTTCTGCATTCCATGTTTAAATTCTGGGTGCTGTATTTTGTTTTCCATATTCTATATTCTGTGTTCTATATTATATATTCTGTATTTTATATTCTACATTCCGTATTCTATTTTCTATATTCTGTGTTCTACATTCTCTATTCTAAATTCTATATTCAGTATACTGTATTCTATATTTAAAATTCTGTGTTCTGCATTCCATGTTGAAATTCTGGCTTCTATATTCTCTATTGTATATTCTAAATTTTGTGTGCATCATTCTATATTTTACCTTCTATATTCTGCATTCCTTATTCTATATTCTTTATAACGTGTTCTACATTCTATATTCTAAATTCTATATTCAGTATTCTGTATACTTTATTCTAATTTCTGTGTTCTGCATTCTATAATCTAAACTGTATATTCAGTATACTGAATTCTATATTCTAAATTCTGTGTTCTTCATTCCATATTCTAAATTCTGGTTTCAATATTCTCTATTCTATATTCCATATTTTGTGTTCCTCATTCTATATTCTTCATTCTATATTCTGCATTCCGTATTCTATATCCTTTATACTGTGTTGTACATTCTATGTTCTAAATACTATATTCAGTATCCTGTATCCTATATTCTAAATTCTGTGTTCTACATTCCATGTTTTAAATTCAGGGTTCTGTATTCTGTTTTACATATTTTATATTCTGTGTTCTAAATTCTATATTCTGTATTCTATATTCTACATTCCGTATTCTATATTCTATATTCTGTGTGCTACATTGTATATACTAAATTCTATATTCAGTATTCTGTATACTCTATTCTAAATTCTGTGTTCTGCATTCCATGTTCTAAATTCTCGCTTCTATATTCTCTATTCTTTATTTTGTGTTCTTCATTCTATATTCTACATTCTATATTCTGCATTCCATATTCTATAAGCTTTATACTGTGTTCTACATTCTATATTATAAATTCTATATTCAGTATTCTGTGTTCTATATTGTAAATTCTGTGTTCTGCATTCCATGTTCTAAATTCTGCGTTCAATATTCTTAATACTATATTCTATATTCTGATTTCTACTTTCTATATTCTAATTTCTATATTCTGTATTCCGTTTTCTTATTTCTATATTCTGTGTTCCACATTCTATATTCTAATTAATTTATTCTGTATTCCTTATACTATATTCTATATTCTGTGTTCTACAATCCATATTCTAAATTCTATATGCAATATTCTCTATTCTGTATTCTAAATACTGTGTTCTGCATTCCATGTTCTAACTTCTGGGATCTGTATTCTGTTATCCGTATTCTATATTCTGTGTTCTATATTCAATATTCTGTATTCTATATTCTACATTCCGTATTCTATATTCTCTATTCTGTGTCCTACATTCTATAATCTATATTCTTTATTCATTATTCTATGTTCTATATTCTGTGTTCAACATTCTATATTCTAAATTCGATATTCAGTATTCTGTATACTATATTCTAAATTCTGTGTTCTGCATTCTATATTTTAAATGCTGGGTTCATATTCTCTATTCTATATTCCATATTTTGTGTTCTTCATTCTATATTCTTCATTCTATATTCAATATTCTGTATTGTATATTCTAAATTCTGTGTTTTGCTTTCTATGTTCTAAATTCTATATTCAGTATTCTGTGTTCAATATTCTAAATTCTGTGTTCTGCATTCTATTTTCTAAATTCTGGGTTCTGTATTCTGTTTTCCATAATCTATTTTCTGTTTTCTACATTCTATATACTGTTTTCTATATTCTGAATTCCGTAATCTATATTCTATATACTGTGTTCTACATTCTTATTCTAAATTCTATATTAAGTATTCTGTTTTCTATATTCTAAATTCTGTGTTCAACATTCCATGTTTCAAATTCTGTGTTCTATATTCTCTATTCTATATTCTATATTTTGTGTTATTCATTTTATATTCTAAATTCTATATTCTGCATTCCGTATTCTATGTTCTATTTTCTGTGTTCTACATTCTATATTATAAATTCTATATTCAGTATTCTGTTTTCTATATTCCAAATACTGTGTTCTTTATTCTCTCTTCCATATTCCATATTCTGTGTTTTACATTCTATATTCTAAATCGTATATTAAGTAGACTGTGTTCTATATACTAAATTCTGTATTCTACATTCTATATTCTAAATTCTAGATTAAGTATTCTGTTTGCTATAGTTTAAATTCTGTGTTCTGTATCCCATGTTCTAATTTATGGGTTCTATATTCTGTACTCTATATTCTATATTCTGTGTTCTACTTTCTATATACTAAATTCTATATTCAATATTCTGTATTCTATATTCTAATTTCTGTGTTCTACTTTCTTTATCTAAATCCTATATTCAGTAATATGTATTCTATATTCTAAATTGTGTGTTCTGCATTCCATGTTGTAAATTCTCTATTCTCTATTCTGTGTTCTGTGTTCTATATTCTAAATTCTGTGTTCTGAATTCCATGTTCTAAATTCTATGTTCTAAATCCTATATTCTGTATTCTATATTCTAAATTCTGTGTTCTGCATTCCAAGTTTTAAATTCTGGGTTCTGTATTCGTTTATCCATATTCTGTATTCTGTGTTCTACATTCTATATTCTAAACTTTATATTCAGTATACTGTATTCTATATTCTAAATTCTGTGTTCGGAATTCCATGTTCTAAATTCTATATTCAGCATTGTGTATTGTATATATATTCTAAATTTTGTGTTCTACATTCTAAATTCTAAATTCTATATTCAGTATTCTGTATTCAATATTCTAAATTCTGTGTTTTGAATTCCATATTCTAAATTCTGACTTCTATATTCTTTATTCTATATTCTATATTTTGTGTTATTCATTATATATTCTACATTTTATGTCTTCATTCCGTATACTATATTCTATATTCTGTATTCTACATTCTATATTCTAAATTCTATATTCAGTATTCTGTGTTCTATATTCTAATTTCTGTGTTCTGCATTCCATGTTCTAAATTCTGTGTTTTGTATTCTGTTTCCATATTCTATTTTCTGTGCTGTAAATTCTGTAATCTGTATACTATATTCTGCATTCCGTATTCTATAATCTATATTCTGTGTTCTACATTCGATATTCTAAATTCTATATTCAGTGTTTTGTACTCTATATTCTAAATTCTGTGTTTTGCATTCAATATTCTAAATTCTCTATTCTCTATTCTATATTCTGTGTTCTACTTTCTATATTCTATATTCTATATTCAGTGTCCTGTAGTCTATATTCTAAATTCTGTGTTATGCATACCATGTTATATATTCTATATTCAGTATTCTGTATTCTCTTTTCTAAATTCTGTGTTCTGAATTCTATATTCTAAATTCTATATTCAGTATACTTTATTTTATAATCTAAATTCGGTATTCTGCATTTTGTGTTCTAAATTCTGGGTTCTGTATTCTGATTTCCATATTCTATATTCTGAATTCTAAATTCTATATTCTGTATTCTCTATTCTGCATTCCGTATTCTATATTTTATATTCTGTGTTCTATATTCTATATTCTATATTCAGTATTCTGTGGTCTATATTTTAAATTCTGTGTTCTGTATTCAATGTAAAATTTTTGATTCTATAATCTCTATTCTGTATTCTATACTCTGTGTTCTACTTTCAATTTTCTAAATCCTATATTCAGTATTCTGTGGTGTATATTTTTAATTCTGTGTTCTACATTCTATAGTATAAATCCTATATTCAGCATTTTGTATTCAATATTCTAAATTCTGTGTTCTGCATTCTATATTCTAAATTCTATATTCAGTATTCTGTATCGCATATTCTAAATTCTGTGTTCTGCATTCCACGTTCTAAAATTTCTATTCTATATTCTATATTCTGTGTTCTACATTCTATATTCTAAATTCTATTTTCAGTATTCTGTATTCTATATTTTAATTTCTGTGTTCTGGATTCTATGTTTTAAATTTTGGTTTCTGTATACTCTATTATATATTCTGTGTTCTGCATTCTATATTCAATATCCTACATTCAGTACTCAGTATTTATAATTGAAATTCTGTGTTCTGCATTCCATGTTCTAAATTCTGGCTCATATATTCTCTATTCTATAGTCAATATTTTGCGTTCTTCATTCTATATTCTACAATCTATATTTTGCATTCTCTATTCTATATTCTATATTCTGTGTTCTACATTCAATATTCTAAGTTATTTATTCCACATTCTGTATTCTATATTCTAAATTCTGTGTTCTACATTCTATATTCTAAATTCAATATTCAGTAATCTCTATACTATATTCTAAATTCTGTGTTCTGCATTACATGTTCAAAATTCTGGGTTCTATATTCTGTTTTCCATATTTTATATTCTGTGCTCTAAATTCTATATTCTGTGTTCTATATTCTGCATTCCGTATTTTACATTATATATTCTGTGTTCTACCTTCTATATTCCAAATTCCATATTCAGTATTCTGTATTCTATATTCTAATTTCTGTGTTCTGCATTCCACGTTCTAAAATTTCTATTCTATATTCTATATTCTGTGTTCTACATTCTATATTCTAAATTATATATTCAGTATTCTGTATTCTATATTCTAAATTCTGTGTTCTGCACTCCATGTTCTCAATTCTATATTCAGTATTCTGTATTCTATATTCTAAATTCTGTGTTCTGCATTCAATGTTCTAAGTTCTATGATCAGTATAATGTATTATATATTCTGATTTCTGTGTTATGCATTCCATGTTCTAAATTGTGGGTTCTATAATCTATATTCTATATTCTATATCTGTGTTCTACATTCTATATTCTAAATACTATTTTCAGATTTCTGTATTCTATAATATTAATTCTGTGTTCTACATTCTATATTTTAAATTCTATATTCAGTATTATGTAATCTATATTCTAAATTCTGTGTTCTGCATAGCATGTTCTTTATTCTGGATTCTTTATTCTGTATACTACATACTATATACTTTGTCTTAAATTCTATATTCTAAATTCTATATTCAGTATTCTTTATTATATATTCTAAATTCTGTGTTCTCCATTCTATATTCTAAATTTTATATTCAGTATTCTGTATTCTATATTCTAAATTCTGAGTTCTGATTTCCGTGTTCCAAAATCTGGCTTCAATAATCTCTAAGCTATATTTTTTATTCTGTTTTCTACATTCTATATTCTAAATTATTTATTCAGTGTTATGTGTTTTATATTCTATATTCTGTGTACTACATTCAAATTTTAATTGTTTTTTAAGTATTATGTATTCTATAATCTAAATTCTGTGTTCTGCATTCCATGTTCTTAATACTGGGTTCAATATTCTTTATTCTTTATTCTGTATTCTGTGTTCCTCATTCTATATTCTAAATTCTACATTCAGTATTCTGTATTCTATATTCTAAATAATGTTTTCTGCATTCCATGTTCTAAATTCTATATCCAGTATTCTGTATTCTATATTCTAAAATCTGTTTTCAGCATTCAATGTTCTAAATTCTATATTCAGTATTCTTTGTTCTATATACAAAATTCTGTGTTCTGCATTCCATGTTTAAATTCTGGGTGCTGTATTTTGTTTTCCATATTCTATATTCTGTGTTCTATATTCTATATTCTGTATTTTATATTCTACATTCCGTATTCTATTTTCTATATTCTGTGTTCTACATTCTCTATTCTAAATTCTATATTCAGTATACTGTATTCTATATTTAAAATTCTGTGTTCTGCATTCCATGTTAAATTTCTGGCTTCTATATTCTCTATTGTATATTCTAAATTTTGTGTGCATCATTCTATATTTTACCTTCTATATTCTGCATTCCTTATTCTATATTCTTTATAACGTGTTCTACATTCTATATTCTAAATTCTATATTCAGTATTCTGTATACTATATTCTAAATTCTGTGTTCTGCATTGTATAATCTAAATTGTATATTCAGTATTCTGAATTCTATTTTCTAAATTCTGTGTTCTTCATTCCATATTCTAAATTCTGGTTTCAATATTCTCTATTCTATATTCCATATTTTGTGTTCCTCATTCTATATTCTTCATTCTATATTCTGCATTCCGTATTCTATATCCTTTATACTGTGTTGTACATTCTATGTTCTAAATACTATATTCAGTATCCTGTATCCTATATTCTAAACTCTGTGTTCTACATTCCATGTTTTAAATTCAGGGTTCTGTATTCTGTTTTACATATTTTATATTCTGTGTTCTATATTCTATATTCTGTATTCTATATTCTACATTCCGTATTCTATATTCTATATTCTGTGTGCTACATTGTATATACTAAATTCTATATTCAGTATTCTGTATACTCTATTCTAAATTCTGTGTTCTGCATTCCATGTTCTAAATTCTCGCTTCTATATTCTCTATTCTTTATTTTGTGTTCTTCATTCTATATTCTACATTCTATATTCTGCATTCCATATTCTATAAGCTTTATACTGTGTTCTACATTCTATATTATAAATTCTATATTCAGTATTCTGTGTTCTATATTGTAAATTCTGTGTTCTGCATTCCATGTTCTAAATTCTGCGTTCAATATTCTTAATACTATATTCTATATTCTGATTTCTACTTTCCATATTCTAAATTCTATATTCTGTATTCCGTTTTCTTATTTCTATATTCTGTGTTCCACATTCTATATTCTAATTAATTTATTCAGTATTCCTCATACTATATTCTATATTCTGTGTTCTACAATCCATATTCTAAATTCTATATGCAATATTCTCTATTCTGTATTCTATATACTGTGTTCTGCATTCCATGTTCTAACTTCTGGGATCTGTATTCTGTTATCCGTATTCTATATTCTGTGTTCTATATTCAATATTCTGTATTCTATATTCTACATTCCGTATTCTATATTCTCTATTCTGTGTCCTACATTCTATAATCTAAATTCTTTATTCATTATTCTATATTCTATATTCTGTGTTCAACATTCTATATTCTAAATTCTATATTCAGTATTCTGTATACTATATTCTAAATTCTGTGTTCTGCATTCTATATTTTAAATTCTGGGTTCATATTCTCTATTCTATATGCCATATTTTGTGTTCTTCATTCTATATTCTTCATTCTATACTCAATATTCTGTATTGTATATTCTTAATTCTGTGTTTTGCTTTCTATGTTCTAAATTCTATATTCAGTATTCTGTGTTCAATATTCTAAATTCTGTGTTCTGCATTCTATTTTTTAAATTCTGGGTTCTGTATTCTGTTTTCCATAATCTATTTTCTGTTTTCTACATTCTATATACTGTTTTCTATATTCTGAATTCCGTAATCTATATTCTATATACTGTGTTCTACATTCCTATTCTAAATTCTATATTAAGTATTCTGTATTCTATATTCTAAATTCTGTGTTCAACATTCCATGTTTCAAATTCTGTGTTCTATATTCTCTATTCTTTATTCTATATTTTGTGTTATTCATTTTATATTCTAAATTCTATATTCTGCATTCCGTATTCTATGTTCTATGTTCTGTGTTCTACATTCTATATTATAAATTCTATATTCAGTATTCTGTTTTCTATATTCCAAATACTGTGTTCTTTATTCTCTCTTCCATATTCTATATTCTGTGTTTTACATTCTATATTCTAAATCGTATATTAAGTAGACTGTGTTCTATATACTAAATTCTGTATTCTACATTCTATATTCTAAATTCTAGATTAAGTATTCTGTTTGCTATAGTTTAAATTCTGTGTTCTGTATCCCATGTTCTAATTTATGGGTTCTATATTCTGTACTCTATATTCTATATTTTGTGTTCTACTTTCTATATACTAAATTCTATATTCAATATTCTGTATTCTATATTCTAATTTCTGTGTTCTACTTTCTTTATCTAAATCCTATATTCAGTAATATGTATTCTATATTCTAAATTGTGTGTTCTGCATTCCATGTTGTAAATTCTCTATTCTATATTCTGTATTCTGTGTTCTATATTCTAAATTCTGTGTTCTGAATTCCATGTTCTAAATTCTATGTTCTAAATCCTATATTCTGTATTCTATATTCTAAATTCTGTGTTCTGCATTCCATGTTTTAAATTCTGGGTTCTGTATTCTGTTATCCATATTCTGTATTCTGTGTTCTACATTCTATATTCTAAACTTTATATTCAGTATACTGTATTCTATATTCTAAATTCTGTGTTCGGAATTCCATGTTCTAAATTCTATATTCAGCATTGTGTATTGTATATATATTCTAAATTTTGTGTTCTACATTCTAAATTCTAAATTCTATATTCAGTATTCTGTATTCAATATTCTAAATTCTGTGTTTTGCATTCCAGATTCTAAATTCTGGCTTCTATATTCTTTATTCTATATTCTATATTTTGTGTTATTCATTATATATTCTACATTCTATATCTTCATTCCGTATACTATATTCTATATTCTGTATTCTACATTCTATATTCTAAATTCTATATTCAGTATTCTGTGTTCTATATTCTAATTTCTGTGTTCTGCATTCCATGTTTTAAATTCTGTGTTTTGTATTCTGTTTCCATATTCTATATTCTGTGTTGTAAATTCTGTAATCTGTATACTATATTCTGCATTCCGTATTCTATAATCTATATTCTGTGTTCTACATTCGATATTCTAAATTCTATATTCAGTGTTTTGTATTCTATATTCTAAATTCTGTGTTTTGCATTCAATATTCTAAATTCTCTATTCTATATTCTATATTTTGTGTTCTACTTTCTATATTCTAAATTCTATATTCAGTGCTCTGTACTCTATATTCTAAATTCTGTGTTCTACATTCCATGTTTTAAATTCAGGGTTCTGTATTCTGTTTTACATATTTTATCTTCTGTGTTCTATATTCTATATTCTGTATTCTATATTCTACATTCCGTATTCTATATTCTATATTCTGTGTGCTACATTGTATATACTAAATTCTATATTCAGTATTCTGTATACTCTATTCTAAATTCTGTGTTCTGCATTCCATGTTCTAAATTCTCACTTCTATATTCTCTATTCTTTATTTTGTGTTCTTCATTCTATATTCTACATTCTATATTCTGCATTCCATATTCTATAAGCTTTATAATGTGTCCTACATTCTATATTATAAATTCTATATTCAGTCTTCTGTGTTCTATATTGTAAATTCTGTGTTCTGCATTCCATGTTCTAAATTCTGGGTTCAATATTCTTAATACTATATTCTATATACTGATTTCTACTTTCTATATTCTAAATTCCATATTCTGTATTCCGTTTTCTTATTTCTATATTCTGTGTTCCACATTCTATATTCTAATTAATTTATTCAGTATTCCTTATACTATATTCTATATTCTGTGTTCTACAATCCATATTCTAAATTCTATATGCAATATTCTCTATTCTGTATTCTAAATACTGTGTTCTGCATTCCATGTTCTAACTTCTGGGATCTGTATTCTGTTATCCGTATTCTATATTCTGTGTTCTATATTCAATATTCTGTATTCTATATTCTACATTCCGTATTCTATATTCTCTATTCTGTGTCCTACATTCTATAATCTAAATTCTTTATTCATTATTCTATATTCTATATTCTGTGTTCAACATTCTATATTCAGTATTCTGTATACTATATACTAAATTCTGTGTTCTGCATTCTATATTTTAAATTCTGGGTTCATATTCTCTATTCTATATTCCATATTTTGTGTTCTTCATTCTATATTCTTCATTCTATATTCAATATTCTGTATTGTATATTCTAAATTCTGTGTTTTGCTTTCTATGTTCTAAATTCTATATTCAGTATTCTGTGTTCAATATTCTAAATTCTGTGTTCTGCATTCTATTTTCTAAATTCTGGGTTCTGTATTCTGTTTTCCATAATCTATTTTCTGTTTTCTACATTCTATATACTGTTTTCTATATTCTGAATTCCATAATCTATATTCTATATACTGTGTTCTACATTCCTATTCTAAATTCTATATTAAGTATTCTGTATTCTATTTTCTAAATTCTGTGTTCAACATTCCATGTTTCAAATTCTGTGTTCTATATTCTCTATTCTATATTCTATATTTTGTGTTATTCATTTTATATTCTAAATTCTATATTCTGCATTCCGTATTCTATGTTCTATTTTCTGTGTTCTACATTCTATATTATAAATTCTATATTCAGTATACTGTTTTCTATATTCCAAATACTGTGTTCTTTATTCTCTCTTCCATATTCTATATTCTGTGTTTTACATTCTATATTCTAAATCGTATGTTAAGTATACTGTGTTCTATATACTAAATTCTGTATTCTACATTCTATATTCTAAATTCTAGATTAAGTATTCTGTTTGCTATAGTTTAAATTCTGTGTTCTGTTTCCCATGTTCTAATTTATGGGTTCTATATTCTGTACTCTATATTCTATATTCTGTGTTCTACTTTCTATATACTAAATTCTATATTCAATATTCTGTATTCTATATTCTAATTTCTGTGTTCTACTTTCTTTATCTAAATCCTATATTCAGTAATATGTATTCTATATTCTAAATTGTGTGTTCTGCATTCCATGTTGTAAATTCTCTATTCTATATTCTGAATTCTGTGTTCTATATTCTAAATTCTGTGTTCTGAATTCCATGTTCTAAATTCTGGGTTCTGTATTCTGTTATCCATATTCTGTATTCTGTGTTCTACATTCTATATCCTAAACTTTATATTCAGTATACTGTATTCTATATTCTAAATTCTGTGTTCGGAATTCCATGTTCTAAATTCTATATTCACCATTGTGTATTGTATATATATTCTAAATTTTGTGTTCTACATTCTAAATTCTAAATTCTATATTCAGTATTCTGTATTCAATATACTAAATTCTGTGTTTTGCATTCCAGATTCTAAATTCTTGCTTCTATATTCTTTATTCTATATTCTATATTTTGTGTTATTCATTATATATTCTACATTCTATATCTTCATTCCGTATACTATGTTCTATATTCTGTATTCTACATTCTATGTTCTAAATTCTATATTCAGTATTCTGTGTTCTATATTCTAATTTCTGTGTTCTGCATTCCATGTTCTAAATTCTGTGTTTTGTATTCTGTTTCCATATTCTATATTCTGTGTTGTAAATTCTGTAATCTGTATACTATATTCTGCATTCCGTATTCTATAATCTATATTCTGTGTTCTACATTCGATATTCTAAATTCTATATTCAGTGTTTTGTATTCTATATTCTAAATTCTGTGTTTTGCATTCAATATTCTAAATTCTCTATTCTATATTCTATATTTTGTGTTCTACTTTCTATATTCTAAATTCTATATTCAGTGCTCTGTACTCTATATTCTAAATTCTGTGTTCTGCATTCCATGTTATAAATTTTTGACTCTATATTCTGTATTCAATATTCTGTACTCTGTGTTTTATTTTCAATTTTCTAAATCCTATATTCAGTACTCTGTGGTCTATATTTTAAATTCTGTGTTCTATATTCTATAGTCTAAATCCTATATTCAGCATTTTGTATTCAATATTCTAAATTCTGTGTTCTGCATTCTATATTCTAAATCCTATATTCAGTATTCTGTATTCTATATTCTTAATTCTGTGTTTTGCATTCCAGATTCTAAATTCTGGCTTCTATATTCTTTATTCTATATTCTATATTTTGTGTTATTCATTATATATTCTACATTCTATATCTTCATTCCGTATACTATATTATATATTCTGTATTCTACATTCTATATTCTAAATTCTATATTCAGTATTCTGTGTTCTATATTCTAATTTCTGTGTACTGCATTCCATGTTCTAAATTCTGAGTTTTGTATTCTGTTTCCATATTCTATATTTTGTGTTGTAAATTCTGTAATCTGTATACTATATTCTGCATTCCGTATTCTATAACCTATATTCTGTGTTCTACATTCGATATTCTAAATTCTATATTCAGTGTTTTGTATTCTATATTCTAAATTCTGTGTTCTGCATTCCATGTTATAAATTTTTGATTCTATATTCTGTATTCTATATTCTGTATTCTGTGTTTTATTTTCAATTTTCTAAATCCTATATTCAGTACTCTGTGGTCTATATTTTAAATTCTGTGTTCTATATTCTATAGTCTAAATCCTATATTCAGCATTTTGTATTCAATATTCTAAATTCTGTGTTCTGCATTCTATATTCTAAATTCTATATTCAGTATTCTGTATTCTATATTCTTAATTCTGTGTTCTGCATTCCATGTTCTAAATTCTCTATTCTAAAATATATAATGTATTGTCTACTTTCTATATACTAAATTCTATATTCAGTATTCTGTATTCTATATTCTAAATTCTGTGTTCTGCTTTCCATGTTCTAAATTCTCTATTCTTTAATCTATATTCTGTGTTCTGCTTTCTATATTCTTAATTCTATATTCAGTATTCTGTATTCTATATTTAAAATTCTGTCTTCTACATCATATATTCTAAATCCTTTATTAGGTATACTGTATTATATATTATAATTTCTGTGTTCTGCATGCCATGTTCTAATTTCTGTGTTCTATATTCTCTTTTCCATATTTTATATTCTGTGTTCTAAATTCTATTTTCTGTATTCTATATTCTGTATTCCGTATTCTACATTATATATTCTATGTTCTACCTTTTATATTCCAAATTCTATATTCAGTATTCTGTATTCTATATTCTAAATTAAGTGTTCTGAATTCCATGTTCTAAATTCTCTATTCTCTATTCTGTGTTCTAATTTCTATATTCTATATTCTATATTCAGTATTCTGTATTCTATATTGTAATTTCTGTGTTCTGCATTCTTTGTTCTAAATTCTATGTTCAGTATACTGTAATATATATTCTAAATTCTGTGTTCTGCATTCCATGATCTAAATTCTGGGTTCTATATTCTGTATTTTATATTCTATATTCTGTGTTCTACATTCTATATTCTAATTTCTATATTCAGTATTCTGTATTCTAAACTCTAAATTCTGTGTTCTGAATTCCATGTGCTATGTTCTGGCTTCTATATTATATATTCTATATTATATATATTGTATTCTTCATTCTATATTCTACATTCTATATTCTGCCTCCGTATTCTATATTCTATATTCTGTGTTCTACATTCTATATTCTAAATTCTATATTCAGTATACTGTATTCTCTATTTTAAATTCTGTGTACTGCATTCCATGTTCTAAATACTATATTCAGTATTCTGTTTTCTATATTCTAAATTCTGTGTTCTGAATTCCATGTTCTAAATTCTGGGTTCTGTATTCTTTTTTCCATATCCTATATACTGTTTTCTACATTCTATTTTCTACATTCTTTATTCTGCATTCCGTATTCTATGTTCTATATTCTGTGTTCTACATTCTATATTATAAATTCTATATTAAGTATTTGTATTCTATATTCTAAATTCTGTGTTCTTCATTCCATGTTCTAAATACTGGGTTATATATTCTGCATTCTATATTCTAAATTCTGTGTTCTACATTGTATATTCTAAATTCTATATTCAGTATTCTGTATTCTATGTTCTAAATTCTGGCTTCTGCATTTCATGTTCTAAATGCTGGGTTCTATTTTCTGTATTCTATATTTTAAATTCTGTGTACTAAATATTATATTCTAATTTCTCTATTCAGTATTCTGTATTTTATAGTCTAAATTCTGTGTTCTTCATTCCATGTTCTAAATTCTGTGTTCTAAATTCTCTTCTATATTCTGTATTCTGTGTTTTACATTCTATATTCTAAATACTATATTCAGATTTCTGTATTCTATAATATTAATTCTGTGTTCTACATTCTATATTTTAAATTCTATATTCAGTATTATTTAATCTATATTCTAAATTCTGTGTTCTGCATAGCATGTTCTTTTTTCTGGATTCTTTATTCTGTATACTACATACTATATACTTTGTCTTAAATTCTATATTCTAAATTCTATATTCAGTATTCTTTATTATATATTCTAAATTCTGTGTTCTCCATTCTATATTCTAAATTGTATATTCAGTATTCTGTATTCTATATTCTAAATTCTGAGTTCTGATTTCCGTGTTCCAAAATCTGGCTTCAATAATCTCTAAGCTATATTTTTTATTCTGTTTTCTACATTCTATGTTCTAAATTATATATTCAGTGTTATGTGTTTTATATTCTATATTCTGTGTACTACATTCAATTTTTTAATTGTTTTTTAAGTATTATGTATTCTATAATCTAAATTCTGTGTTCTGCATTCCATGTTCTTAATACTGGGTTCAATATTCTTTATTCTCTATTCTGTATTCTGTGTTCCTCATTCTATATTCTAAATTCTACATTCAGTATTCTGTATTCTATATTCTAAATAATGTTTTCTGCATTCCATGTTCTAAATTCTATATCCAGTATTCTGTATTCTATATTCTAAAATCTGTTTTCAGCATTCAATGTTCTAAATTCTATATTCAGTATTCTTTGTTCTATATACAAAATTCTGTGTTCTGCATTCCATGTTTAAATTCTGGGTGCTGTATTTTGTTTTCCATATTCTATATTCTGTGTTCTATATTCTATATTCTGTATTTTATATTCTACAATCCGTATTCTATTTTCTATATTCTGTGTTCTACATTCTCTATTCTAAATTCTATATTCAGTATACTGTATTCTATATTTAAAATTCTGTGTTCTGCATTCCATGTTAAAATTCTGGCTTCTATATTCTCTATTGTATATTCTAAATTTTGTGTGCATCATTCTATATTTTACCTTCTATATTCTGCATTCCTTATTCTATATTCTTTATAACGTGTTCTACATTCTATATTCTAAATTCTATATTCAGTATTCTGTATACTATATTCTAAATTCTGTGTTCTGCGTTCTATAATCTAAATTGTATATTCAGTATTCTGAATTCTATATTCTAAATTCTGTGTTCTTCATTCCATATTCTAAATTCTGGTTTCAATATTCTCTATTCTATATTCCATATTTTGTGTTCTTCATTCTATATTCTTCATTCTATATTCTGCATTCCGTATTCTATATCCTTTATACTGTGTTGTACATTCTATGTTCTAAATACTATATTCAGTATCCTGTATCCTATATTCTAAATTCTGTGTTCTACATTCCATGTTTTAAATTCAGGGTTCTGTATTCTGTTTTACATATTTTATATTCTGTGTTCTATATTCTATATTCTGTATTCTATATTCTACATTCCATATTCTATATTCTATATTCTGTGTGCTACATTGTATATACTAAATTCTATATTCAGTATTCTGTATACTCTATTCTAAATTCTGTGTTCTGCATTCCATGTTCTAAATTCTCGCTTCTATATTCTCTATTCTTTATTTTGTGTTCTTCATTCTATATTCTACATTCTATATTCTGCATTCCATATTCTATAAGCTTTATACTGTGTCCTACATTCTATATTATAAATTCTATATTCAGTCTTCTGTGTTCTATATTGTAAATTCTGTGTTCTGCATTCCATGTTCTAAATTCTGGGTTCAATATTCTTAATACTATATTCTATATTCTGATTTCTACTTTCTATATTCTAAATTCTATATTCTGTATTCCGTTTTCTTATTTCTATATTCTGTGTTCCACATTCTATATTCTAATTAATTTATTCAGTATTCCTTATACTATATTCTATATTCTGTGTTCTACAATCCATATTCTAAATTCTATATGCAATATTCTCTATTCTGTATTCTAAATACTGTGTTATGCATTCCATGTTCTTACTTCTGGGATCTGTATTCTGTTATCCGTATTCTATATTCTGTGTTCTATATTCAATATTCTGTATTCTATATTCTACATTCCGTATTCTATATTCTCTATTCTGTGTCCTACATTCTATAATCTAAATTCTTTATTCATTATTCTATATTCTATATTCTGTGTTCAACATTCTATATTCAGTATTCTGTATACTATATTCGAAATTCTGTGTTCTGCATTCTATATTTTAAATTCTGGGTTCATATTCTCTATTCTATATTCCATATTTTGTGTTCTTCATTCTATATTCTTCATTCTATATTCAATATTCTGTATTGTATATTCTAAATTCTGTGTTTTGCTTTCTATGTTCTAAATTCTATATTCAGTATTCTGTGTTCAATATTCTAAATTCTGTGTTCTGCATTCTATTTTCTAAATTCTGGGTTCTGTATTCTGTTTTCCATAATCTATTTTCTGTTTTCTACATTCTATATACTGTTTTCTATATTCTGAATTCCATAATCTATATTCTATATACTGTGTTCTACATTCCTATTCTAAATTCTATATTAAGTATTCTGTATTCTATTTTTTAAATTCTGTGTTCAACATTCCATGTTTCAAATTCTGTGTTCTATATTCTCTATTCTATATTCTATATTTTGTGTTATTCATTTTATATTCTAAATTCTATATTCTGCATTCCGTATTCTATGTTCTATTTTCTGTGTTCTACATTCTATATTATAAATTCTATATTCAGTATACTGTTTTCTTTATTCCAAATACTGTGTTCTTTATTCTCTCTTCCATATTCTATATTCTGTGTTTTACATTCTATATTCTAAATCGTATGTTAAGTATACTGTGTTCTATATACTAAATTCTGTATTCTACATTCTATATTCTAAATTCTAGATTAAGTATTCTGTTTGCTATAGTTTAAATTCTGTGTTCTGTTTCCCATGTTCTAATTTATGGGTTCTATATTCTGTACTCTATATTCTATATTCTGTGTTCTACTTTCTATATACTAAATTCTATATTCAATATTCTGTATTCTATATTCTAATTTCTGTGTTCTACTTTCTTTATCTAAATCCTATATTCAGTAATATGTATTCTATATTCTAAATTGTGTGTTCTGCATTCCATGTTGTAAATTCTCTATTCTATATTCTGAATTCTGTGTTCTATATTCTAAATTCTGTGTTCTGAATTCCATGTTCTAAATTCTGGGTTCTGTATTCTGTTATCCATATTCTGTATTCTGTGTTCTACATTCTATATCCTAAACTTTATATTCAGTATACTGTATTCTATATTCTAAATTCTGTGTTCGGAATTCCATGTTCTAAATTCTATATTCACCATTGTGTATTGTATATATATTCTAAATTTTGTGTTCTACATTCTAAATTCTAAATTCTATATTCAGTATTCTGTATTCAATATACTAAATTCTGTGTTTTGCATTCCAGATTCTAAATTCTTGCTTCTATATTCTTTATTCTATATTCTATATTTTGTGTTATTCATTATATATTCTACATTCTATATCTTCATTCCGTATACTATGTTCTATATTCTGTATTCTACATTCTATGTTCTAAATTCTATATTCAGTATTCTGTGTTCTATATTCTAATTTCTGTGTTCTGCATTCCATGTTCTAAATTCTGTGTTTTGTATTCTGTTTCCATATTCTATATTCTGTGTTGTAAATTCTGTAATCTGTATACTATATTCTGCATTCCGTATTCTATAATCTATATTCTGTGTTCTACATTCGATATTCTAAATTCTATATTCAGTGTTTTGTATTCTATATTCTAAATTCTGTGTTTTGCATTCAATATTCTAAATTCTCTATTCTATATTCTATATTTTGTGTTCTACTTTCTATATTCTAAATTCTATATTCAGTGCTCTGTACTCTATATTCTAAATTCTGTGTTCTGCATTCCATGTTATAAATTTTTGACTCTATATTCTGTATTCAATATTCTGTACTCTGTGTTTTATTTTCAATTTTCTAAATCCTATATTCAGTACTCTGTGGTCTATATTTTAAATTCTGTGTTCTATATTCTATAGTCTAAATCCTATATTCAGCATTTTGTATTCAATATTCTAAATTCTGTGTTCTGCATTCTATATTCTAAATCCTATATTCAGTATTCTGTATTCTATATTCTTAATTCTGTGTTTTGCATTCCAGATTCTAAATTCTGGCTTCTATATTCTTTATTCTATATTCTATATTTTGTGTTATTCATTATATATTCTACATTCTATATCTTCATTCCGTATACTATATTCTATATTCTGTATTCTACATTCTATATTCTAAATTCTATATTCAGTATTCTGTGTTCTATATTCTAATTTCTGTGTTCTGCATTCCATGTTCTAAATTCTGTGTTTTGTATTCTGTTTCCATATTCTATATTCTGTGTTGTAAATTCTGTAATCTGTATACTATATTCTGCATTCCGTATTCTATAACCTATATTCTGTGTTCTACATTCGATATTCTAAATTCTATATTCAGTGTTTTGTATTCTATATTCTAAATTCTGTGTTCTGCATTCCATGTTATAAATTTTTGATTCTATATTCTGTATTCTATATTCTGTACTCTGTGTTTTATTTTCAATTTTCTAAATCCTATATTCAGTACTCTGTGGTCTATATTTTAAATTCTGTGTTCTATATTCTATAGTCTAAATCCTATATTCAGCATTTTGTATTCAATATTCTAAATTCTGTGTTCTGCATTCTATATTCTAAATTCTATATTCAGTATTCTGTATTCTATATTCTTAATTCTGTGTTCTGCATTCCATGTTCTAAATTCTCTATTCTAAAATATATAATCTATTGTCTACTTTCTATATACTAAATTCTATATTCAGTATTCTGTATTCTATATTCTAAATTCTGTGTTCTGCTTTCCATGTTCTAAATTCTCTATTCTTTAATCTATATTCTGTGTTCTGCTTTCTATATTCTTAATTCTATATTCAGTATTCTGTATTCTATATTTAAAATTCTGTGTTCTACATCATATATTCTAAATCCTATATTAGGTATACTGTATTATATATTATAATTTCTGTGTTCTGCATACCATGTTCTAATTTCTGTGTTCTATATTCTCTTTTCCATATTTTATATTCTGTGTTCTAAATTCTATTTTCTGTATTCTATATTCTGTATTCCGTATTCTACATTATATATTCTATGTTCTACCTTTTATATTCCAAATTCTATATTCAGTATTCTGTATTCTATATTCTAAATTAAGTGTTCTGAATTCCATGTTCTAAATTCTCTATTCTCTATTCTGTGTTCTACTTTCTATATTCTATATTCTATATTCAGTATTCTGTATTCTATATTCTAAATTCTGTGTTCTGCATTCTTTGTTCTAAATTCTATGTTCAGTATACAGTAATATATATTCTAAATTCTGTGTTCTGCATTCCATGATCTAAATTCTGGGTTCTATATTCTGTATTTTATATTCTATATTCTGTGTTCTACATTCTATATTCTAATTTCTATATTCAGTATTCTGTATTCTAAACTCTAAATTCTGTGTTCTGAATTCCATGTGCTATGTTCTGGCTTCTATATTATATATTCTATATTATATATATTGTATTCTTCATTCTATATTCTACATTCTATATTCTGCCTCCGTATTCTATATTCTATATTCTGTGTTCTACATTCTATATTCTAAATTCTATATTCAGTATACTGTATTCTCTATTTTAAATTCTGTGTACTGCATTCCATGTTCTAAATACTATATTCAGTATTCTGTTTTCTATATTCTAAATTCTGTGTTCTGAATTCCATGTTCTAAATTCTGGGTTCTGTATTCTTTTTTCCATATCCTATATACTGTTTTCTACATTCTATTTTCTACATTCTTTATTCTGCATTCCGTATTCTATATCCTTTATACTGTGTTGTACATTCTATGTTCTAAATACTATATTCAGTATCCTGTATCCTATATTCTAAATTCTGTGTTCTACATTCCATGTTTTAAATTCAGGGTTCTGTATTCTGTTTTACATATTTTATATTCTGTGTTCTATATTCTATATTCTGTATTCTATATTCTACATTCCATATTCTATATTCTATATTCTGTGTGCTACATTGTATATACTAAATTCTATATTCAGTATTCTGTATACTCTATTCTAAATTCTGTGTTCTGCATTCCATGTTCTAAATTCTCGCTTCTATATTCTCTATTCTTTGTTTTGTGTTCTTCATTCTATATTCTACATTCTATATTCTGCATTCCATATTCTATAAGCTTTATACTGTGTCCTACATTCTATATTATAAATTCTATATTCAGTATTCTGTGTTCTATATTGTAAATTCTGTGTTCTGCATTCCATGTTCTAAATTCTGGATTCAATATTCTTAATACTATATTCTATATTCTGATTTCTACTTTCTATATTCTAAATTCTATATTCTGTATTCCGTTTTCTTATTTCTATATTCTGTGTTCCACATTCTATATTCTAATAAATTTATTCAGTATTCCTTATACTATATTCTATATTCTGTGTTCTACAATCCATATTCTAAATTCTATATGCAATATTCTCTATTCTGTATTGTAAATACTGTGGTCTGCATTCCATGTTCTAACTTCTGGGATCTGTATTCTGTTATCCGTATTCTATATTCTGTGTTCTATATTCAATATTCTGTATTCTATATTCTACATTCCGTATTCTATATTCTCTATTCTGTGTCCTACATTCTATAATCTAAATTCTTTATTCATTATTCTATATTCTATATTCTGTGTTCAACATTCTATATTCAGTATTCTGTATACTATATTCTAAATTCTGTGTTCTGCATTCTATATTTTAAATTCTGGGTTCATATTCTCTATTCTATATTCCATATTTTGTGTTCTTCATTCTATATTCTTCATTCTATATTCAATATTCTGTATTGTATATTCTAAATTCTGTGTTTTGCTTTCTATGTTCTAAATTCTATATTCAGTATTCTGTGTTCAATATTCTAAATTCTGTGTTCTGCATTCTATTTTCTAAATTCTGGGTTCTGTATTCTGTTTTCCATAATCTATTTTCTGTTTTCTACATTCTATATACTGTTTTCTATATTCTGAATTCCGTAATCTATATTCTATATACTGTGTTCTACATTCCTATTCTAAATTCTATATTAAGTATTCTGTATTCTATTTTCTAAATTCTGTGTTCAACATTCCATGTTTCAAATTCTGTGTTCTATATTCTCTATTCTATATTTTGTGTTATTCATTTTATATTCTAAATTCTATATTCTGCATTCCGTATTCTATGTTCTATTTTCTGTGTTCTACATTCTATATTATAAATTCTATATTCAGTATTCTGTTTTCTATATTCCAAATACTGTGTTCTTTATTCTCTCTTCCATATTCTTTATTCTGTTTTATATTCTATATTCTAAATCGTATGTTAAGTATACTGTGTTCTATATACTAAATTCTGTATTCTACATTCTATATTCTAAATTCTAGATTAAGTATTCTGTTTGCTATAGTTTAAATTCTGTGTTCTGTATCCCATGTTCTAATTTATGGGTTCTATATTCTGTACTCTATATTCTATATTCTGTGTTCTACTTTCTATATACTAAATTCTATATTCAATATTCTGTATTCTATATTCTTATTTCTGTGTTCTACTTTCTTTATCTAAATCCTATATTCAGTAATATGTATTCTATATTCTAAATTGTGTGTTCTGCATTCCATGTTGTAAATTCTCTATTCTATATTCTGAATTCTGTGTTCTATATTCTAAATTCTGTGTTCTGAATTCCATGTTCTAAATTCTGGGTTCTGTATTCTGTTATCCATATTCTGTATTCTGTGTTCTACATTCTATATTCTAAACTTTATATTCAGTATACTGTATTCTGTATTCTAAATTCTGTGTTCGGAATTCCATGTTCTAAATTCTATATTCACCATTGTGTATTGTATATATATTCTAAATTTTGTGTTCTACATTCTAAATTCTAAATTCTATATTCAGTATTCTGTATTCAATATTCTAAATTCTGTGTTTTGCATTCCAGATTCTAAGTTCTGGCTTCTATATTCTTTATTCTATATTCTATATTTTGTGTTATTCATTATATATTCTACATTCTATATTTTCATTCCGTATACTATATTCTATATTCTGTATTCTACATTCTATATTCTAAATTCTATATTCCGTATTCTGTGTTCTATATTCTAATTTCTGTGTTCTGCATTCCATGTTCTAAATTCTGTGTTTTGTATTCTGTTTCCATATTCTATATTCTGTGTTGTAAATTCTGTAATCTGTATACTATATTCTGCATTCCGTATTCTATAATCTATATTCTGTGTTCTACATTCGATATTCTAAATTCTATATTCAGTGTTTTGAATTCTATATTCTAAATTCTGTGTTTTGCATTCAATATTCTAAATTCTCTATTCTATATTCTATATTTTGTGTTCTACTTTCTATATTCTAAATTCTATATTCAGTGCTCTGTACTCTATATTCTAAATTCTGTGTTCTGCATTCCATGTTATAAATTTTTGATTCTATATTCTGTATTCAATATTCTGTACTCTGTGTTTTATTTTCAATTTTCTAAATCCTATATTCAGTACTCTGTGGACTATATTTTAAATTCTGTGTTCTATATTCTATAGTCTAAATCCTATATTCAGCATTTTGTATTCAATATTCTAAATTCTGTGTTCTGCATTCTATATTCTAAATTCTATATTCAGTATTCTGTATTCTATATTCTTAATTCTGTGTTCTGCATTCCATGTTCTAAATTCTCTATTCTAAAATATATAATCTATTTCCTACTTTCTATATACTAAATTCTATATTCAATATTCTGTATTCTATATTCTAAATTCTGTGTTCTGCTTTCCATGTTCTAAATTCTCTATTCTTTAATCTATATTCTGTGTTCTGCTTTCTATATTCTTAATTCTATATTCAGTATTCTGTATTCTATATTTAAAATTCTGTGTTCTACATCATATATTCTAAATCCTATATTAGGTAAACTGTATTATATATTATAATTTCTGTGTTCTGCATACCATGTTCTAATTTCTGTGTTCTATATTCTCTTTTCCATATTTTATATTCTGTGTTCTAAATTCTATTTTCTGTATTCTATATTCTGTATTCCGTATTCTACATTATATATTCTATGTTCTACCTTTTACATTCCAAATTCTATATTCAGTATTCTGTATTCTATATTCTAAATTAAGTGTTCTGAATTCCATGTTCTAAATTCTCTATTCTCTATTCTGTGTTCTACTTTCTATATTCTATATTCTATATTCAGTATTCTGTATTCTATATTCTAAATTCTGTGTTCTGCATTCTTTGTTCTAAATTCTATGTTCAGTATACTGTAATATATATTCTAAATTCTGTGTTCTGCATTCCATGATCTAAATTCTGGGTTCTATATTCTGTATTTTATATTCTATATTCTGTGTTCTACATTCTATATTCTAATTTCTATATTCAGTATTCTGTATTCTAAACTCTAAATTCTGTGTTCTGAATTCCATGTGCTATGTTCTGGCTTCTATATTATATATTCTATATTATATATATTGTATTCTTCATTCTATATTCTACATTCTATATTCTGCCTCCGTATTCTATATTCTATATTCTGTGTTCTACATTCTATATTCTAAATTCTATATTCAGTATACTGTATTCTCTATTTTAAATTCTGTGTACTGCATTCCATGTTCTAAATACTATATTCAGTATTCTGTTTTCTATATTCTAAATTCTGTGTTCTGAATTCCATGTTCTAAATTCTGGGTTCTGTATTCTTTTTTCCATATCCTATATACTGTTTTCTACATTCTATTTTCTACATTCTTTATTCTGCATTCCGTATTCTATGTTCTATATTCTGTGTTCTACATTCTATATTATAATTTCTATATTAAGTATTTGTATTCTATATTCTAAATTCTGTGTTCTTCATTCCATGTTCTAAATACTGGGTTATATATTCTGCATTCTATATTCTAAATTCTGTGTTCTACATTCTATATTCTAAATTCTATATTCAGTATTCTGTATTCTATGTTCTAAATTCTGGCTTCTGCATTTCATGTTCTAAATGCTGGGTTCTATTTTCTGTATTCTATATTTTAAATTCTGTGTCCTACATATTATATTCTAATTTCTCTATTCAGTATTTTGTATTTTATAGTCTAAATTCTGTGTTCTTCATTCCATGTTCTAAATTCTGTGTTCTAAATTCTCTTCTATATTCTGTATTCTGTGTTTTACATTCTATATTCTAAATACTATATTCAGATTTCTGTATTCTATAATATTAATTCTGTGTTCTACATTCTATATTTTAAATTCTATATTCAGTATTATGTAATCTATATTCTAAATTCTGTGTTCTGCATAGCATGTTCTTTATTCTGGATTCTTTATTCTGTATACTACATACTATATACTTTGTCTTAAATTCTAAATTCTAAATTCTATATTCAGTATTCTTTATTATATATTCTAAATTCTGTGTTCTCCATTCTATATTCTAAATTGTATATTCAGTATTCTGTATTCTATATTCTAAATTCTGAGTTCTGATTTCCGTGTTCCAAAATCTGGCTTCACTTATCTCTAAGCTATATTTTTTATTCTGTTTTCTACATTCTATATTCTAAATTATATATTCAGTGTTATGTGTTTTATATTCTATATTCTGTGTACTACATTCAATTTTTTAATTGTTTTTTAAGTATTATGTATTCTATAATCTAAATTCTGTGTTTGCATTCCATGTTCTTAATACTGGGTTCAATATTCTTTATTCTCTATTCTGTATTCTGTGTTCCTCATTCTATATTCTAAATTCTACATTCAGTATTCTGTATTCTATATTCTAAATAATGTTTTCTGCATTCCATGTTCTAAATTCTATATCCAGTATTCTGTATTCTATATTCTAAAATCTGTTTTCAGCATTCAATGTTCTAAATTCTATATTCAGTATTCTTTGTTCTATATACAAAATTCTGTGTTCTGCATTCCATGTTTCAATTCTGGGTGCTGTATTTTGTTTTCCATATTCTATATTCTGTGTTCTATATTCTATATTCTGTATTTTATATTCTACATTCCGTATTCTATTTTCTATATTCTGTGTTCTACATTCTCTATTCTAAATTCTATATTCAGTATACTGTATTCTATATTTAAAATTCTGTGTTCTGCATTCCATGTTAAAATTCTGGCTTCTATATTCTCTATTGTATATTCTAAATTTTGTGTGCATCATTCTATATTTTACCTTCTATATTCTGCATTCCTTATTCTATATTCTTTATAACGTGTTCTACATTCTATATTCTAAATTCTATATTCAGTATTCTGTATACTATATTCTAAATTCTGTGTTCTGCGTTCTATAATCTAAATTGTATATTCAGTATTCCGAATTCTATATTCTAAATTCTGTGTTCTTCGTTCCATACTCTAAATTCTGGTTTCAATATTCTCTATTCTATATTCCATATTTTGTGTTCTTCATTCTATATTCTTCATTCTATATTCTGCATTCCGTATTCTATATCCTTTATACTGTGTTGTACATTCTATGTTCCAAATACGATATTCAGTATCCTGTATCCTATATTCTAAATTCTGTGTTCTACATTCCATGTTTTAAATTCAGGGTTCTGTATTCTGTTTTACATATTTTATATTCTGTGTTCTATATTCTATATTCTGTATTCTATATTCTACATTCCGTATTCTATATTCTATATTCTGTGTGCTACATTGTATATACTAAATTCTATATTCAGTATTCTGTATACTCTATTCTAAATTCTGTGTTCTGCATTCCATGTTCTAAATTCTCGCTTCTATATTCTCTATTCTTTATTTTGTGTTCTTCATTCTATATTCTACATTCTATATTCTGCATTCCATATTCTATAAGCTTTATACTGTGTCCTACATTCTATATTATAAATTCTATATTCAGTATTCTGTGTTCTATATTGTAAATTCTGTGTTCTGCATTCCATGTTCTAAATTCTGGATTCAATATTCTTAATACTATATTCTATATTCTGATTTCTACTTTCCATATTCTAAATTCTATATTCTGTATTCCGTTTTCTTATTTCTATATTCTGTGTTCCACATTCTATATTCTAATTAATTTATTCAGTATTCCTTATACTATATTCTATATTCTGTGTTCTACAATCCATATTCTAAATTCTATATGCAATATTCTCTATTCTGTATTCTAAATACTGTGTTCTGCATTCCATGTTCTAACTTCTGGGATCTGTATTCTGTTATCCGTATTCTATATTCTGTGTTCTATATTCAATATTCTGTATTCTATATTCTACATTCCGTATTCTATATTCTCTATTCTGTGTCCTACATTCTATAATCTAAATTCTTTATTCATTATTCTATATTCTATATTCTGTGTTCAACATTCTATATTCAGTATTCTGTATACTATATTCTAAATTCTGTGTTCTGCATTCTATATTTTAAATTCTGGGTTCATATTCTCTATTCTATATTCCATATTTTGTGTTCTTCATTCTATATTCTTCATTCTATATTCAATATTCTGTATTGTATATTCTAAATTCTGTGTTTTGCTTTCTATGTTCTAAATTCTATATTCAGTATTCTGTGTTCAATATTCTAAATTCTGTGTTCTGCATTCTATTTTCTAAATTCTGGGTTCTGTATTCTGTTTTCCATAATCTATTTTCTGTTTTCTACATTCTATATACTGTTTTCTATATTCTGAATTCCGTAATCTATATTCTATATACTGTGTTCTACATTCCTATTCTAAATTCTATATTAAGTATTCTGTATTCTATTTTCTAAATTCTGTGTTCAACATTCCATGTTTCAAATTCTGTGTTCTATATTCTCTATTCTATATTCTATATTTTGTGTTATTCATTTTATATTCTAAATTCTATATTCTGCATTCCGTATTCTATGTTCTATTTTCTGTGTTCTACATTCTATATTATAAATTCTATATTCAGTATTCTGTTTTCTATATTCCAAATACTGTGTTCTTTATTCTCTCTTCCATATTCTTTATTCTGTGTTTTATATTCTATATTCTAAATCGTATGTTAAGTATACTGTGTTCTATATACTAAATTCTGTATTCTACATTCTATATTCTAAATTCTAGATTAAGTATTCTGTTTGCTATAGTTTAAATTCTGTGTTCTGTATCCCATGTTCTAATTTATGGGTTCTATATTCTGTACTCTATATTCTATATTCTGTGTTCTACTTTCTATATACTAAATTCTATATTCAATATTCTGTATTCTATATTCTTATTTCTGTGTTCTACTTTCTTTATCTAAATCCTATATTCAGTAATATGTATTCTATATTCTAAATTGTGTGTTCTGCATTCCATGTTGTAAATTCTCTATTCTATATTCTGAATTCTGTGTTCTATATTCTAAATTCTGTGTTCTGAATTCCATGTTCTAAATTCTGGGTTCTGTATTCTGTTATCCATATTCTGTATTCTGTGTTCTACATTCTATATTCTAAACTTTATATTCAGTATACTGTATTCTGTATTCTAAATTCTGTGTTCGGAATTCCATGTTCTAAATTCTATATTCACCATTGTGTATTGTATATATATTCTAAATTTTGTGTTCTACATTCTAAATTCTAAATTCTATATTCAGTATTCTGTATTCAATATTCTAAATTCTGTGTTTTGCATTCCAGATTCTAAGTTCTGGCTTCTATATTCTTTATTCTATATTCTACATTTTGTGTTATTCAGTATATATTCTACATTCTATATCTTCATTCCGTATACTATATTCTATATTCTGTATTCTACATTCTATATTCTAAATTCTATATTCCGTATTCTGTGTTCTATATTCCAATTTCTGTGTTCTGCATTCCATGTTCTAAATTCTGTGTTTTGTATTCTGTTTCCATATTCTATATTCTGTGTTGTAAATTCTGTAATCTGTATACTATATTCTGCATTCCGTATTCTATAATCTATATTCTGTGTTCTACATTCGATATTCTAAATTCTATATTCAGTGTTTTGAATTCTATATTCTAAATTCTGTGTTTTGCATTCAATATTCTAAATTCTCTATTCTATATTCTATATTTTGTGTTCTACTTTCTATATTCTAAATTCTATATTCAGTGCTCTGTACTCTATATTCTAAATTCTGTGTTCTGCATTCCATGTTATAAATTTTTGATTCTATATTCTGTATTCAATATTCTGTACTCTGTGTTTTATTTTCAATTTTCTAAATCCTATATTCAGTACTCTGTGGACTATATTTTAAATTCTGTGTTCTATATTCTATAGTCTAAATCCTATATTCAGCATTTTGTATTCAATATTCTAAATTCTGTGTTCTGCATTCTATATTCTAAATTCTATATTCAGTATTCTGTATTCTATATTCTTAATTCTGTGTTCTGCATTCCATGTTCTAAATTCTCTATTCTAAAATATATAATCTATTTCCTACTTTCTATATACTAAATTCTATATTCAGTATTCTGTATTGTATATTCTAAATTCTGTGTTCTGCTTTCCATGTTCTAAATTCTCTATTCTTTAATCTATATTCTGTGTTCTGCTTTCTATATTCTTAATTCTATATTCAGTATTCTGTATTCTATATTTAAAATTCTGTGTTCTACATCATATATTCTAAATCCTATATTAGGTAAACTGTATTATATATTATAATTTCTGTGTTCTGCATACCATGTTCTAATTTCTGTGTTCTATATTCTCTTTTCCATATTTTATATTCTGTGTTCTAAATTCTATTTTCTGTATTCTATATTCTGTATTCCGTATTCTACATTATATATTCTATGTTCTACCTTTTACATTCCAAATTCTATATTCAGTATTCTGTATTCTATATTCTAAATTAAGTGTTCTGAATTCCATGTTCTAAATTCTCTATTCTCTATTCTGTGTTCTACTTTCTATATTCTATATTCTATATTCAGTATTCTGTATTCTATATTCTAAATTCTGTGTTCTGCATTCTTTGTTCTAAATTCTATGTTCAGTATACTGTAATATATATTCTAAATTCTGTGTTCTGCATTCCATGATCTAAATTCTGGGTTCTATATTCTGTATTTTATATTCTATATTCTGTGTTCTACATTCTATATTCTAATTTCTATATTCAGTATTCTGTATTCTAAACTCTAAATTCTGTGTTCTGAATTCCATGTGCTATGTTCTGGCTTCTATATTATATATTCTATATTATATATATTGTATTCTTCATTCTATATTCTACATTCTATATTCTGCCTCCGTATTCTATATTCTATATTCTGTGTTCTACATTCTATATTCTAAATTCTATATTCAGTATACTGTATTCTCTATTTTAAATTCTGTGTACTGCATTCCATGTTCTAAATACTATATTCAGTATTCTGTTTTCTATATTCTAAATTCTGTGTTCTGAATTCCATGTTCTAAATTCTGGGTTCTGTATTCTTTTTTCCATATCCTATATACTGTTTTCTACATTCTATTTTCTACATTCTTTATTCTGCATTCCGTATTCTATGTTCTATATTCTGTGTTCTACATTCTATATTATAATTTCTATATTAAGTATTTGTATTCTATATTCTAAATTCTGTGTTCTTCATTCCATGTTCTAAATACTGGGTTATATATTCTGCATTCTATATTCTAAATTCTGTGTTCTACATTCTATATTCTAAATTCTATATTCAGTATTCTGTATTCTATGTTCTAAATTCTGGCTTCTGCATTTCATGTTCTAAATGCTGGGTTCTATTTTCTGTATTCTATATTTTAAATTCTGTGTCCTACATATTATATTCTAATTTCTCTATTCAGTATTTTGTATTTTATAGTCTATATTCTGTGTTCTTCATTCCATGTTCTAAATTCTGTGTTCTAAATTCTCTTCTATATTCTGTATTCTGTGTTTTACATTCTATATTCTAAATACTATATTCAGATTTCTGTATTCTATAATATTAATTCTGTGTTCTACATTCTATATTTTAAATTCTATATTCAGTATTATGTAATCTATATTCTAAATTCTGTGTTCTGCATAGCATGTTCTTTATTCTGGATTCTTTATTCTGTATACTACATACTATATACTTTGTCTTAAATTCTAAATTCTAAATTCTATATTCAGTATTCTTTATTATATATTCTAAATTCTGTGTTCTCCATTCTATATTCTAAATTGTATATTCAGTATTCTGTATTCTATATTCTAAATTCTGAGTTCTGATTTCCGTGTTCCAAAATCTGGCTTCAATAATCTCTAAGCTATATTTTTTATTCTGTTTTCTACATTCTATATTCTAAATTATATATTCAGTGTTATGTGTTTTATATTCTATATTCTGTGTACTACATTCAATTTTTTAATTGTTTTTTAAGTATTATGTATTCTATAATCTAAATTCTGTGTTCTGCATTCCATGTTCTTAATACTGGGTTCAATATTCTTTATTCTCTATTCTGTATTCTGTGTTCCTCATTCTATATTCTAAATTCTACATTCAGTATTCTGTATTCTATATTCTAAATAATGTTTTCTGCATTCCATGTTCTAAATTCTATATCCAGTATTCTGTATTCTATATTCTAAAATCTGTTTTCAGCATTCAATGTTCTAAATTCTATATTCAGTATTCTTTGTTCTATATACAAAATTCTGTGTTCTGCATTCCATGTTTAAATTCTGGGTGCTGTATTTTGTTTTCCATATTCTATATTCTGTGTTCTATATTCTATATTCTGTATTTTATATTCTACATTCCGTATTCTATTTTCTATATTCTGTGTTCTACATTCTCTATTCTAAATTCTATATTCAGTATACTGTATTCTATATTTAAAATTCTGTGTTCTGCATTCCATGTTAAAATTCTGGCTTCTATATTCTCTATTGTATATTCTAAATTTTGTGTGCATCATTCTATATTTTACCTTCTATATTCTGCATTCCTTATTCTATATTCTTTATAACGTGTTCTACATTCTATATTCTAAATTCTATATTCAGTATTCTGTATACTATATTCTAAATTCTGTGTTATGCGTTCTATAATCTAAATTGTATATTCAGTATTCCGAATTCTATATTCTAAATTCTGTGTTCTTCGTTCCATACTCTAAATTCTGGTTTCAATATTCTCTATTCTATATTCCATATTTTGTGTTCTTCATTCTATATTCTTCATTCTATATTCTGCATTCCGTATTCTATATCCTTTATACTGTGTTGTACATTCTATGTTCCAAATACTATATTCAGTATCCTGTATCCTATATTCTAAATTCTGTGTTCTACATTCCATGTTTTAAATTCAGGGTTCTGTATTCTGTTTTACATATTTTATATTCTGTGTTCTATATTCTATATTCTGTATTCTATATTCTACATTCCGTATTCTATATTCTATATTCTGTGTGCTACATTGTATATACTAAATTCTATATTCAGTATTCTGTATACTCTACTCTAAATTCTGTGTTCTGCATTCCATGTTCTAAATTCTCGCTTCTATATTCTCTATTCTTTATTTTGTGTTCTTCATTCTATATTCTACATTCTATATTCTGCATTCCATATTCTATAAGCTTTATACTGTGTCCTACATTCTATATTATAAATTCTATATTCAGTATTCTGTGTTCTATATTGTAAATTCTGTGTTCTGCATTCCATGTTCTAAATTCTGGATTCAATATTCTTAATACTATATTCTATATTCTGATTTCTACTTTCCATATTCTAAATTCTATATTCTGTATTCCGTTTTCTTATTTCTATATTCTGTGTTCCACATTCTATATTCTAATTAATTTATTCAGTATTCCTTATACTATATTCTATATTCTGTGTTCTACAATCCATATTCTAAATTCTATATGCAATATTCTCTATTCTGTATTGTAAATACTGTGTTCTGCATTCCATGTTCTAACTTCTGGGATCTGTATTCTGTTATCCGTATTCTATATTCTGTGTTCTATATTCAATATTCTGTATTCTATATTCTACATTCCGTATTCTATATTCTCTATTCTGTGTCCTACATTCTATAATCTAAATTCTTTATTCATTATTCTATATTCTATATTCTGTGTTCAACATTCTATATTCAGTATTCTGTATACTATATTCTAAATTCTGTGTTCTGCATTCTATATTTTAAATTCTGGGTTCATATTCTCTATTCTATATTCCATATTTTGTGTTCTTCATTCTATATTCTTCATTCTATATTCAATATTCTGTATTGTATATTCTAAATTCTGTGTTTTGCTTTCTATGTTCTAAATTCTATATTCAGTATTCTGTGTTCAATATTCTAAATTCTGTGTTCTGCATTCTATTTTCTAAATTCTGGGTTCTGTATTCTGTTTTCCATAATCTATTTTCTGTTTTCTACATTCTATATACTGTTTTCTATATTCTGAATTCCGTAATCTATATTCTATATACTGTGTTCTACATTCCTATTCTAAATTCTATATTAAGTATTCTGTATTCTATTTTCTAAATTCTGTGTTCAACATTCCATGTTTCAAATTCTGTGTTCTATATTCTCTATTCTATATTCTATATTTTGTGTTATTCATTTTATATTCTAAATTCTATATTCTGCATTCCGTATTCTATGTTCTATTTTCTGTGTTCTACATTCTATATTATAAATTCTATATTCAGTATTCTGTTTTCTATATTCCAAATACTGTGTTCTTTATTCTCTCTTCCATATTCTTTATTCTGTGTTTTATATTCTATATTCTAAATCGTATGTTAAGTATACTGTGTTCTATATACTAAATTCTGTATTCTACATTCTATATTCTAAATTCTAGATTAAGTATTCTGTTTGCTATAGTTTAAATTCTGTGTTCTGTATCCCATGTTCTAATTTATGGGTTCTATATTCTGTACTCTATATTCTATATTCTGTGTTCTACTTTCTATATACTAAATTCTATATTCAATATTCTGTATTCTATATTCTTATTTCTGTGTTCTACTTTCTTTATCTAAATCCTATATTCAGTAATATGTATTCTATATTCTAAATTGTGTGTTCTGCATTCCATGTTGTAAATTCTCTATTCTATATTCTGAATTCTGTGTTCTATATTCTAAATTCTGTGTTCTGAATTCCATGTTCTAAATTCTGGGTTCTGTATTCTGTTATCCATAATCTGTATTCTGTGTTCTACATTCTATATTCTAAACTTTATATTCAGTATACTGTATTCTGTATTCTAAATTCTGTGTTCGGAATTCCATGTTCTAAATTCTATATTCACCATTGTGTATTGTATATATATTCTAAATTTTGTGTTCTACATTCTAAATTCTAAATTCTATATTCAGTATTCTGTATTCAATATTCTAAATTCTGTGTTTTGCATTCCAGATTCTAAGTTCTGGCTTCTATATTCTTTATTCTATATTCTATATTTTGTGTTATTCATTATATATTCTACATTCTATATCTTCATTCCGTATACTATATTCTATATTCTGTATTCTACATTCTATATTCTAAATTCTATATTCCGTATTCTGTGTTCTATATTCTAATTTCTGTGTTCTGCATTCCATGTTCTAAATTCTGTGTTTTGTATTCTGTTTCCATATTCTATATTCTGTGTTGTAAATTCTGTAATCTGTATACTATATTCTGCATTCCGTATTCTATAATCTATATTCTGTGTTCTACATTCGATATTCTAAATTCTATATTCAGTGTTTTGAATTCTATATTCTAAACTCTGTGTTTTGCATTCAATATTCTAAATTCTCTATTCTATATTCTATATTTTGTGTTCTACTTTCTATATTCTAAACTTTATATTCAGTATACTGTATTCTATATTCTAAATTCTGTGTTCTGCATTCCATGTTATAAATTTTTGATTCTATATTCTGTATTCTATATTCTGTACTCTGTGTTTTATTTTCAATTTTCTAAATCCTATATTCAGTACTCTGTGGTCTATATTTTAAATTCTGTGTTCTATATTCTATAGTCTAAATCCTATATTCAGCATTTTGTATTCAATATTCTAAATTCTGTGTTCTGCATTCTATATTCTAAATTCTATATTCAGTATTCTGTATTCTATATTCTTAATTCTGTGTTCTGCATTCCATGTTCAAAATTCTCTATTCTAATATATATAATCTATTTTCTACTTTCTATATACTAAATTCTATATTCAGTATTCTGTATTCTATATTCTAAATTCTGTGTTCTGCTTTCCATGTTCTAAATTCTCTATTCTTTAATCTATATTCTGTGTTCTGCTTTCTATATTCTTAATTCTATATTCAGTATTCTGTATTCTATATTTAAAATTCTGTGTTCTACATCATATATTCTAAATCCTATATTAGGTATACTGTATTATATATTATAATTTCTGTGTTCTGCATACCATGTTCTAATTTCTGTGTTCTATATTCTCTTTTCCATATTTTATATTCTGTGTTCTAAATTCTATTTTCTGTATTCTATAATCTGTATTCCGTATTCTACATTATATATTCTATGTTCTACCTTTTATATTCCAAATTCTATATTCAGTATTCTGTATTCTATATTCTAAATTAAGTGTTCTGAATTCCATGTTCTAAATTCTCTATTCTCTATTCTGTGTTCTACTTTCTATATTCTATATTCTATATTCAGTATTCTGTATTCTATATTCAAAATTCTTGTTCTGCATTCTTTGTTCTAAATTCTATGTTCAGTATACTGTAATATATATTCTAAATTCTGTGTTCTGCATTCCATGAACTAAATTCTGGGTTCTATATTCTGTATTTTATATTCTATATTCTGTGTTCTACATTGTATATTCTAATTTCTATATTCAGTATTCTCTATTCTAAACTCTAAATTCTGTGTTCTGAATTCCATGTGCTATGTTCTGGCTTCTATATTATATATTCTATATTATATATATTGTATTCTTCATTCTATATTCTACATTCTATATTCTGCCTCCGTATTCTATATTCTATATTCTGTGTTCTACATTCTATATTCTAAATTCTATATTCAGTATACGTTATTCTCTATTTTAAATTCTGTGTACTGCATTCCATGTCCTATATACTATATTCAATATTCTGTATTCTATATACTTAATTCTGTGTTCTGCATTCCATTGTCTAAATTCTCTCTTCTAAAATATATAATCTATTTTCTAACTTCTATATACTAAATCTTATATTCAGTATTCTGTATTCTATATTCTAAATTCTGTGTTCTGCATTCTTTGTTCTAAATTCTATGTTCAGTATACTGTAATATATATTCTAAATTCTGTGTTCTGCATTCCATGATCTAAATTCTGGGTTCTATATTCTGTATTTTATATTCTATATTCTGTGTTCTACATTCTATATTCTAATTTCTATATTCAGTATTCTGTATTCTAAACTCTAAATTCTGTGTTCTGAATTCCATGTGCTATGTTCTGGCTTCTATATTATATATTCTATATTATATATATTGTATTCTTCATTCTATATTCTACATTCTATATTCTGCCTCCGTATTCTATATTCTATATTCTGTGTTCTACATTCTATATTCTAAATTCTATATTCAGTATACTGTATTCTCTATTTTAAATTCTGTGTACTGCATTCCATGTTCTAAATACTATATTCAGTATTCTGTTTTCTATATTCTACATTCTGTGTTCTGCATTCCATGTTCTAAATTCTGGGTTCTGTATTCTTTTTTCCATATCCTATATACTGTTTTCTACATTCTATTTTCTACATTCTATATTCTGCATTCCGTATTCTATGTTCTATATTCTGTGTTCTACATTCTATATTATAAATTCTATATTAAGTATTTGTATTCTATATTCTATATTCTGTGTTCTTCATTCCATGTTCTAAATACTGGGTTATATATTCTGCATTCTATATTCTAAATTCTGTGTTCTACATTCTATATTCTAAATTCTATATTCAGTATTCTGTATTCTATGTTCTAAATTCTGGCTTCTGCATTTCATGTTCTAAATGCTGCGTTCTATTTTCTGTATTCTGTATTTTATATTCTGTGTCCTACATATTATATTCTAATTTCTCTATTCAGTATTCTGTATTTTATAGTCTACATTCTGTGTTCTTCTTTCCATGTTCTAAATTCTGTGTTCTAAATTCTCTCTTCTATATTCTGTGTTTTACATTCTATATTCTAAATACTATATTTAGAATTCGGTGTTCTATATTCTAAATTCTGTGTTCTACATTCTATGTTCTAAATTGTAGATTAAGTATTCTGTATGCTATAGTTTAAATTCTGTGTTCTACATTCCATGATCTAATTTCTGTGGTCTGTATTCTCAATTTTATATTCTTTATTTTGTGTTTTTCATTCTATATTCTGCATTCCGTCTTCTATATTCTATATTTTGTGTTCTACATTCTATATTCTGAATCCTATATTCAGTATTCTGTATTCTATATTCTAAATTCTGTGTTCTGCATTCCGTGTTCTAAATTCTGGGTTCTATATCCTGTTTTCCCTATTCTATATTCTGTGTACTTCATTCTATATTCTGTATACTCTTTTCTGCATTCCGTAATCTACATTCTATATTCTGTGTTCTACATGCTATATTATAAATTCTGTCTTCAGTATTCTGTATTCTATATTCTAAATGCTGTCTTCTGCATTCCATTCTCTAAATTCTATATTAAGTATACTGTATTCTATACTCTAAATTCTGTGTACGACATTCCATGTTCTAAATTCTATATTCAGCATTCTGTATTCTATATATATTCTAAATTTTCTGTTCTACATTGTATATTCTAAATTCTATATTCAGTATTCTCTATTCTATATTCTAAATTCTGTGTTCTGCATTCCATATTCTAAATTCTGGCTTCTATATTCTTTATTCTATATTCTATATTTTGTGTTATTCATTCTATATTCTACATTCTATATGCTTCATTCCGTATACTATATTCTATATTCTGTAATCTACATTCTATATTCTAAATTCTATATTCAGTATTCTGTGTGCTACTTTCTAAATTCTGTGTTCTGCATTCCATGTTCTAAATTCTGTTTTCTGTATTCTGTTTCCATATTCTATGTTCTGTGTTCTAAATTCTGTATTCTGTATACTATATTCTGCAATCCGTATTCTATATTCTAAATTCTGTGTTCTACATTCGATATTCTAAATACTATATTCAGTATTCTGTATTCTATATTCTAAATTCTGTGTTCTGCATTCATTATTCTAAATTCTCTATTCTATATTCTGTGTTCTAATTTCTATATTCTATATTCTATATTCAGTGTCCTGTAGTCTATATTCTAAATTCTGTGTTATGCATACCATGTTATAAATTCTATATTCAGTATTCTGTATTCTCTTTTCTAAATTCTGTGTTCTGAATTCTATATTCTAAATTCTATATTCAGTATACTTTGTTTTATAATCTAAATTCTGTATTCTGCATTTTGTGTTGTAAATTCTGGTTTCTGTATTCTGATTTCCATATTCTATATTCTGAATTCTAAATTCTATATTCTGTATTCTATATTCTGCATTCCGTATTCTATATTTTATATTCTGTGTTCTGTATTCCATGTTAAATTTTTGATTCTATATTCTCTATTCTGTATTCTATACTCTGTGTTCTACATTCAATTTTCTAAATCCTATATTCAGTATTCTGTGGTGTATATTTTAAATTCTGTGTTCTACATTCTATAGTATAAATCCTATATTCAGCATTTTGTATTCAATATTCTAAATTCTGTGTTCTGCATTCTATATTCTAAATTCTATATTCAGTATACTGTATCGCATATTCTAAATTCTGTGTTCTGCATTCCACGTTCTAAAATTTCTATTCTATATTCTATATTCTGTGTTCTACATTCTATATTCTAAATTCTATTTTCAGTATTCTGTATTCTATATTTTAATTTCTGTGTTCTGGATTCTATGTTTTAAATTTTGGGTTCTGTATACTCTATTATATATTCTGTGTTCTGCATTCTATATTCAATATCCTACATTCAGTATTCAGTATTTATATTTGAAATTCTGTGTTCTGCATTCCATGTTCTAAATTCTGGCTCATATATTCTCTATTCTATAGTCTAAATTTTGCGTTCTTCATTCTATATTCTACAATCTATATTTTGCATTCTCTAATCTATATTCTATATTCTGTGTTCTGCATTCAATATTCTAAGTTATTTATTCCACATTCTGTATTCTATATTCTAAATTCTGTGTTCTACATTCTATATTCTAAATTCTATATTCAGTAATCTCTATACTATATTCTAAATTCTGTGTTCTGCATTACATGTTCAAAATTCTGGGTTCTATATTCTGTTTTCCATATTTTATATTCTGTGTTCTAAATTCTATATTCTGTGTTCTATATACTGCATTCCGTATTCAACATTATATATTCTGTGTTCTACCTTCTATATTCCAAATTCCATATTCAGTATTCTGTATTCTATATTCTAAATTCTGTGTTCTGCATTCCACGTTCTAAAATTTCTATTCTATATTCTATATTCTGTGTTCTACATTCTATATTCTAAATTATATATTCAGTGTTCTATATTCTATATTCTAAATTCTGTGTTCTGCACTCCATGTTCTCAATTCTATATTCAGTATTCTGTATTCTATATTCTAAATTCTGTGTTCTGCATTCAATGTTCTAAGTTCTATGATCAGTATAATGTATTATATATTCTAATTTCTGTGTTATGCATTCCATGTTCTAAATTGTGGGTTCTATAATCTATATTCTATATTCTATATCTGTGTTCTACATTCTATATTCTAAATACTATATTCAGATTTCTGTATTCTATAATATTAATTCTGTGTTCTACATTCTATATTTTAAATTCTATATTCAGTATTAGGTAATCTATATTCTAAATTCTGTGTTCTGCATAGCATGTTCTTTATTCTGGATTCTTTATTCTGTATACTACATACTATATACTTTGTCTTAAATTCTATATTCTAAATTCTATATTCAGTATTCTTTATTATATATTCTAAATTCTGTGTTCTCCATTCTATATTCTAAATTGTATATTCAGTATTCTGTATTCTATATTCTAAATTCTGAGTTCTGATTTCCGTGTTCCAAAATCTGGCTTCAATAATCTCTAAGCTATATTTTTTATTCTGTTTTCTACATTCTATATTCTAAATTATATATTCAGTGTTATGTGTTTTATATTCTATATTCTGTGTACTACATTCAATTTTTTAATTGTTTTTTAAGTATTATGTATTCTATAATCTAAATTCTGTGTTCCGCATTCCATGTTCTTAATACTGGGTTCAATATTCTTTATTCTCTATTCTGTATTCTGTGTTCCTCATTCTATATTCTAAATTCTACATTCAGTATTCTGTATTCTATATTCTAAATAATGTTTTCTGCTTTCCATGTTCTAAATTCTATATCCAGTATTCTGTATTCTATATTCAAAAATCTGTTTTCAGCATTCAATGTTCTAAATTCTATATTCAGTATTCTTTGTTCTATATACAAAATTCTGTGTTCTGCATTCCATGTTTAAATTCTGGGTGCTGTATTTTGTTTTCCATATTCTATATTCTGTGTTCTATATTCTATATTCTGTATTTTATATTCTACATTCCGTATTCTATTTTCTATATTCTGTGTTCTACATTCTCTATTCTAAATTCTATATTCAGTATACTGTATTCTATATTTAAAATTCTGTGTTCTGCATTCCATGTCAAAATTCTGGCTTCTATATTCTCTATTGCATATTCTAAATTTTGTGTGCATCATTCTATATTTTACCTCCTATATTCTGCATTCCTTATTCTATATTCTTTATAACGTGTTCTACATTCTATATTCTAAATTCTATATTCAGTATTCTGTATACTATACTCTAAATTCTGTGTTCTGCATTGTATAATCTAAATTGTATATTCAGTATTCTGAATTCTATATTCTAAATTCTGTGTTCTTCATTCCATATTCTAAATTCTGGTTTCAATATTCTCTATTCTATATTCCATATTTTGTGTTCTTCATTCTATATTCTTCATTCTATATTCTGCATTCCGTATTCTATATCCTTTATACTGTGTTGTACATTCTATATTCTAAATACTATATTCAGTATCCTGTATCCTATATTCTAAATTCTGTGTTCTACATTCCATGTTTTAAATTCAGGGTTCTGTATTCTGTTTTACATATTTTATATTCTGTGTTCTATATTCTATATTCTGTATTCTATATTCTACATTCCGTATTCTATATTCTATATTCTGTGTGCTACATTGTATATACTAAATTCTATATTCAGTATTCTGTATACTCTAATCTAAATTCTGTGTTCTGCATTCCATGTTCTAAATTCTCGCTTCTGTATTCTCTATTTTTTATTTTGTGTTCTTCATTCTGTATTCTACATTCTATATTCTGCATTCCATATTCTATAAGCTTTATACTGTGTCCTACATTCTATATTATAAATTCTATATTCAGTATTCTGTGTTCTATATTGTAAATTCTGTGTTCTGCATTCCATGTTGTAAATTCTGGGTTCAATATTCTTAATATTATATTCTATATTCTGATTTCTACTTTCTATATTCTAAATTCTATATTCTGTATTCCGTTTTCTTATTTCTATATTCTGTGTTCCACATTCTATATTCTAATTAATTTATTCAGTATTCCTTATACTATATTCTATATTCTGTGTTCTACAATCCATATTCGAAATTCTATATGCAATATTCTCTATTCTGTATTCTAAATACTGTGTTCTGCATTCCATGTTCTAACTTCTGGGATCTGTATTCTGTTATCCGTATTCTATATTCTGTGTTCTATATTCAATATTCTGTATTCTATATTCTACATTCCGTATTCTATATTCTCTATTCTGTGTCCTACATTCTATAATCTAAATTCTTTATTCATTATTCTATATTCTATATTCTGTGTTCAACATTCTATATTCTAAATTCTATATTCAGTATTCTGTATACTATATTCTAAATTCTGTGTTCTGCATTCTATATTTTAAATTCTGGGTTCATATTCTCTATTCTATATTCCATATTTTGTGTTCTTCATTCTATATTCTTCATTCTATATTCAATATTCTATATTGTATATTCTAAATTCTGTGTTTTGCTTTCTATGTTCTAAATTCTATATTCAGTATTCTGTGTTCAATATTCTAAATTCTGTGTTCTGCATTCTATTTTCTAAATTCTGGGTTCTGTATTCTGTTTTCCATAATCTATTTTCTGTTTTCTACATTCTATATACTGTTTTCTATATTCTGAATTCCGTAATCTATATTCTATATACTGTGTTCTACATTCCTATTTTAAATTCTATATTAAGTATTCTGTATTCTATATTCTAAATTCTGTGTTCAACATTCCATGTTTCAAATTCTGTGTTCTATATTCTCTATTCTATATTCTATATTTTGTGTTATTCATTTTATATTCTAAATTCTATATTCTGCATTCCGTATTCTATGTTCTATTTTCTGTGTTCTACATTCTATATTATAAATTCTATATTCAGTATTCTGTTTTCTATATTCCAAATACTGTGTTCTTTATTCTCTCTTCCATATTCTATATTCTGTGTTATACATTCTATATTCTAAATCGTATATTAAGTATACTGTGTTCTATATACTAAATTCTGTATTCTACATTCTATATTCTAAATTCTAGATTAAGTATTCTGTTTGCTATAGTTTAAATTCTGTGTTCTGTATCCCATGTTCTAATTTATGGGTTCTATATTCTGTACTCTATATTCTATATTCTGTGTTCTACTTTCTATATACTAAATTCTATATTCAATATTCTGTATCCTATATTCTAATTTCTGTGTTCTACTTTCTTTATCTAAATCCTATATTCAGTAATATGTATTCTATATTCTAAATTGTGTGTTCTGCATTCCATGTTGTAAATTCTCTATTCTCTATTCTGTATACTGTGTTCTATATTCTAAATTCTGTGTTCTGAATTCCATGTTCTAAATTCTATGTTCTAAATCCTATATTCTGTATTCTATATTCTAAATTCTGTGTTCTGCATTCCATGTTTTAAATTCTGGGTTCTGTATTCTGTTATCCTTATTCTGTATTCTGTGTTCTACATTCTATATTCTAATCTTTATATTCAGTATACTGTATTCTATATTCTAAATTCTGTGTTCGGAATTCCATGTTCTAAATTCTATATTCAGCATTGTGTATTGTATATATATTCCAAATTTTGTGTTCTATATTCTAAATTCTAAATTCTATATTCAGTATTCTGTATTCAATATTCTATATTCTGTGTTTTGCATTCCAGATTCTAAATTCTGGCTTCTATATTCTTTATTCTATAGTCTATATTTTGTGTTATTCATTATATATTCTACATTCTATATCTTCATTCCTTATACTATATTCTATATTCTGTATTCTACATTCTATATTCTAAATTCTATATTCAGTATTCTGTGTTCTATATTCTAATTTCTGTGTTCTGCATTCCATGTTCTAAATTCTGTGTTTTGTATTCTGTTTCCATATTCTATATTCTGTGTTGTAAATTCTGTAATCTGTATACTATATTCTGCATTCCGTATTCTATAATCTATATTCTGTGTTCTACATTCGATATTCTAAATTCTATATTCAGTGTTTTGTATTCTATATTCTAAATTCTGTGTTTTGCATTCAATATTCTAAATTCTCTATTCTATATTCTATATTTTGTGTTCTACTTTCTATATTCTTAATTCTATATTCAGTGCTCTGTACTCTATATTCTAAATTCTGTGTTCTGCATTCCATGTTATAAATTTTTGATTCTATATTCTGTATTCTATATTCTGTACTCTGTGTTTTATTTTCAATTTTCTAAATCCTAAATTCAGTACTCTGTGGTCTATATTTTAAATTCTGTGTTCTATATTCTATAGTCTAAATCCTATATTCAGCATTTTGTATTCAATATTCTAAATTCTGTGTTCTGCATTCTATATTCTAAATTCTATATTCAGTATTCTGTATTCTATATTCTTAATTCTGTGTTCTGCATTCCATGTTCTAAATTCTCTATTCTAAAATATATAATCTATTTTCTACTTTCTATATACTAAATTCTATATTCAGTATTCTGTATTCTATATTCTAAATTCTGTGTTCTGCTTTCCATGTTCTAAATTCTCTATTCTTTAATCTATATTCTGTGTTCTGCTTTCTATATTCTTAATTCTATATTCAGTATTCTGTATTCTATATTTAAAATTCTGTGTTCTACATCATATATTCTAAATCCTATATTAGCTATACTGTATTATATATTATAATTTCTGTGTTCTGCATACCATGTTCTAATTTCTGTGTTCTATATTCTCTTTTCCATATTTTATATTCTGTGTTCTAAATTCTATTTTCTGTATTCTATATTCTGTATTCCGTATTCTACATTATATATTCTATGTTCTACCTTTTATATTCCAAATTCTATATTCAGTATTCTGTATTCTATATTCTAAATTAAGTGTTCTGAATTCCATGTTCTAAATTCTCTATTCTCTATTCTGTGTTCTACTTTCTATATTCTATATTCTATATTCAGTATTCTGTATTCTATATTCTAAATTCTGTGTTCTGCATTCTTTGTTCTAAATTCTATGTTCAGTATACTGTAATATATATTCTAAATTCTGTGTTCTGCATTCCATGATCTAAATTCTGGGTTCTATATTCTGTATTTTATATTCTATATTCTGTGTTCTACATTCTATATTCTAATTTCTATATTCAGTATTCTGTATTCTAAACTCTAAATTCTGTGTTCTGAATTCCATGTGCTATGTTCTGGCTTCTATATTACATATTCTATATTATATATATTGTATTCTTCATTGTATATTCTACATTCTATATTCTGCCTCCGTATTCTATATTCTATATTCTGTGTTCTACTTTCTATATTCTAAATTCTATATTCAGTATACTGTATTCTCTATTTTAAATTCTGTGTACTGCATTCCATGTTCTAAATACTATATTCAGTATTCTGTTTTCTATATTCTAAATTCTGTGTTCTGCATTCCATGTTCTAAATTCTGGGTTCTGTATTCTTTTTTCCATATCCTATATACTGTTTTCTACATTCTATTTTCTACATTCTATATTCTGCATTCCGTATTCTATGTTCTATATTCTGTGTTCTACATTCTATATTATAAATTCTATATTAAGTATTTGTATTCTATATTCTAAATTCTGTGTTCTTCATTGCATGTTCTAAATACTGGGTTATATATTCTGCATTCTATATTCTAAATTCTGTGTTCTACATTCTATATTCTAAATTCTATATTCAGTATTCTGTATTATATGTTTTAAATTCTGGCTTCTGCATTTCATGTTCTAAATGCTGGGTTCTATTTTCTGTATTCTATATTTTAAATTCTGTGTCCTACATATTATATTCTAATTTCTCTATTCAGTATTCTGTATTTTATAGTCTAAATTCTGTGTTCTTCATTCCATGTTCTAAATTCTGTGTTCTAAATTCTCTCTTCTATATTCTATATTCTGTGTTTTACATTCTATATTCTAAATACTATATTTAGTATTCGGTGTTCTATATTCTAAATTCTGTGTTCTACATTCTATGTTCTAAATTGTAGATTAAGTATTCTGTATGCTATAGTTCAAATTCTGTGTTCTACATTCCATGATCTAATTTCTGTGGTCTGTATTCTCAATTTTATATTCTTTATTTTGTGTTTTTCATTCTATATTCTGCATTCCGTCTTCTATATTCTATATTTTGTGTTCTACATTCTATATTCTGAATCCTATATTCAGTATTCTGTATTCTATATTCTAAATTCTATGTTCTGCATTCCGTGTTCTAAATTCTGTGTTCTATATCCTGTTTTCCCAATTCTATATTCTGTGTATTTCATTCTATATTCTGTATACTCTTTTCTGCATTCCGTAATCTACATTCTATATTCTGTGTTCTACATGCTATATTATAAGTTCTGTTTTCAGTATTCTGTATTCTATATTCTAAATGCTGTGTTCTGCATTCCATTTTCTAAATCCTATATTAAGTATACTGTATTCTATATTCTAAATTCTGTGTTCGGCATTCCATGTTCTAAATTCTATATTCAGCATTCTGTATTCTATATATATTCTAAATTTTGTGTTCTACATTGTATATTCTAAATTCTATATTCAGTATTCTCTTTTCTATATTCTAAATTCTGTGTTCTGCATTCCATATTCTAAATTCTGGCTTCTATATTCTTTATTCTATATTCTATATTTTGTGTTATTCATTCTATATTCTACATTCTATATGCTTCATTCCGTATACTATATTCTATATTCTGTATTCTACATTCTATATTCTAAATTCTATATTCAGTATTCTGTGTGCTACTTTCTAAATTCTGTGTTCTGCATTCCATGTTCTTAATTCTGTGTTCTGTATTCTGTTTCCATATTCTATGTTCTGTGTTCTAAATTCTGTATTCTGTATACTATATTCTGCATTCCGTATTCTATATTCTATATTCTGTGTTCTACATTCAATATTCTAAATACTATATTCAGTATTCTGTATTCTATATTCTAAATACTGTGTTCTGCATTCATTATTCTAAATTCTCTATTCTATATTCTGTGTTCTACTTTCTATATTCTATATTCTATATTCAGTGTCCTGTAGTCTATATTCTAAATTCTGTGTTATGCATACCATGTTATAAATTCTATATTCAGTATTCTGTATTCTCTTTTCTAAATTCTGTGTTCTGAATTCTATATTCTAAATTCTATATTCAGTATACTTTATTTTATAATCTAAATTCTGTATTCTGCATTTTGTGTTCTAAATTCTGGGTTCTGTATTCTGATTTCCATATTCTATATTCTGAATTCTAAATTCTGTATTCTGTATTCTATATTCTGCATTCCGTATTCTATATTTTATATTCTGTGTTCTATATTCTATATTCTATATTCAGTATTCTGTGGTCTATATTTTAAATTCTGTGTTCTGTATTCCATGTTAAATTTTTGCTTCTATATTCTCTATTCTGTATTCTATACTCTGTGTTCTACTTTCAATTTTCTAACTACTATATTCAGTATTTTGTGGTGTATATTTTAAATTCTGTGTTCTGCATTCTATAGTATAAATCCTATATTCAGCATTTTGAATTCAAAATTCTAAATTCTGTGTTCTGCATTCTATATTCTAAATTCTATATTCAGTATTCTGTATCGCATATTCTAAATTCTGTGTTCTGCATTCCACGGTCTAAAATTTCTATTCTATATTCTATATTCTGTGTTCTACATTCTATATTCTATATTCTATTTTCAGTATTCTGTATTCTATATTTTAATTTCTGTGTTCTGGATTCTATGTTTTAAATTTTGTGTTCTGTATACTCTATTATATATTCTGTGTTCTGCATACTATATTCAATATCCTACATTCAGTATTCAGTATTTATATTTGAAATTCTGTGTTCTGCATTCCATGTTCTAAATTCTGGCTCATATATTCTCTATTCTATAGTCTATATTTTGCGTTCTTCATTCTATATTCTACAATCTATATTTTGCATTCTCTAAACTATATTCTATATTCTGTGTTCTACATTCAATATTCTAAGTTATTTATTCCACATTCTGTATTCTATATTCTAAATTCTGTGTTCTACATTCTATATTCTAAATTCTATATTCAGTAAACTCTATACTATATTCTAAATTCTGTGTTCTGCATTACATGTTCAAAATTCTGGGTTCTATATTCTGTTTTCCATATTTTATATTCTGTGTTCTAAATTCTATATTCTGTGTTCTATATTCTGCATTCCGTATTCTACATTATATATTCTGTGTTCTACCTTCTATATTCCTAATTCCATATTCAGTATTCTGTATTCTATATTCTAAATTCTGTGTTCTGCATTCCACGTTCTAAAATTTCTATTCTTTATTCTATATTCTGTGTACTACATTCTATATTATAAATTATATATTCAGTGTTCTGTATTCTATATTCTAAATTCTGTGTTCTGCACTCCATGTTTTCAATTCTATATTCAGTATTCTGTATTCTATATTCTAAATTCTGTGTTCTGCATTCAATGTTCTAAGTTCTATGATCAGTATAATGTATTATATATTCTAATTTCTGTGTTATGCATTCCATGTTCTAAATTGTGGGTTCTATAATCTATATTCTATATTCTATATCTGTGTTCTACATTCTATATTCTAAATACTATATTCAGATTTCTGTATTCTATAATATTAATTCTGTGTTCTACATTCTATATTTTAAATTCTATATTCAGTATTATGTAATCTATATTCTAAATTCTGTGTTCTGCATAGCATGTTCTTTATTCTGGATTCTTTATTCTGTATACTACATACTATATACTTTGTCTTAAATTCTATATTCTAAATTCTATATTCAGTATTCTTTATTATATATTCTAAATTCTGTGTTCTCCATTCTATATTCTAAATTGTATATTCAGTATTCTGTATTCTATATTCTAAATTCTGAGTTCTGATTTCCGTCTTCCAAAATCTGGCTTCAATAATCTCTAAGCTATATTTTTTATTCTGTTTTCTACATTCTATATTCTAAATTATATATTCAGTGTTATGTGTTTTATATTCTATATTCTGTGTACTACATTCAATTTTTTAATTGTTTTTTAAGTATTATGTATTCTATAATCTAAATTCTGTGTTCTGCATTCCATGTTCTTAATACTGGGTTCAATATTCTTTATTCTCTATTCTGTATTCTGTGTTCCTCATTCTATATTCTAAATTCTACATTCAGTATTCTGTATTCTATATTCTAAATAATGTTTTCTGCATTTCATGTTCTAAATTCTATATCCAGTATTCTGTATTCTATATTCTAAAATCTGTTTTCAGCATTCAATGTTCTAAATTCTATATTCAGTATTCTTTGTTCTATATACAAAATTCTGTGTTCTGCATTCCATGTTTAAATTCTGGGTGCTGTATTTTGTTTTCCATATTCTATATTCTGTGTTCTATATTCTATATTCTGTATTCTATATTCTACATTCTGTATTCTATATTCTATATTCTGTGTGCTACATTGTATATACTAAATTCTATATTCAGTATTCTGTATACTCTAATCTAAATTCTGTGTTCTGCATTCCATGTTCTAAATTCTCGCTTCTATATTCTCTATTCTTTATTTTGTGTTCTTCATTCTATATTCTTCATTCTATATTCTGCATTCCGTATTCTATATCCTTTATACTGTGTTGTACATTCTATGTTCTAAATACTATATTCAGTATCCTGTATCCTATATTCTAAATTCTGTGTTCTACATTCCATGTTTTAAATTCAGGGTTCTGTATTCTGTTTTACATATTTTATATTCTGTGTTCTATATTCTATATTCTGTATTCTATATTCTACATTCCGTATTCTATATTCTATATTCTGTGTGCTACATTGTATATACTAAATTCTATATTCAGTATTCTGTATACTCTATTCTAAATTCTGTGTTCTGCATTCCATGTTCTAAATTCTCGCTTCTATATTCTCTATTCTTTATTTTGTGTTCTTCATTCTATATTCTACATTCTATATTCTGCATTCCATATTCTATAAGCTTTATACTGTGTTCTACATTCTATATTATAAATTCTATATTCAGTATTCTGTGTTCTATATTGTAAATTCTGTGTTCTGCATTCCATGTTCTAAATTCTGCGTTCAATATTCTTAATACTATATTCTATATTCTGATTTCTACTTTCTATATTCTAATTTCTATATTCTGTATTCCGTTTTCTTATTTCTATATTCTGTGTTCCACATTCTATATTCTAATTAATTTATTCTGTATTCCTTATACTATATTCTATATTCTGTGTTCTACAATCCATATTCTAAATTCTATATGCAATATTCTCTATTCTGTATTCTAAATACTGTGTTCTGCATTCCATGTTCTAACTTCTGGGATCTGTATTCTGTTGTCCGTATTCTATATTCTGTGTTCTATATTCAATATTCTGTATTCTATATTCTACATTCCGTATTCTATATTCTCTATTCTGTGTCCTACATTCTATAATCTAAATTCTTTATTCATTATTCTATATTCTATATTCTGTGTTCAACATTCTATATTCTAAATTCTATATTCAGTATTCTGTGTACTATATTCTAAATTCTGTGTTCTGCATTCTATATTTTAAATTCTGGGTTCATATTCTCTATTCTATATTCCATATTTTGTGTTCTTAATTCTATATTCTTCATTCTATATTCAATATTCTGTATTGTATATTCTAAATTCTGTGTTTTGCTTTCTATGTTCTATATTCTATATTCAGTATTCTGTGTTCAATATTCTAAATTCTGTGTTCTGCATTCTATTTTCTAAATTCTGGGTTCTGTATTCTGTTTTCCATAATCTATTTTCTGTTTTCTACATTCTATATACTGTTTTCTATATTCTGAATTCCGTAATCTATATTCTATATACTGTGTTCTACATTCCTATTCTAAATTCGATATTAAGTATTCTGTATTCTATATTCTAAATTCTGTGTTCAACATTCCATGTTTCAAATTCAGTGTTCTGTATTCTCTATTCTCTATTCTATATTTTGTGTTATTCATTTTATATTCTAAATTCTATATTCTGCATTCCGTATTCTATGTTCTATTTTCTGTGTTCTACATTCTATATTATAAATTCTATATTCAGTATTCTGTTTTCTATATTCCAAATACTGTGTTCTTTATTCTCTCTTCCATATTCTATATTCTATGTTTTACATTCTATATTCTAAATCGTATATTAAGTAGACTGTGTTCTATATACTAAATTCTGTATTCTACATTCTATATTCTAAATTCTAGATTAAGTATTCTGTTTGCTATAGTTTAAATTCTGTGTTCTGTATCCCATGTTCTAATTTATGGGTTCTATATTCTGTACTCTATATTCTATATTCTGTGTACCACTTTCTATATACTAAATTCTATATTCAATATTCTGTATACTATATTCTAATTTCTGTGTTCTACTTTCTTTATCTAAATCCTATATTCAGTAATATGTATTCTATATTCTAAATTGTGTGTTCTGCATTCCATGTTGTAAATTCTCTATTCTATATTCTGTATTCTGTGTTCTATATTCTAAATTCTGTGTTCTGAATTCCATGTTCTAAATTCTATGTCCTAAATCCTATATTCTGTATTCTATATTCTAAATTCTGTGTTCTGCATTCCATGTTTTAAATTCTGGGTTCTGTATTCTGTTATCCATATTCTGTATTCTGTGTTCTACATTCTATATTCTAAACTTTATATTCAGTATACTGTATTCTATATTCTAAATTCTGTGTTCGGAATTCCATGTTCTAAATTCTATATTCAGCATTGTGTATTGTATATATATTCTAAATTTTGTGTTCTACATTCTAAATTCTAAACTCTATATTCAGTATTCTGTATTCAATATTCTAAATTCTGTGTTTTGCATTCCATATTCTAAATTCTGGCTTCTATATTCTTTATTCTATATTTTATATTTTGTGTTATTCATTATATATTCTACATTCTATATCTTCATTCCGTATACTATATTCTATATTCTGTATTCTACATTCTATATTCTTAATTCTATATTCAGTATTCTGTGTTCTATATTCTAATTTATGTGTTCTGCATTCCATGTTCTAAATTCTGTGTTTTGTATTCTGTTTCCATATTCTATATTCTGTGTTGTAAATTCTGTAATCTGTATACTATATTCTGCATTCCGTATTCTATAATCTTTATTCTGTGTTCTACATTCGATATTCTAAATACTATATTCAGTATTCTGTATTCTATATTCTAAATTCTGTGTTCTGCATTCATTATTCTAAATTCTCTATTCTATATTCTGTGTTCTACTTTCTATATTCTATATTCTATATTCAGTGTCCTGTAGTCTATATTCTAAATTCTGTGTTATGCATACCATGTTATAAATTCTATATTCAGTATTCTGTATTCTCTTTTCTAAATTCTGTGTTCTGAATTCTATATTCTAAATTCTATATTCAGTATACTTTATTTTATAATCTAAATTCTGTATTCTGCATTTTGTGTTCTAAATTCAGGGTTCTGTATTCTGATTTCCATATTCTATATTCTGAATTCTAAATTCTATATTTTGTATTCTCTATTCTGCATTCCGTATTCTATATTTTATATTCTGTGTTCTATATTCTATATTCTATATTCAGTATTTTGTGGTCTATATTTTAAATTCTGTGTTCTGTATTCCATGTTAAATTTTTGCTTCTATATTCTCTATTCTGTATTCTATACTCTGTGTTCTACTTTCAATTTTCTAAATCCTATATTCAGTATTCTGTGGTGTATATTTTAAATTCTGTGTTCTACATTCTATAGTATAAATCCTATATTCAGCATTTTGTATTCAAAATTCTAAATTCTGTGTTCTGCATTCTATATTCTAAATTCTATATTCAGTATTCTGTATCGCATATTCTAAATTCTGTGTTCTGCATTCCACGTTCTAAAATTTCTATTCTATATTCTATATTCTGTGTTCTACCTTCTATATTCTAAATTCTATTTTCAGTATTCTGTATTCTATATTTTAATTTCTGTGTTCTGGATTCTATGTTTTAAATTTTGTGTTCTGTATACTCTATTATATATTCTGTGTTCTGCATTCTATATTCAATATCCTACATTCAGTATTTAGTATGTATATTTGAAATTCTGTGTTCTGAATTCCATGTTCTAAATTCTGGCTCATATATTCTCTATTCTATAGTCTATATATTGCGTTCTTCATTCTATATTCTACAATCTATATTTTGCATTCTCTAATCTATATTCTATATTCTGTGTTCTACATTCAATATTCTAAGTTATTTATTCCACATTCTGTATTCTTTATTCTAAATTCTGTGTTCTACATTCTATATTCTAAATTCTATATTCAGTAATCTCTATACTATATTCTAAATTCTGTGTTCTGCATTACATGTTCAAAATTATGGGTTCTATATTCTGTTTTCCATATTTTATTTTCTGTGTTCTATATTCTGCATTCCGTATTCTACATTATATATTCTGTGTTCTACCTTCTATATTCCAAATTCCATATTCAGTATTCTGTATACTATATTCTAAATTCTGTGTTCTGCATTCCACGTTCTAAACTTTCTATTCTATATTCTATATTCTGTGTTCTACATTCTATATTCTAAATTATATATTCAGTGTTCTGTATTCTATATTCTAAATTCTGTGTTCTGCATTCAATGTTCTAAGTTCTATGATCAGTATAATGTATTATATATTCTAATTTCTGTGTTATGCATTCCATGTTCTAAATTGTGGGTTCTATAATCTATATTCTATATTCTATATCTGTGTTCTACATTCTATATTCTAAATACTATATTCAGATTTCTGTATTCTATAATATTAATTCTGTGTTCTACATTCTATATTTTAAATTCTATATTCAGTATTATGTAATCTATATTCTAAATTCTGTGTTCTGCATAGCATGTTCTTTATTCTGGATTCTTTATTCTGTATACTACATACTATATACTTTGTCTTTAATTCTATATTCTAAATTCTGTATTCAGTATTCTTTATTATATATTCTAAATTCTGTGTTCTCCATTCTATATTCTAAATTGTATATTCAGTATTCTGTATTCTATATTCTAAATTCTGAGTTCTGATTTCCATGTTCCAAAATCTGGCTTCAATAATCTCTAAGCTATATTTTTTATTCTGTTTTCTACATTCTATATTCTAAATTATATATTCAGTGTTATGTGTTTTATATTCTATATTCTGTGTACTACATTCAATTTTTTAATTGTTTTTTAAGTATTATGTATTCTATAATCTAAATTCTGTGTTCTGCATTCCATGTTCTTAATACTGGGTTCAATATTCTTTATTCTCTATTCTGTATTCTGTGTTCCTCATTCTATATTCTAAATTCTACATTCAGTATTCTGTATTCTATATTCTAAATAATGTTTTCTGCATTCCATGTTCTAAATTCTATATCCAGTATTCTGTATTCTATATTCTAAAATCTGTTTTCAGCATTCAATGTTCTAAATTCTATATTCAGTATTCTTTGTTCTATATACAAAATTCTGTGTTCTGCATTCCATGTTTAAATTCTGGGTGCTGTATTTTGTTTCCATATTCTATATTCTGTGTTCTATATTCTATATTCTGTATTTTATATTCTACATTCCGTATTCTATTTTCTATATTCTGTGTTCTACATTCTCTATTCTAAATTCTATATTCAGTATACTGTATTCTATATTTAAAATTCTGTGTTCTGCATTCCATGTTAAACTTCTGGCTTCTATATTCTCTATTGTATATTCTAAATTTTGTGTGCATCATTCTATATTTTACCTTCTATATTCTGCATTCCTTATTCTATATTCTTTATAACGTGTTCTACATTCTATATTCTAAATTCTATATTCAGTATTCTGTATACTATATTCTAAATTCTGTGTTCTGCATTCTATAATCTAAATTGTATATTCAGTATTCTGAATTCTATATTCTAAATTCTGTGTTCTTCATTTCATATTCTAAATTCTGGTTTCAATATTCTCTATTCTATATTCCATATTTTGTGTTCTTCATTCTATATTCTTCATTCTATATTCTGCATTCCGTATTCTATATCCTTTATACTGTGTTGTACATTCTATGTTCTAAATACTATATTCAGTATCCTGTATCCTATATTCTAAATTCTGTGTTCTACATTCCATGTTTTAAATTCAGGGTTCTGTATTCTGTTTTACATATTTTATATTCTGTTTTCTATATTCTATAGTCTGTATTCTATATTCTACATTCCGTATTCTATATTCTATATTCTGTGTGCTACATTGTATATACTAAATTCTATATTCAGTATTCTGTATACTCTATTCTAAATTCTGTGTTCTGCATTCCATGTTCTAAATTCTCGCTTCTATATTCTCTATTCTTTATTTTGTGTTCTTCATTCTATATTCTACATTCTATATTCTGCATTCCATATTCTATAAGCTTTATACTGTGTTCTACATTCTATATTATAAATTCTATATTCAGTATTCTGTGTTCTATATTGTAAATTCTGTGTTCTGCATTCCATGTTCTAAATCCTGGGTTCAATATTCTTAATACTATATTCTATATTCTGATTTCTAATTTCCATATTCTAAATTCTATATTCTGTATTCCGTTTTCTTATTTCTATATTCTGTGTTCCACATTCTATATTCTAATTAATTTATTCAGTATTCCTTATACTATATTCTATATTCTGTGTTCTACAATCCATATTCTAAATTCTATATGCAATATTCTCTATTCTGTATTCTAAATACTGTGTTCTGCATTCCATGTTCTAACTTCTGGGATCTGTATTCTGTTGTCCGTATTCTATATTCTGTGTTCTATATTCAATATTCTGTATTCTATATTCTACATTCCGTATTCTATATTCTCTATTCTGTGTCCTACATTCTATAATCTAAATTCTTTATTCATTATTCTATATTCTATATTCTGTGTTCAACATTCTATATTCTAAATTCTATATTCAGTATTCTGTTTACTATATTCTAAATTCTGTGTTCTGCATTCTATATTTTAAATTCTGGGTTCATATTCTCTATTCTATATTCCATATTTTGTGTTCTTAATTCTATATTCTTCATTCTATATTCAATATTCTGTATTGTATATTCTAAATTCTGTGTTTTGCTTTCTATGTTCTATATTCTATATTCAGTATTCTGTGTTCAATATTCTAAATTCTGTGTTCTGCATTCTATTTTCTAAATTCTGGGTTCTGTATTCTGTTTTCCATAATCTATTTTCTGTTTTCTACATTCTATATACTGTTTTCTATATTCTGAATTCCGTAATCTATATTCTATATACTGTGTTCTACATTCCTATTCTAAATTCGATATTAAGTATTCTGTATTCTATATTCTAAATTCTGTGTTCAACATTCCATGTTTCAAATTCAGTGTTCTGTATTCTCTATTCTCTATTCTATATTTTGTGTTATTCATTTTATATTCTAAATTCTATATTCTGCATTCCGTATTCTATGTTCTATTTTCTGTGTTCTACATTCTATATTATAAATTCTATATTCAGTATTCTGTTTTCTATATTCCAAATACTGTGTTCTTTATTCTCTCTTCCATATTCTATATTCTATGTTTTACATTCTATATTCTAAATCGTATATTAAGTAGACTGTGTTCTATATACTAAATTCTGTATTCTACATTCTATATTCTAAATTCTAGATTAAGTATTCTGTTTGCTATAGTTTAAATTCTGTGTTCTGTATCCCATGTTCTAATTTATGGGTTCTATATTCTGTACTCTATATTCTATATTCTGTGTACCACTTTCTATATACTAAATTCTATATTCAATATTCTGTATACTATATTCTAATTTCTGTGTTCTACTTTCTTTATCTAAATCCTATATTCAGTAATATGTATTCTATATTCTAAATTGTGTGTTCTGCATTCCATGTTGTAAATTCTCTATTCTATATTCTGTATTCTGTGTTCTATATTCTAAATTCTGTGTTCTGAATTCCATGTTCTAAATTCTATGTCCTAAATCCTATATTCTGTATTCTATATTCTAAATTCTGTGTTCTGCATTCCATGTTTTAAATTCTGGGTTCTGTATTCTGTTATCCATATTCTGTATTCTGTGTTCTACATTCTATATTCTAAACTTTATATTCAGTATACTGTATTCTATATTCTAAATTCTGTGTTCGGAATTCCATGTTCTAAATTCTATATTCAGCATTGTGTATTGTATATATATTCTAAATTTTGTGTTCTACATTCTAAATTCTAAACTCTATATTCAGTATTCTGTATTCAATATTCTAAATTCTGTGTTTTGCATTCCATATTCTAAATTCTGGCTTCTATATTCTTTATTCTATATTTTATATTTTGTGTTATTCATTATATATTCTACATTCTATATCTTCATTCCGTATACTATATTCTATATTCTGTATTCTACATTCTATATTCTTAATTCTATATTCAGTATTCTGTGTTCTATATTCTAATTTATGTGTTCTGCATTCCATGTTCTAAATTCTGTGTTTTGTATTCTGTTTCCATATTCTATATTCTGTGTTGTAAATTCTGTAATCTGTATACTATATTCTGCATTCCGTATTCTATAATCTTTATTCTGTGTTCTACATTCGATATTCTAAATACTATATTCAGTATTCTGTATTCTATATTCTAAATTCTGTGTTCTGCATTCATTATTCTAAATTCTCTATTCTATATTCTGTGTTCTACTTTCTATATTCTATATTCTATATTCAGTGTCCTGTAGTCTATATTCTAAATTCTGTGTTATGCATACCATGTTATAAATTCTATATTCAGTATTCTGTATTCTCTTTTCTAAATTCTGTGTTCTGAATTCTATATTCTAAATTCTATATTCAGTATACTTTATTTTATAATCTAAATTCTGTATTCTGCATTTTGTGTTCTAAATTCAGGGTTCTGTATTCTGATTTCCATATTCTATATTCTGAATTCTAAATTCTATATTTTGTATTCTCTATTCTGCATTCCGTATTCTATATTTTATATTCTGTGTTCTATATTCTATATTCTATATTCAGTATTTTGTGGTCTATATTTTAAATTCTGTGTTCTGTATTCCATGTTAAATTTTTGCTTCTATATTCTCTATTCTGTATTCTATACTCTGTGTTCTACTTTCAATTTTCTAAATCCTATATTCAGTATTCTGTGGTGTATATTTTAAATTCTGTGTTCTACATTCTATAGTATAAATCCTATATTCAGCATTTTGTATTCAAAATTCTAAATTCTGTGTTCTGCATTCTATATTCTAAATTCTATATTCAGTATTCTGTATCGCATATTCTAAATTCTGTGTTCTGCATTCCACGTTCTAAAATTTCTATTCTATATTCTATATTCTGTGTTCTACCTTCTATATTCTAAATTCTATTTTCAGTATTCTGTATTCTATATTTTAATTTCTGTGTTCTGGATTCTATGTTTTAAATTTTGTGTTCTGTATACTCTATTATATATTCTGTGTTCTGCATTCTATATTCAATATCCTACATTCAGTATTTAGTATGTATATTTGAAATTCTGTGTTCTGAATTCCATGTTCTAAATTCTGGCTCATATATTCTCTATTCTATAGTCTATATATTGCGTTCTTCATTCTATATTCTACAATCTATATTTTGCATTCTCTAATCTATATTCTATATTCTGTGTTCTACATTCAATATTCTAAGTTATTTATTCCACATTCTGTATTCTTTATTCTAAATTCTGTGTTCTACATTCTATATTCTAAATTCTATATTCAGTAATCTCTATACTATATTCTAAATTCTGTGTTCTGCATTACATGTTCAAAATTATGGGTTCTATATTCTGTTTTCCATATTTTATTTTCTGTGTTCTATATTCTGCATTCCGTATTCTACATTATATATTCTGTGTTCTACCTTCTATATTCCAAATTCCATATTCAGTATTCTGTATACTATATTCTAAATTCTGTGTTCTGCATTCCACGTTCTAAACTTTCTATTCTATATTCTATATTCTGTGTTCTACATTCTATATTCTAAATTATATATTCAGTGTTCTGTATTCTATATTCTAAATTCTGTGTTCTGCATTCAATGTTCTAAGTTCTATGATCAGTATAATGTATTATATATTCTAATTTCTGTGTTATGCATTCCATGTTCTAAATTGTGGGTTCTATAATCTATATTCTATATTCTATATCTGTGTTCTACATTCTATATTCTAAATACTATATTCAGATTTCTGTATTCTATAATATTAATTCTGTGTTCTACATTCTATATTTTAAATTCTATATTCAGTATTATGTAATCTATATTCTAAATTCTGTGTTCTGCATAGCATGTTCTTTATTCTGGATTCTTTATTCTGTATACTACATACTATATACTTTGTCTTTAATTCTATATTCTAAATTCTGTATTCAGTATTCTTTATTATATATTCTAAATTCTGTGTTCTCCATTCTATATTCTAAATTGTATATTCAGTATTCTGTATTCTATATTCTAAATTCTGAGTTCTGATTTCCATGTTCCAAAATCTGGCTTCAATAATCTCTAAGCTATATTTTTTATTCTGTTTTCTACATTCTATATTCTAAATTATATATTCAGTGTTATGTGTTTTATATTCTATATTCTGTGTACTACATTCAATTTTTTAATTGTTTTTTAAGTATTATGTATTCTATAATCTAAATTCTGTGTTCTGCATTCCATGTTCTTAATACTGGGTTCAATATTCTTTATTCTCTATTCTGTATTCTGTGTTCCTCATTCTATATTCTAAATTCTACATTCAGTATTCTGTATTCTATATTCTAAATAATGTTTTCTGCATTCCATGTTCTAAATTCTATATCCAGTATTCTGTATTCTATATTCTAAAATCTGTTTTCAGCATTCAATGTTCTAAATTCTATATTCAGTATTCTTTGTTCTATATACAAAATTCTGTGTTCTGCATTCCATGTTTAAATTCTGGGTGCTGTATTTTGTTTCCATATTCTATATTCTGTGTTCTATATTCTATATTCTGTATTTTATATTCTACATTCCGTATTCTATTTTCTATATTCTGTGTTCTACATTCTCTATTCTAAATTCTATATTCAGTATACTGTATTCTATATTTAAAATTCTGTGTTCTGCATTCCATGTTAAACTTCTGGCTTCTATATTCTCTATTGTATATTCTAAATTTTGTGTGCATCATTCTATATTTTACCTTCTATATTCTGCATTCCTTATTCTATATTCTTTATAACGTGTTCTACATTCTATATTCTAAATTCTATATTCAGTATTCTGTATACTATATTCTAAATTCTGTGTTCTGCATTCTATAATCTAAATTGTATATTCAGTATTCTGAATTCTATATTCTAAATTCTGTGTTCTTCATTTCATATTCTAAATTCTGGTTTCAATATTCTCTATTCTATATTCCATATTTTGTGTTCTTCATTCTATATTCTTCATTCTATATTCTGCATTCCGTATTCTATATCCTTTATACTGTGTTGTACATTCTATGTTCTAAATACTATATTCAGTATCCTGTATCCTATATTCTAAATTCTGTGTTCTACATTCCATGTTTTAAATTCAGGGTTCTGTATTCTGTTTTACATATTTTATATTCTGTTTTCTATATTCTATAGTCTGTATTCTATATTCTACATTCCGTATTCTATATTCTATATTCTGTGTGCTACATTGTATATACTAAATTCTATATTCAGTATTCTGTATACTCTATTCTAAATTCTGTGTTCTGCATTCCATGTTCTAAATTCTCGCTTCTATATTCTCTATTCTTTATTTTGTGTTCTTCATTCTATATTCTACATTCTATATTCTGCATTCCATATTCTATAAGCTTTATACTGTGTTCTACATTCTATATTATAAATTCTATATTCAGTATTCTGTGTTCTATATTGTAAATTCTGTGTTCTGCATTCCATGTTCTAAATCCTGGGTTCAATATTCTTAATACTATATTCTATATTCTGATTTCTAATTTCCATATTCTAAATTCTATATTCTGTATTCCGTTTTCTTATTTCTATATTCTGTGTTCCACATTCTATATTCTAATTAATTTATTCAGTATTCCTTATACTATATTCTATATTCTGTGTTCTACAATCCATATTCTAAATTCTATATGCAATATTCTCTATTCTGTATTCTAAATACTGTGTTCTGCATTCCATGTTCTAACTTCTGGGATCTGTATTCTGTTGTCCGTATTCTATATTCTGTGTTCTATATTCAATATTCTGTATTCTATATTCTACATTCCGTATTCTATATTCTCTATTCTGTGTCCTACATTCTATAATCTAAATTCTTTATTCATTATTCTATATTCTATATTCTGTGTTCAACATTCTATATTCTAAATTCTATATTCAGTATTCTGTTTACTATATTCTAAATTCTGTGTTCTGCATTCTATATTTTAAATTCTGGGTTCATATTCTCTATTCTATATTCCATATTTTGTGTTCTTAATTCTATATTCTTCATTCTATATTCAATATTCTGTATTGTATATTCTAAATTCTGTGTTTTGCTTTCTATGTTCTATATTCTATATTCAGTATTCTGTGTTCAATATTCTAAATTCTGTGTTCTGCATTCTATTTTCTAAATTCTGGGTTCTGTATTCTGTTTTCCATAATCTATTTTCTGTTTTCTACATTCTATATACTGTTTTCTATATTCTGAATTCCGTAATCTATATTCTATATACTGTGTTCTACATTCCTATTCTAAATTCTATATTAAGTATTCTGTATTCTATATTCTAAATTCTGTGTTCAACATTCCATGTTTCAAATTCAGTGTTCTGTATTCTCTATTCTCTATTCTATATTTTGTGTTATTCATTTTATATTCTAAATTCTATATTCTGCATTCCGTATTCTATGTTCTATTTTCTGTGTTCTACATTCTATATTATAAATTCTATATTCAGTATTCTGTTTTCTATATTCCAAATACTGTGTTCTTTATTCTCTCTTCCATATTCTATATTCTATGTTTTACATTCTATATTCTAAATCGTATATTAAGTAGACTGTGTTCTATATACTAAATTCTGTATTCTACATTCTATATTCTAAATTCTAGATTAAGTATTCTGTTTGCTATAGTTTAAATTCTGTGTTCTGTATCCCATGTTCTAACTTATGGGTTCTATATTCTGTACTCTATATTCTATATTCTGTGTACCACTTTCTATATACTAAATTCTATATTCAATATTCTGTATACTATATTCTAATTTCTGTGTTCTACTTTCTTTATCTAAATCCTATATTCAGTAATATGTATTCTATATTCTAAATTGTGTGTTCTGCATTCCATGTTGTAAATTCTCAATTCTATATTCTGTATTCTGTGTTCTATATTCTAAATTCTGTGTTCTGAATTCCATGTTCTAAATTCTATGTCCTAAATCCTATATTCTGTATTCTATATTCTAAATTCTGTGTTCTGCATTCCATGTTTTAAATTCTGGGTTCTGTATCCTGTTATCCATATTCTGTATTCTGTGTTCTACATTCTATATTCTAAACTTTATATTCAGTATACTGTATTCTATATTCTAAATTCTGTGTTCGGAATTCCATGTTCTAAATTCTATATTCAGCATTGTGTATTGTATATATATTCTAAATTTTGTGTTCTACATTCTAAATTCTAAACTCTATATTCAGTATTCTGTATTCAATATTCTAAATTCTGTGTTTTGCATTCCATATTCTAAATTCTGGCTTCTATATTCTTTATTCTATATTTTATATTTTGTGTTATTCATTATATATTCTACATTCTATATCTTCATTCCGTATACTATATTCTATATTCTGTATTCTACATTCTATATTCTAAATTCTATATTCAGTATTCTGTGTTCTATATTCTAATTTCTGTGTTCTGCATTCCATGTTCTAAATTCTGTGTTTTGTATTCTGTTTCCATATTCTATATTCTGTGTTGTAAATTCTGTAATCTGTATACTATATTCTGCATTCCGTATTCTATAATCTTTATTCTGTGTTCTACATTCGATATTCTAAATTCTATATTCAGTGTTTTGTATTCTATATTCTAAATTCTGTGTTTTGCATTCAATATTCTAAATTCTCTATTCTATATTCTATATTTTGTGTTCTACTTTCTATATTCTAAATTCTATATTCAGTGCTCTGTACTCTATATACTAAATTCTGTGTTCTGCATTCCATGTTATAAATTTTTGACTCTATATTCTGTATTCAATATTCTGTACTCTGTGTTTTATTTTCAATTTCGTAAATCGTATATTCAGTACTCTGTGGTCTATATTTTAAATTCTGTGTTCTATATTCTATGGTCTAAATCCTATATTCAGCATTTGGTATTCAATATTCTAAATTCTGTGTTCTGCATTCTATATTCTAAATTCTATATTCAGTATTCTGTATTCTATATTCTTCTTTCTGTGTTCTGCATTCCATGTTCTAAATTCTCTATTCTAAAATATATAATCTATTTTCTACTTTCTATATACTAAATTCTATATTCAGTATTCTGTATTCTATATTCTAAATTCTGTGTTCTGCTTTCCATGTTCTAAATCTCTATTCTTTAATCTATATCCTGTGTTCTGCTTTCTATATTCTCAATTCTATATTCAGTATTCTGTATTCTATATTTAAAATTCTGTGTTCTACATCATATATTCTAAATCCTGTATTAGGTATACTGTATTATATATTATAATTTCTGTGTTCTGCATATCATGTTCTAATTTTTGTGTTCTATATTCTCTTTTCCATATTTTATATTCTGTGTTCTAAATTCTATTTTCTGTATTCTATATTCTGTATTCCGTATTCTACATTATATATTCTATGTTCTACCTTTTATATTCCAAATTGTATATTCAGTATTCTGTATTCTATATTCTAAATTAAGTGTTCTGAATTCCATGTTCTAAATTCTCTATTCTCTATTCTGTGTTCTACTTTCTATATTCTATATTCTATATTCAGTATTCTGTATTCTATATTCTAAATTCTGTGTTCTGCATTCTTTGTTCTAAATTCTATATTCAGTATACTGTAATATATATTCTAAATTCTGTGTTCTGCATTCCATGATCTAAATTCTGGGTTCTATATTCTGTATTTTATATTCTATATTCTGTGTTCTACATTCTATATTCTAATTTCTATATTCAGTATTCTGTATTCTAAACTCTAAATTCTGTGTTCTGAATTCCATGTGCTATGTTCTGACTTCTGTATTATATATTCTTTATTATATATATTGTATTCTTCATTCTATATTCTACATTCTATATTCTGCCTCCGTATTCTATAGTCTATATTCTGTGTTCTACTTTCTATATTCTAAATTCTATATTCAGTATACTGTATTCTCTATTTTAAATTCTGTGTACTGCATTCCATGTTCTGAATACTATATTCAGTATTCTGTTTTCTATATTCTAAATTCTGTGTTCTGCATTCCATGTTCTAAATTCTGGGTTCTGTATTCTTTTTTCCATATCCTATATACTGTTTTCTACATTCTATTTTCTACATTCTATATTCTGCATTCCGTATTCTATGTTCTATATTCTGTGTTCTACATTCTATATTATAAATTCTATATTAAGTATTTGTATTCTATATTCTAAATTCTGTGTACTTCATTCCATGTTCTAAATACTGGGTTATATATTCTGCATTCTATATTCTAAATTCTGTGTACTTCATTCCATGTTCTAAATACTGGGTTATATATTCTGCATTCTATATTCTAAATTCTGTGTTTTACATTCTATATTCTAAATTCTATATTTAGTATTCGGTGTTCTATATTCTAAATTCTGTGTTCTACATTCTATGTTCTAAATTGTAGATTAAGTATTCTGTATGCTATAGTTTAAATTCTGTGTTCTACATTCCATGTTCTAATTTCTGTGGTCTGTATTCTCAATTTTATATTCTTTATTTTGTGTTTTTCATTCTATATTCTGCATTCCGTCTTCTATATTCTATATTTTGTGTTCTACATTCTATATTCTGAATCCTATATTCAGTAATCTGTATTCTATATTCTAAATTCTGTGTTCTGCATTCCGTGTTCTAAATTCTGGGTTCTATATCCTGTTTTCCCTATTCTATATTCTGTGTACTTCATTCTATATTCTGTATACTCTTTTCTGCATTCCGTAATCTTCATTCTATATTCTGTGTTCTACATGCTATATTATAAATTCTGTTTTCAGTATTCTGTATTCTATATTCTAAATGCTGTGTTCTGCATTCCATCTTCTAAATTCTATATTAAGTATACCGTATTCTATATTCTAAATTCTGTGTTCGGCATTCCATGTTCTAAATTCTATATTCAGCATTCTGTATTCTATATATATTCTAAATTTTGTGTTCTACATTGTATATTCTAAATTCTATATTCAGTATTCTCTATTCTATATTCTAAATTCTGTGTTCTGCATTCCATATTCTAAATTCTGGCTTCTATATTCTTTATTCTATATTCTATATTTTGTGTTATTCCTTCTATATTCTACATTCTATATGCTTCATTCCGTATACTATATTCTATATTCTGTATTCTACATTCTATATTCTAAATTCTATATTCAGTATTCTGTGTGCTACTTTCTAAATTCTGTGTTCTGCATTCCATGTTCTAAATTCTGTGATCTGTATTCTGTTTCCATATTCTATGTTCTGTGTTCTTAATTCTGTATTCTGTATACTATATTCTGCATTCCGTATTCTATATTCTATATTCTGTGTTCTACATTCGATATTCTAAATACTATATTCAGTATTCTGTATTCTATATTCTAAATTCTGTGTTCTGCATTCACTATACTAAATTCTCTATTCTATATTCTGTGTTCTGCTTTCTATATTCTATATTCTATATTCAGTGTCCTGTAGTCTATATTCTAAATTCTGTGTTATGCATACCATGTTATAAATTCTATATTCAGTATTCTGTATTCTCTTTTCTAAATTCTGTGTTCTGAATTCTATATTCTAAATTCTATATTCAGTATACTTTATTTTAAAATCTTAATTCTGTATTCTGCATTTTGTGTTGTAAATTCTGGGTTCTGTATTCTGATTTCCATATTCTATATTCTGAATTCTAAATTCTGTATTCTGTATTCTATATTCTGTATTCCGTATTCTATATTTTATATTCTGTGTTCTATATTCTATATTCTATATTCAGTATTCTGTGGTCTATATTTTAAATTCTGTGTTCTGTATTCCATGTTAAATTTTTGATTCTATATTCTCTATTCTGTATTCTATACTCTGTGTTCTAATTTCAATGTTCTAAATCCTATATTCAGTATTCTGTGGTGTATATTTTAAATTCTGTGTTCTACATTCTATAGTATAAATCCTATATTCAGCATTTTGTATTCAATATTCTAAATTCTGTGTTCTGCATTCCATATTCTAAATTCTATATTCAGTATTCTGTATCGCATATTCTAAATTCTGTGTTCTGCATTCCACGTTCTAAAATTCCTATTATATATTCTATATTCTGTGTTCTACATTCTATATTCTAAATTCTATTTTCAGTATTCTGTATTCTATATTTTAATTTCTGTGTTCTGGATTCTATGTTTTAAATTTTGGGTTCTGTATACTCTATTATATATTCTGTGTTCTGCATTCTATATTCAATATCCTACATTCAGTATTCAGTATTTATAATTGAAATTCTGTGTTCTGCATTCCATGTTCTAAATTCTGGCTCATATATTCTCTATTCTATAGTCTATATTTTGCGTTCTTCATTCTATATTCTACAATCTATATTTTGCATTCTCTATTCTATATTCTATATTCTGTGTTCTAAATTCAATATTCTAAGTTATTTATTCCACATTCAGTATTCTATATTCTAAATTCTGTGTTCTACATTCTATATTCTAAATTCTATATTCAGTAATCTCTATACTATATTCTAAATTCTGTGTTCTACATTCTATATTCTAAATTGTATATTCAGTATTCAGTATTCTAAATTCGAAATTCTGAGTTCTGATTTCCATGTTCCAAAATCTGGCTTAAATATTCTCTTAGCTTTATTTTTTCTTCTGTTTTTTACATTTTATATTCAAAATTATATTTTCAGTATTATGTATACTTTATTCTATATTCCGTGTTCTACATTCAATTATTTTTAATTGTTTATTAAGTATTCTGTATACTATATTCTAAATTCTGTGTTATGCATTCCATGTTGTAAATTATGGGTTCTATATTCTCTTTTCTATATTCTATATTCTGTGTTCTACATTGTATATTCTAAATTCTATTTTCAGCTTTGTGTACTCTATATTCTAAATTTTGTGTTATACATTCTATATTCTAAATTCTATATTCAGTGTTATGTATTCTATAATCTAAATTATCTGTTCTGCATTCCATGTTCTAAATTCTCTATTCTTTATTCTATATTCTGTGTTCTTCTTTCTATATTCTAAATTCTATATTCTGTATTCTATATTCTATATTCTAAATTCTGAGTTCTACATTCTATATTTTAAATTGTATATTCAGTATTCTGTATTCTATATTCTAAATTCTGAGTTCTGGTTTCCATGTTCCAATATCTGGCTTCAATATACTCTAAGCTATTGTTCTTATTTTGTTTTCTACATTCTATATTCTAAATTATATATTCAGTATTATGTATTTTATATTCTATATTCTGTGCTCTACATTCAATTTTTTAATTGTTTATTATGTTTTCTGTATACTATATTCTAAATTCTCTGTTCTGCAATCCATGTTCTAAATTCTGGGTTCTATATTCTCTTTTCTATTTTCTATATTCTGTGTTCTACATTCCTTATTATAAATTATATATCCAGCATTCTGTATTCTATATTCTAAATTCTGTGTTTTGCATTCAATATTCTAAATTCTCTATTCTATATTCTATATTTTGTGTTCTACTTTCTATATTCTAAATTCTATATTCAGTGCTCTGTACTCTATATACTAAATTCTGTGTTCTGCATTCCATGTTATAAATTTTTGACTCTATATTCTGTATTCAATATTCTGTACTCTGTGTTTTATTTTCAATTTTCTAAATCCTATATTCAGTACTCTGTGGTCTATATTTTAAATTCTGTGTTCTATATTCTATAGTCTAAATCCTATATTCAGCATTTTGTATTCAATATTCTAAATTCTGTGTTCTGCATTCCATATTCTAAATTCTATATTCAGTATTCTGTATCGCATATTCTAAATTCTGTGTTCTGCATTCCACGTTCTAAAATTCCTATTATATATTCTATATTCTGTGTTCTACATTCTATATTCTAAATTCTATTTTCAGTATTCTGTATTCTATATTTTAATTTCTGTGTTCTGGATTCTATGTTTTAAATTTTGGGTTCTGTATACTCTATTATATATTCTGTGTTCTGCATTCTATATTCAATATCCTACATTCAGTATTCAGTATTTATAATTGAAATTCTGTGTTCTGCATTCCATGTTCTAAATTCTGGCTCATATATTCTCTATTCTATAGTCTATATTTTGCGTTCTTCATTCTATATTCTACAATCTATATTTTGCATTCTCTATTCTATATTTTATATTCTGTGTTCTACATTCAATATTCTAAGTTATTTATTCCACATTCAGTATTCTATATTCTAAATTCTGTGTTCTACATTCTATATTCTAAATTCTATATTCAGTAATCTCTATACTATATTCTAAATTCTGTGTTCTACATTCTATATTCTAAATTGTATATTCAGTATTCAGTATTCTAAATTCGAAATTCTGAGTTCTGATTTCCATGTTCCAAAATCTGGCTTAAATATTCTCTTAGCTTTATTTTTTCTTCTGTTTTTTACATTTTATATTCAAAATTATATTTTCAGTATTATGTATACTTTATTCTATATTCCGTGTTCTACATTCAATTATTTTTAATTGTTTATTAAGTATTCTGTATACTATATTCTAAATTCTGTGTTATGCATTCCATGTTGTAAATTATGGGTTCTATATTCTCTTTTCTATATTCTATATTCTGTGTTCTACATTGTATATTCTAAATTCTATTTTCAGCTTTGTGTACTCTATATTCTAAATTTTGTGTTATACATTCTATATTCTAAATTCTATATTCAGTGTTATGTATTCTATAATCTAAATTATCTGTTCTGCATTCCATGTTCTAAATTCTCTATTCTTTATTCTATATTCTGTGTTCTTCTTTCTATATTCTAAATTCTATATTCTGTATTCTATATTCTATATTCTAAATTCTGAGTTCTACATTCTATATTTTAAATTGTATATTCAGTATTCTGTATTCTATATTCTAAATTCTGAGTTCTGGTTTCCATGTTCCAATATCTGGCTTCAATATACTCTAAGCTATTGTTCTTATTTTGTTTTCTACATTCTATATTCTAAATTATATATTCAGTATTATGTATTTTATATTCTATATTCTGTGCTCTACATTCAATTTTTTAATTGTTTATTATGTTTTCTGTATACTATATTCTAAATTCTCTGTTCTGCAATCCATGTTCTAAATTCTGGGTTCTATATTCTCTTTTCTATTTTCTATATTCTGTGTTCTACATTCCTTATTATAAATTATATATCCAGCATTCTGTATTCTATATTCTAAATTCTGTGTTTTGCATTCAATATTCTAAATTCTCTATTCTATATTCTATATTTTGTGTTCTACTTTCTATATTCTAAATCCTATATTCAGTATTCTGTATTCTATATTCTTAATTCTGTGTTTTGCATTCCAGATTCTAAATTCTGGCTTCTATATTCTTTATTCTATATTCTATATTTTGTGTTATTCATTATATATTCTACATTCTATATCTTCATTCCGTATACTATATTCTATATTCTGTATTCTACATTCTATATTCTAAATTCTATATTCAGTATTCTGTGTTCTATAGTCTAATTTCTGTGTTCTGCATTCCATGTTCTAAATTCTGTGTTTTGTATTCTGTTTCCATATTCTATATTCTGTGTTGTAAATTCTGTAATCTGTATACTATATTCTGCATTCCGTATTCTATAACCTATATTCTGTGTTCTACATTCGATATTCTAAATTCTATATTCAGTGTTTTGTATTCTATATTCTAAATTCTGTGTTCTGCATTCCATGTTATAAATTTTTGATTCTATATTCTGTATTCTATATTCTGTACTCTGTGTTTTATTTTCAATTTTCTAAATCCTATATTCAGTACTCTGTGGTCTATATTTTAAATTCTGTGTTCTATATTCTATAGTCTAAATCCTATATTCAGCATTTTGTATTCAATATTCTAAATTCTGTGTTCTGCATTCTATATTCTAAATTCTATATTCAGTATTCTGTATTCTATATTCTTAATTCTGTGTTCTGCATTCCATGTTCTAAATTCTCTATTCTAAAATATATAATCTATTGTCTACTTTCTATATACTAAATTCTATATTCAGTATTCTGTATTCTATATTCTAAATTCTGTGTTCTGCTTTCCATGTTCTAAATTCTCTATTCTTTAATCTATATTCTGTGTTCTGCTTTCTATATTCTTAATTCTATATTCAGTATTCTGTATTCTATATTTAAAATTCTGTGTTCTACATCATATATTCTAAATCCTATATTAGGTATACTGTATTATATATTATAATTTCTGTGTTCTGCATACCATGTTCTAATTTCTGTGTTCTATATTCTCTTTTCCATATTTTATATTCTGTGTTCTAAATTCTATTTTCTGTATTCTATATTCTGTATTCCATATTCTACATTATATATTCTATGTTCTACCTTTTATATTCCAAATTCTATATTCAGTATTCTGTATTCTATATTCTAAATTAAGTGTTCTGAATTCCATGTTCTAAATTCTCTATTCTCTATTCTGTGTTCTAATTTCTATATTCTATATTCTATATTCAGTATTCTGTATTCTATATTGTAAATTCTGTGTTCTGCATTCTTTGTTCTAAATTCTATGTTCAGTATACTGTAATATATATTCTAAATTTTGTGTTCTGCATTCCATGATCTAAATTCTGGGTTCTATATTCTGTATTTTATATTCTATATTCTGTGTTCTACATTCTATATTCTAATTTCTATATTCAGTATTCTGTATTCTAAACTCTAAATTCTGTGTTCTGAATTCCATGTGCTATGTTCTGGCTTCTATATTATATATTCTATATTATATATATTGTATTCTTCATTCTATATTCTACATTCTATATTCTGCCTCCGTATTCTATATTCTATATTCTGTGTTCTACATTCTATATTCTAAATTCTATATTCAGTATACTGTATTCTCTATTTTAAATTCTGTGTACTGCATTCCATGTTCTAAATACTATATTCAGTATTCTGTTTTCTATATTCTAAATTCTGTGTTCTGAATTCCATGTTCTAAATTCTGGGTTCTGTATTCTTTTTTCCATATCCTATATACTGTTTTCTACATTCTATTTTCTACATTCTTTATTCTGCATTCCGTATTCTATGTTCTATATTCTGTTTTCTACATTCTATATTATAAATTCTATATTAAGTATTTGTATTCTATATTCTAAATTCTGTGTTCTTCATTCCATGTTCTAAATACTGGGTTATATATTCTGCATTCTATATTCTAAATTCTGTGTTCTACATTCTATATTCTAAATTCTATATTCAGTATTCTGTATTCTATGTTCTAAATTCTGGCTTCTGCATTTCATGTTCTAAATGCTGGGTTCTATTTTCTGTATTCTATATTTTAAATTCTGTGTCCTACATATTATATTCTAATTTCTCTATTCAGTATTCTGTATTTTATAGTCTAAATTCTGTGTTCTTCATTCCATGTTCTAAATTCTGTGTTCTAAATTCTCTTCTATATTCTGTATTCTGTGTTTTACATTCTATATTCTAAATACTATATTCAGATTTCTGTATTCTATAATATTAATTCTGTGTTCTACATTCTATATTTTAAATTCTATATTCAGTATTATGTAATCTATATTCTAAATTCTGTGTTCTGCATAGCATGTTCTTTATTCTGGATTCTTTATTCTGTATACTACATACTATATACTTTGTCTTAAATTCTATATTCTAAATTCTATATTCAGTATTCTTTATTATATATTCTAAATTCTGTGTTCTCCATTCTATATTCTAAATTGTATATTCAGTATTCTGTATTCTATATTCTAAATTCTGAGTTCTGATTTCCGTGTTCCAAAATCTGGCTTCAATAATCTCTAAGCTATATTTTTTATTCTGTTTTCTACATTCTATGTTCTAAATTATATATTCAGTGTTATGTGTTTTATATTCTATATTCTGTGTGCTACATTCAATTTTTTAATTGTTTTTTAAGTATTATGTATTCTATAATCTAAATTCTGTGTTCTGCATTCCATGTTCTTAATACTGGGTTCAATATTCTTTATTCTCTATTCTGTATTCTGTGTTCCTCATTCTATATTCTAAATTCTACATTCAGTATTCTGTATTCTATATTCTAAATAATGTTTTCTGCATTCCATGTTCTAAATTCTATATCCAGTATTCTGTATTCTATATTCTAAAATCTGTTTTCAGCATTCAATGTTCTAAATTCTATATTCAGTATTCTTTGTTCTATATACAAAATTCTGTGTTCTGCATTCCATGTTTAAATTCTGGGTGCTGTATTTTGTTTTCCATATTCTATATTCTGTGTTCTATATTCTATATTCTGTATTTTATATTCTACATTCCGTATTCTATTTTCTATATTCTGTGTTCTACATTCTCTATTCTAAATTCTATATTCAGTATACTGTATTCTATATTTAAAATTCTGTGTTCTGCATTCCATGTTAAAATTCTGGCTTCTATATTCTCTATTGTATATTCTAAATTTTGTGTGCATCATTCTATATTTTACCTTCTATATTCTGCATTCCTTATTCTATATTCTTTATAACGTGTTCTACATTCTATATTCTAAATTCTATATTCAGTATTCTGTATACTATATTCTAAATTCTGTGTTCTGCGTTCTATAATCTAAATTGTATATTCAGTATTCTGAATTCTATATTCTAAATTCTGTGTTCTTCATTCCATATTCTAAATTCTGGTTTCAATATTCTCTATTCTATATTCCATATTTTGTGTTCTTCATTCTATATTCTTCATTCTATATTCTGCATTCCGTATTCTATATCCTTTATACTGTGTTGTACATTCTATGTTCTAAATACTATATTCAGTATCCTGTATCCTATATTCTAAATTCTGTGTTCTACATTCCATGTTTTAAATTCAGGGTTCTGTATTCTGTTTTACATATTTTATATTCTGTGTTCTATATTCTATATTCTGTATTCTATATTCTACATTCCATATTCTATATTCTATATTCTGTGTGCTACATTGTATATACTAAATTCTATATTCAGTATTCTGTATACTCTATTCTAAATTCTGTGTTCTGCATTCCATGTTCTAAATTCTCGCTTCTATATTCTCTATTCTTTGTTTTGTGTTCTTCATTCTATATTCTACATTCTATATTCTGCATTCCATATTCTATAAGCTTTATACTGTGTCCTACATTCTATATTATAAATTCTATATTCAGTATTCTGTGTTCTATATTGTAAATTCTGTGTTCTGCATTCCATGTTCTAAATTCTGGATTCAATATTCTTAATACTATATTCTATATTCTGATTTCTACTTTCTATATTCTAAATTCTATATTCTGTATTCCGTTTTCTTATTTCTATATTCTGTGTTCCACATTCTATATTCTAATAAATTTATTCAGTATTCCTTATACTATATTCTATATTCTGTGTTCTACAATCCATATTCTAAATTCTATATGCAATATTCTCTATTCTGTATTGTAAATACTGTGGTCTGCATTCCATGTTCTAACTTCTGGGATCTGTATTCTGTTATCCGTATTCTATATTCTGTGTTCTATATTCAATATTCTGTATTCTATATTCTACATTCCGTATTCTATATTCTCTATTCTGTGTCCTACATTCTATAATCTAAATTCTTTATTCATTATTCTATATTCTATATTCTGTGTTCAACATTCTATATTCAGTATTCTGTATACTATATTCTAAATTCTGTGTTCTGCATTCTATATTTTAAATTCTGGGTTCATATTCTCTATTCTATATTCCATATTTTGTGTTCTTCATTCTATATTCTTCATTCTATATTCAATATTCTGTATTGTATATTCTAAATTCTGTGTTTTGCTTTCTATGTTCTAAATTCTATATTCAGTATTCTGTGTTCAATATTCTAAATTCTGTGTTCTGCATTCTATTTTCTAAATTCTGGGTTCTGTATTCTGTTTTCCATAATCTATTTTCTGTTTTCTACATTCTATATACTGTTTTCTATATTCTGAATTCCGTAATCTATATTCTATATACTGTGTTCTACATTCCTATTCTAAATTCTATATTAAGTATTCTGTATTCTATTTTCTAAATTCTGTGTTCAACATTCCATGTTTCAAATTCTGTGTTCTATATTCTCTATTCTATATTCTATATTTTGTGTTATTCATTTTATATTCTAAATTCTATATTCTGCATTCCGTATTCTATGTTCTATTTTCTGTGTTCTACATTCTATATTATAAATTCTATATTCAGTATTCTGTTTTCTATATTCCAAATACTGTGTTCTTTATTCTCTCTTCCATATTCTTTATTCTGTGTTTTATATTCTATATTCTAAATCGTATGTTAAGTATACTGTGTTCTATATACTAAATTCTGTATTCTACATTCTATATTCTAAATTCTAGATTAAGTATTCTGTTTGCTATAGTTTAAATTCTGTGTTCTGTATCCCATGTTCTAATTTATGGGTTCTATATTCTGTACTCTATATTCTATATTCTGTGTTCTACTTTCTATATACTAAATTCTATATTCAATATTCTGTATTCTATATTCTTATTTCTGTGTTCTACTTTCTTTATCTAAATCCTATATTCAGTAATATGTATTCTATATTCTAAATTGTGTGTTCTGCATTCCATGTTGTAAATTCTCTATTCTATATTCTGAATTCTGTGTTCTATATTCTAAATTCTGTGTTCTGAATTCCATGTTCTAAATTCTGGGTTCTGTATTCTGTTATCCATATTCTGTATTCTGTGTTCTACATTCTATATTCTAAACTTTATATTCAGTATACTGTATTCTATATTCTAAATTCTGTGTTCGGAATTCCATGTTCTAAATTCTATATTCACCATTGTGTATTGTATATATATTCTAAATTTTGTGTTCTACATTCTAAATTCTAAATTCTATATTCAGTATTCTGTATTCAATATTCTAAATTCTGTGTTTTGCATTCCAGATTCTAAGTTCTGGCTTCTATATTCTTTATTCTATATTCTATATTTTGTGTTATTCATTATATATTCTACATTCTATATCTTCATTCCGTATACTATATTCTATATTCTGTATTCTACATTCTATATTCTAAATTCTATATTCCGTATTCTGTGTTCTATATTCTAATTTCTGTGTTCTGCATTCCATGTTCTAAATTCTGTGTTTTGTATTCTGTTTCCATATTCTATATTCTGTGTTGTAAATTCTGTAATCTGTATACTATATTCTGCATTCCGTATTCTATAATCTATATTCTGTGTTCTACATTCGATATTCTAAATTCTATATTCAGTGTTTTGAATTCTATATTCTAAATTCTGTGTTTTGCATTCAATATTCTAAATTCTCTATTCTATATTCTATATTTTGTGTTCTTCTTTCTATATTCTAAATTCTATATTCAGTGCTCTGTACTCTATATTCTAAATTCTGTGTTCTGCATTCCATGTTATAAATTTTTGATTCTATATTCTGTATTCAATATTCTGTACTCTGTGTTTTATTTTCAATTTTCTAAATCCTATATTCAGTACTCTGTGGACTATATTTTAAATTCTGTGTTCTATATTCTATAGTCTAAATCCTATATTCAGCATTTTGTATTCAATATTCTAAATTCTGTGTTCTGCATTCTATATTCTAAATTCTATACTCAGTATTCTGTATTCTATATTCTTAATTCTGTGTTCTGCATTCCATGTTCTAAATTCTCTATTCTAAAATATATAATCTATTTCCTACTTTCTATATACTAAATTCTATATTCAGTATTCTGTATTCTATATTCTAAATTCTGTGTTCTGCTTTCCATGTTCTAAATTCTCTATTCTTTAATCTATATTCTGTGTTCTGCTTTCTATATTCTTAATTCTATATTCAGTATTCTGTATTCTATATTTAAAATTCTGTGTTCTACATCATATATTCTAAATCCTATATTAGGTAAACTGTATTATATATTATAATTTCTGTGTTCTGCATACCATGTTCTAATTTCTGTGTTCTATATTCTCTTTTCCATATTTTATATTCTGTGTTCTAAATTCTATTTTCTGTATTCTATATTCTGTATTCCGTATTCTACATTATATATTCTATGTTCTACCTTTTACATTCCAAATTCTATATTCAGTATTCTGTATTCTATATTCTAAATTAAGTGTTCTGAATTCCATGTTCTAAATTCTCTATTCTCTATTCTGTGTTCTACTTTCTATATTCTATATTCTATATTCAGTATTCTGTATTCTATATTCTAAATTCTGTGTTCTGCATTCTTTGTTCTAAATTCTATGTTCAGTATACTGTAATATATATTCTAAATTCTGTGTTCTGCATTCCATGATCTAAATTCTGGGTTCTATATTCTGTATTTTATATTCTATATTCTGTGTTCTACATTCTATATTCTAATTTCTATATTCAGTATTCTGTATTCTAAACTCTAAATTCTGTGTTCTGAATTCCATGTGCTATGTTCTGGCTTCTATATTATATATTCTATATTATATATATTGTCTTCTTCATTCTATATTCTACATTCTATATTCTGCCTCCGTATTCTATATTCTATATTCTGTGTTCTACATTCTATATTCTAAATTCTATATTCAGTATACTGTATTCTCTATTTTAAATTCTGTGTACTGCATTCCATGTTCTAAATACTATATTCAGTATTCTGTTTTCTATATTCTAAATTCTGTGTTCTGAATTCCATGTTCTAAATTCTGGGTTCTGTATTCTTTTTTCCATATCCTATATACTGTTTTCTACATTCTATTTTCTACATTCTTTATTCTGCATTCCGTATTCTATGTTCTATATTCTGTGTTCTACATTCTATATTATAATTTCTATATTAAGTGTTTGTATTCTATATTCTAAATTCTGTGTTCTTCATTGCATGTTCTAAATACTGGGTTATATATTCTGCATTCTATATTCTAAATTCTGTGTTCTACATTCTATATTCTAAATTCTATATTCAGTATTCTGTATTCTATGTTCTAAATTCTGGCTTCTGCATTTCATGTTCTAAATGCTGGGTTCTATTTGCTGTATTCTATATTTTAAATTCTGTGTCCTGCATATTATATTCTAATTTCTCTATTCAGTATTTTGTATTTTATAGTCTAAATTCTGTGTTCTTCATTCCATGTTCTAAATTCTGTGTTCTAAATTCTCTTCTATATTCTGTATTCTGTGTTTTACATTCTATATTCTAAATACTATATTCAGATTTCTGTATTCTATAATATTAATTCTGTGTTCTACATTCTATATTTTAAATTCTATATTCAGTATTATGTAATCTATATTCTAAATTCTGTGTTCTGCATAGCATGTTCTTTATTCTGGATTCTTTATTCTGTATACTACATACTATATACTTTGTCTTAAATTCTAAATTCTAAATTCTATATTCAGTATTCTTTATTATATATTCTAAATTCTGTGTTCTCCATTCTATATTCTAAATTGTATATTCAGTATTCTGTATTCTATATTCTAAATTCTGAGTTCTGATTTCCGTGTTCCAAAATCTGGCTTCAATAATCTCTAAGCTATATTTTTTATTCTGTTTTCTACATTCTATATTCTAAATTATATATTCAGTGTTATGTGTTTTATATTCTATATTCTGTGTACTACATTCAATTTTTTAATTGTTTTTTAAGTATTATGTATTCTATAATCTAAATTCTGTGTTCTGCATTCCATGTTCTTAATACTGGGTTCAATATTCTTTATTCTCTATTCTGTATTCTGTGTTCCTCATTCTATATTCTAAATTCTACATTCAGTATTCTGTATTCTATATTCTAAATAATGTTTTCTGCATTCCATGTTCTAAATTCTATATCCAGTATTCTGTATTCTATATTCTAAAATCTGTTTTCAGCATTCAATGTTCTAAATTCTATATTCAGTATTCTTTGTTCTATATACAAAATTCTGTGTTCTGCATTCCATGTTTAAATTCTGGGTGCTGTATTTTGTTTTCCATATTCTATATTCTGTGTTCTATATTCTATATTCTGTATTTTATATTCTACATTCCGTATTCTATTTTCTATATTCTGTGTTCTACATTCTCTATTCTAAATTCTATATTCAGTATACTGTATTCTATATTTAAAATTCTGTGTTCTGCATTCCATGTTAAAATTCTGGCTTCTATATTCTCTATTGTATATTCTAAATTTTGTGTGCATCATTCTATATTTTACCTTCTATATTCTGCATTCCTTATTCTATATTCTTTATAACGTGTTCTACATTCTATATTCTAAATTCTATATTCAGTATTCTGTATACTATATTCTAAATTCTGTGTTCTGCGTTCTATAATCTAAATTGTATATTCAGTATTCCGAATTCTATATTCTAAATTCTGTGTTCTTCGTTCCATACTCTAAATTCTGGTTTCAATATTCTCTATTCTATATTCCATATTTTGTGTTCTTCATTCTATATTCTTCATTCTATATTCTGCATTCCGTATTCTATATCCTTTATACTGTGTTGTACATTCTATGTTCCAAATACTATATTCAGTATCCTGTATCCTATATTCTAAATTCTGTGTTCTACATTCCATGTTTTAAATTCAGGGTTCTGTATTCTGTTTTACATATTTTATATTCTGTGTTCTATATTCTATATTCTGTATTCTATATTCTACATTCCGTATTCTATATTCTATATTCTGTGTGCTACATTGTATATACTAAATTCTATATTCAGTATTCTGTATACTCTATTCTAAATTCTGTGTTCTGCATTCCATGTTCTAAATTCTCGCTTCTATATTCTCTATTCTTTATTTTGTGTTCTTCATTCTATATTCTACATTCTATGTTCTGCATTCCATATTCTATAAGCTTTATACTGTGTCCTACATTCTATATTATAAATTCTATATTCAGTATTCTGTGTTCTATATTGTAAATTCTGTGTTCTGCATTCCATGTTCTAAATTCTGGATTCAATATTCTTAATACTATATTCTATATTCTGATTTCTACTTTCTATATTCTAAATTCTATATTCTGTATTCCGTTTTCTTATTTCTATATTCTGTGTTCCACATTCTATATTCTAATTAATTTATTCAGTATTCCTTATACTATATTCTATATTCTGTGTTCTACAATCCATATTCTAAATTCTATATGCAATATTCTCTATTCTGTATTGTAAATACTGTGTTCTGCATTCCATGTTCTAACTTCTGGGATCTGTATTCTGTTATCCGTATTCTATATTCTGTGTTCTATATTCAATATTCTGTGTTCTATATTCTACATTCCGTATTCTATATTCTCTATTCTGTGTCCTACATTCTATAATCTAAATTCTTTATTCATTATTCTATATTCTATATTCTGTGTTCAACATTCTATATTCTAAATTCTATATTCAGTATTCTGTATACTATATTCTAAATTCTGTGTTCTGCATTCTATATTTTAAATTCTGGGTTCATATTCTCTATTCTATATTCCATATTTTGTGTTCTTCATTCTATATTCTTCATTCTATATTCAATATTCTGTATTGTATATTCTAAATTCTGTGTTTTGCTTTCTATGTTCTAAATTCTATATTCAGTATTCTGTGTTCAATATTCTAAATTCTGTGTTCTGCATTCTATTTTCTAAATTCTGGGTTCTGTATTCTGTTTTCCATAATCTATTTTCTGTTTTCTACATTCTATATACTGTTTTCTATATTCTGAATTCCGTAATCTATATTCTATATACTGTGTTCTACATTCCTATTCTAAATTCTATATTAAGTATTCTGTATTCTATTTTCTAAATTCTGTGTTCAACATTCCATGTTTCAAATTCTGTGTTCTATATTCTCTATTCTATATTCTATATTTTGTGTTATTCATTTTATATTCTAAATTCTATATTCTGCATTCCGTATTCTATGTTCTATTTTCTGTGTTCTACATTCTATATTATAAATTCTATATTCAGTATTCTGTTTTCTATATTCCAAATACTGTGTTCTTTATTCTCTCTTCCATATTCTATATTCTGTGTTTTACATTCTATATTCTAAATCGTATGTTAAGTATACTGTGTTCTATATACTAAATTCTGTATTCTACATTCTATATTCTAAATTCTAGATTAAGTATTCTGTTTGCTATAGTTTAAATTCTGTGTTCTGTATCCCATGTTCTAATTTATGGGTTCTATATTCTGTACTCTATATTCTATATTCTGTGTTCTACTTTCTATATACTAAATTCTATATTCAATATTCTGTATTCTATATTCTTATTTCTGTGTTCTACTTTCTTTATCTAAATCCTATATTCAGTAATATGTATTCTATATTCTAAATTGTGTGTTCTGCATTCCATGTTGTAAATTCTCTTTTCTATATTCTGAATTCTGTGTTCTATATTCTAAATTCTGTGTTCTGAATTCCATGTTCTAAATTCTGGGTTCTGTATTCTGTTATCCATATTCTGTATTCTGTGTTATACATTCTATATTCTAAACTTTATATTCAGTATACTGTATTCTATATTCTAAATTCTGTGTTCGGAATTCCATGTTCTAAATTCTATATTCAGCATTGTGTATTGTATATATATTCTAAATTTTGTGTTCTACATTCTAAATTCTAAATTCTATATTCAGTATTCTGTATTCAATATTCTAAATTCTGTGTTTTGCATTCCAGATTCTAAATTCTTGCTTCTATATTCTTTATTCTATATTCTATATTTTGTGTTATTCATTATATATTCTACATTCTATATCTTCATTCCGTATACTATATTCTATATTCTGTATTCTACATTCTATGTTCTAAATTCTATATTCAGTATTCTGTGTTCTATATTCTAATTTCTGTGTTCTGCATTCCATGTTCTAAATTCTGTGTTTTGTATTCTGTTTCCATATTCTATATTCTGTGTTGTAAATTCTGTAATCTGTATACTATATTCTGCATTCCGTATTCTATAATCTATATTCTGTGTTCTACATTCGATATTCTAAATTCTATATTCAGTGTTTTGTATTCTATATTCTAAATTCTGTGTTTTGCATTCAATATTCTAAATTCTCTATTCTATACTCTATATTTTGTGTTCTACTTTCTATATTCTAAATTCTATATTCAGTGCTCTGTACTCTATATTCTAAATTCTGTGTTCTGCATTCCATGTTATAAATTTTTGATTCTATATTCTGTATTCAATATTCTGTACTCTGTGTTTTATTTTCAATTTTCTAAATCCTATATTCAGTACTCTGTGGTCTATATTTTAAATTCTGTGTTCTATATTCTATAGTCTAAATCCTATATTCAGCATTTTGTATTCAATATTCTAAATTCTGTGTTCTGCATTCTATATTCTAAATTCTATATTCAGTATTCTATATTCTATATTCTTAATTCTGTGTTCTGCATTCCATGTTCTAAATTCTCTATTCTAAAATATATAATCTATTTCCTACTTTCTATATACTAAATTATACATTCAGTATTCTGTATTCTATATTCTAAATTCTGTGTTCTGCTTTCCATGTTCTAAATTCTCTATTCTTTAATCTATATTCTGTGTTCTGCTTTCTATATTCTTAATTCTATATTCAGTATTCTGTATTCTATATTTAAAATTCTGTGTTCTACATCATATATTCTAAATCCTATATTAGGTATACTGTATTATATATTATAATTTCTGTGTTCTGCATACCATGTTCTAATTTCTGTGTTCTATATTCTCTTTTCCATATTTTATATTCTGTGTTCTAAATTCTATTTTCTGTATTCTATATTCTGTATTCCGTATTCTACATTATATATTCTATGTTCTACCTTTTACATTCCAAATTCTATATTCAGTATTCTGTATTCTATATTCTAAATTAAGTGTTCTGATTTCCATGTTCTAAATCCTCTATTCTCTATTCTGTGTTCTACTTTCTATATTCTATATTCTATATTCAGTATTCTGTATTCTATATTCTAAATTCTGTGTTCTGCATTCTTTGTTCTAAATTCTATGTTCAGTACACTGTAATATATATTCTAAATTCTGTGTTCTGCATTCCATGATCTAAATTCTGGGTTCTATATTCTGTATTTTATATTCTATATTCTGTGTTCTACATTCTATATTCTAATTTCTATATTCAGTATTCTCTATTCTAAACTCTAAATTCTGTGTTCTGAATTCCATGTGCTATGTTCTGGCTTCTATATTATATATTCTATATTATATATATTGTATTCTTCATTCTATATTCTACATTCTATATTCTGCCTCCGTATTCTATATTCTATATTCTGTGTTCTACATTCTATATTCTAAATTCTATATTCAGTATAATGTATTCTCTATTTTAAATTCTGTGTACTGCATTCCATGTTCTAAATACTATATTCAGTATTCTGTTTTCTATATTCTAAATTCTGTGTTCTGAATTCCATGTTCTAAATTCTGGGTTCTGTATTCTTTTTTCCATATCCTATATACTGTTTTCTACATTCTATTTTCTACATTCTTTATTCTGCATTCCGTATTCTATGTTCTATATTCTGTGTTCTACATTCTATATTATAAATTCTATATTAAGTATTTGTATTCTATATTCTAAATTCTGTGTTCTTCATTCCATGTTCTAAATACTGGGTTATATATTCTGCATTCTATATTCTAAATTCTGTGTTCTACATTCTATATTCTAAATTCTATATTCAGTATTCTGTATTCTATGTTCTAAATTCTGGCTTCTGCATTTCATGTTCTAAATGCTGGGTTCTATTTTCTGTATTCTATATTTTAAATTCTGTGTCCTACATATTATATTCTAATTTCTCTATTCAGTATTCTGTATTTTATAGTCTAAATTCTGTGTTCTTCATTCCATGTTCTAAATTCTGTGTTCTAAATTCTCTTCTATATTCTGTATTCTGTGTTTTACATTCTATATTCTAAATACTATATTCAGATTTCTGTATTCTATAATATTAATTCTGTGTTCTACATTCTATATTTTAAATTCTATATTCAGTATTATGTAATCTATATTCTAAATTCTGTGTTCTGCATAGCATGTTCTTTATTCTGGATTCTTTATTCTGTATACTACATACTATATACTTTGTCTTAAATTCTAAATTCTAAATTCTATATTCAGTATTCTTTATTATATATTCTAAATTCTGTGTTCTCCATTCTATATTCTAAATTGTATATTCAGTATTCTGTATTCTATATTCTAAATTCTGAGTTCTGATTTCCGTGTTCCAAAATCTGGCTTCAATAATCTCTAAGCTATATTTTTTATTCTGTTTTCTACATTCTATATTCTAAATTATATATTCAGTGTTATGTGTTTTATATTCTATATTCTGTGTACTACATTCAATTTTTTAATTGTTTTTTAAGTATTATGTATTCTATAATCTAAATTCTGTGTTCTGCATTCCATGTTCTTAATACTGGGTTCAATATTCTTTATTCTCTATTCTGTATTCTGTGTTCCTCATTCTATATTCTAAATTCTACATTCAGTATTCTGTATTCTATATTCTAAATAATGTTTTCTGCATTCCATGTTCTAAATTCTATATCCAGTATTCTGTATTCTATATTCTAAAATCTGTTTTCAGCATTCAATGTTCTAAATTCTATATTCAGTATTCTTTGTTCTATATACAAAATTCTGTGTTCTGCATTCCATGTTTAAATTCTGGGTGCTGTATTTTGTTTTCCATATTCTATATTCTGTGTTCTATATTCTATATTCTGTATTTTATATTCTACATTCCGTATTCTATTTTCTATATTCTGTGTTCTACATTCTCTATTCTAAATTCTATATTCAGTATACTGTATTCTATATTTAAAATTCTGTGTTCTGCATTCCATGTTAAAATTCTGGCTTCTATATTCTCTATTGTATATTCTAAATTTTGTGTGCATCATTCTATATTTTACCTTCTATATTCTGCATTCCTTATTCTATATTCTTTATAACGTGTTCTACATTCTATATTCTAAATTCTATATTCAGTATTCTGTATACTATATTCTAAATTCTGTGTTCTGCGTTCTATAATCTAAATTGTATATTCAGTATTCTGAATTCTATATTCTAAATTCTGTGTTCTTCATTCCATATTCTAAATTCTGGTTTCAATATTCTCTATTCTATATTCCATATTTTGTGTTCTTCATTCTATATTCTTCATTCTATATTCTGCATTCCGTATTCTATATCCTTTATACTGTGTTGTACATTCTATGTTCTAAGTAATATATTCAGTATACTGTATCCTATATTCTAAATTCTGTGTTCTACATTCCATGTTTTAAATTCAGGGTTCTGTATTCTGTTTTACATATTTTATATTCTGTGTTCTATATTCTACATTCCGTATTCTATATTCTATATTCTGTGTGCTACATTGTATATACTAAATTCTATATTCAGTATTCTGTATACTCTATTCTAAATTCTGTGTTCTGCATTCCATGTTCTAAATTCTCGCTTCTATATTCTCTATTCTTTATTTTGTGTTCTTCATTCTATATTCTACATTCTATATTCTGCATTCCATATTCTATAAGCTTTATACTGTGTCCTACATTCTATATTATAAATTCTATATTCAGTATTCTGTGTTCTATATTGTAAATTCTGTGTTCTGCATTCCATGTTCTAAATTCTGGATTCAATATTCTTAATACTATATTCTATATTCTGATTTCTACTTTCTATATTCTAAATTCTATATTCTGTATTCCGTTTTCTTATTTCTATATTCTGTGTTCCACATTCTATATTCTAATTAATTTATTCAGTATTCCTTATACTATATTCTATATTCTGTGTTCTACAATCCATATTCTAAATTCTATATGCAATATTCTCTATTCTGTATTCTAAATACTGTGTTCTGCATTCCATGTTCTAACTTCTGGGATCTGTATTCTGTTGTCCGTATTCTATATTCTGTGTTCTATATTCAATATTCTGTATTCTATATTCTACATTCCGTATTCTATATTCTCTATTCTGTGTCCTACATTCTATAATCTAAATTCTTTATTCATTATTCTATATTCTATATTCTGTGTTCAACATTCTATATTCTAAATTCTATATTCAGTATTCTGTATACTATATTCTAAATTCTGTGTTCTGCATTCTATATTTTAAATTCTGGGTTCATATTCTCTATTCTATATTCCATATTTTGTGTTCTTCATTCTATATTCTTCATTCTATATTCAATATTCTGTATTGTATATTCTAAATTCTGTGTTTTGCTTTCTATGTTCTAAATTCTATATTCAGTATTCTGTGTTCAATATTCTAAATTCTGTGTTCTGCATTCTATTTTCTAAATTCTGGGTTCTGTATTCTGTTTTCCATAATCTATTTTCTGTTTTCTACATTCTATATACTGTTTTCTATATTCTGAATTCCGTAATCTATATTCTATATACTGTGTTCTACATTCCTATTCTAAATTCTATATTAAGTATTCTGTATTCTATTTTCTAAATTCTGTGTTCAACATTCCATGTTTCAAATTCTGTGTTCTATATTCTCTATTCTATATTCTATATTTTGTGTTATTCATTTTATATTCTAAATTCTATATTCTGCATTCCGTATTCTATGTTCTATTTTCTGTGTTCTACATTCTATATTATAAATTCTATATTCAGTATTCTGTTTTCTATATTCCAAATACTGTGTTCTTTATTCTCTCTTCCATATTCTATATTCTGTGTTTTACATTCTATATTCTAAATCGTATGTTAAGTATACTGTGTTCTATATACTAAATTCTGTATTCTACATTCTATATTCTAAATTCTAGATTAAGTATTCTGTTTGCTTTAGTTTAAATTCTGTGTTCTGTATCCCATGTTCTAATTTATGGGTTCTATATTCTGTACTCTATATTCTATATTCTGTGTTCTACTTTCTATATACTAAATTCTATATTCAATATTCTGTATTCTATATTCTAATTTCTGTGTTCTTCTTTCTTTATCTAAATCCTATATTCAGTAATATGTATTCTATATTCTAAATTGTGTGTTCTGCATTCCATGTTGTAAATTCTCTATTCTATATTCTGAATTCTGTGTTCTATATTCTAAATTCTGTGTTCTGAATTCCATGTTCTAAATTCTGGGTTCTGTATTCTGTTATCCATATACTGTATTCTGTGTTCTACATTCTATATTCTAAACTTTATATTCAGTATACTGTATTCTGTATTCTAAATTCTGTGTTCTGCATTCCATGTTATAAATTTTTGATTCTATATTCTGTATTCTATATTCTGTACTCTGTGTTTTATTTTCAATTTTCTAAATCCTATATTCAGTACTCTGTGGTCTATATTTTAAATTCTGTGTTCTATATTCTATAGTCTAAATCCTATATTCAGCATTTTGTATTCAATATTCTAAATTCTGTGTTCTGCATTCTATATTCTAAATTCTATATTCAGTATTCTGTATTCTATATTCTTAATTCTGTGTTCTGCATTCCATGTTCAAAATTCTCTATTCTAATATATATAATCTATTTTCTACTTTCTATATACTAAATTCTATATTCAGTATTCTGTATTCTATATTCTAAATTCTGTGTTCTGCTTTCCATGTTCTAAATTCTCTATTCTTTAATCTATATTCTGTGTTCTGCTTTCTATATTCTTAATTCTATATTCAGTATTCTGTATTCTATATTTAAAATTCTGTGTTCTACATCATATATTCTAAATCCTATATTAGGTATACTGTATTATATATTATAATTTCTGTGTTCTGCATACCATGTTCTAATTTCTGTGTTCTATATTCTCTTTTCCATATTTTATATTCTGTGTTCTAAATTCTATTTTCTGTATTCTATAATCTGTATTCCGTATTCTACATTATATATTCTATGTTCTACCTTTTATATTCCAAATTCTATATTCAGTATTCTGTATTCTATATTCTAAATTAAGTGTTCTGAATTCCATGTTCTAAATTCTCTATTCTCTATTCTGTGTTCTACTTTCTATATTCTATATTCTATATTCAGTATTCTGTATTCTATATTCAAAATTCTTGTTCTGCATTCTTTGTTCTAAATTCTATGTTCAGTATACTGTAATATATATTCTAAATTCTGTGTTCTGCATTCCATGATCTAAATTCTGGGTTCTATATTCTGTATTTTATATTCTATATTCTGTGTTCTACATTGTATATTCTAATTTCTATATTCAGTATTCTCTATTCTAAACTCTAAATTCTGTGTTCTGAATTCCATGTGCTATGTTCTGGCTTCTATATTATATATTCTATATTATATATATTGTATTCTTCATTCTATATTCTACATTCTATATTCTGCCTCCGTATTCTATATTCTATATTCTGTGTTCTACATTCTATATTCTAAATTCTATATTCAGTATACTTTATTCTCTATTTTAAATTCTGTGTACTGCATTCCATGTCCTATATACTATATTCAATATTCTGTATTCTATATTTTTAATTCTGTGTTCTGCATTCCATTGTCTAAATTCTCTCCTCTAAAACATATAATCTATTTTCTAACTTCTATATACTAAATCTTATATTCAGTATTCTGTATTCTATATTCTAAATTCTGTGTTCTGCATTCTTTGTTCTAAATTCTATGTTCAGTATACTGTAATATATATTCTAAATTCTGTGTTCTGCATTCCATGATCTAAATTCTGGGTTCTATATTCTGTATTTTATATTCTATATTCTGTGTTCTACATTCTATATTCTAATTTCTATATTCAGTATTCTGTATTCTAAACTCTAAATTCTGTGTTCTGAATTCCATGTGCTATGTTCTGGCTTCTATATTATATATTCTATATTATATATATTGTATTCTTCATTCTATATTCTACATTCTATATTCTGCCTCCGTATTCTATATTCTATATTCTGTGTTCTAAATTCTATATTCTAAATTCTATATTCAGTATTCTGTATTCCCTATTTTAATTTCTGTGTACTGCATTCCATGTTCTAAATACTATATTCAGTATTCTGTTTTCTATATTCTACATTCTGTGTTCTGCATTCCATGTTCTAAATTCTGGGTTCTGTATTCTTTTTTCCATATCCTATATACTGTTTTCTACATTCTATTTTCTACCTTCTATATTCTGCATTCCGTATTCTATGTTCTATATTCTGTGTTCTACATTCTATATTATAAATTCTATATTAAGTATTTGTATTCTATATTCTATATTCTGTGTTCTTCATTCCATGTTCTAAATACTGGGTTATATATTCTGCATTCTATATTCTAAATTCTGTGTTCTACATTCTATATTCTAAATTCTATATTCAGTATTCTGTATTCTATGTTCTAAATTCTGGCTTCTGCATTTCATGTTCTAAATGCTGCGTTCTATTTTCTGTATTCTGTATTTTATATTCTGTGTCCTACATATTATATTCTAATTTCTCTATTCAGTATTCTGTATTTTATAGTCTAAATTCTGTGTTCTTCTTTCCATGTTCTAAATTCTGTGTTCTAAATTCTCTCTTCTATATTCTATATTCTGTGTTTTACATTCTATATTCTAAATACTATATTTAGAATTCGGTGTTCTATATTCTAAATTCTGTGTTCTACATTCTATGTTCTAAATTGTAGATTAAGTATTCTGTATGCTATAGTTTAAATTCTGTGTTCTACATTCCATGATCTAATTTCTGTGGTCTGTATTCTCAATTTTATATTCTTTATTTTGTGTTTTTCATTCTATATTCTGCATTCCGTCTTCTATATTCTATATTTTGTGTTCTACATTCTATATTCTGAATCCTATATTCAGTATTCTGTATTCTATATTCTAAATTCTGTGTTCTGCATTCCGTGTTCTAAATTCTGGGTTCTATATCCTGTTTTCCCTATTCTATATTCTGTGTACTTCATTCTATATTCTGTATACTCTTTTCTGCATTCCGTAATCTACATTCTATATTCTGTGTTCTACATGCTATATTATAAATTCTGTCTTCAGTATTCTGTATTCTATATTCTAAATGCTGTCTTCTGCATTCCATTCTCTAAATTCTATATTAAGTATACTGTATTCTATACTCTAAATTCTGTGTACGACATTCCATGTTCTAAATTCTATATTCAGCATTCTGTATTCTATATATATTCTAAATTTTCTGTTCTACATTGTATATTCTAAATTCTATATTCAGTATTCTCTATTCTATATTCTAAATTCTGTGTTCTGCATTCCATATTCTAAATTCTGGCTTCTATATTCTTTATTCTATATTCTATATTTTGTGTTATTCATTCTATATTCTACATTCTATATGCTTCATTCCGTATACTATATTCTATATTCTGTATTCTACATTCTATATTCTAAATTCTATATTCAGTATTCTGTGTGCTACTTTCTAAATTCTGTGTTCTGCATTCCATGTTCTAAATTCTGTTTTCTGTATTCTGTTTCCATATTCTATGTTCTGTGTTCTAAATTCTGTATTCTGTATACTATATTCTGCAATCCGTATTCTATATTCTAAATTCTGTGTTCTACATTCGATATTCTAAATACTATATTCAGTATTCTGTATTCTATATTCTAAATTCTGTGTTCTGCATTCATTATTCTAAATTCTCTATTCTATATTCTGTGTTCTAATTTCTATATTCTATATTCTATATTCAGTGTCCTGTAGTCTATATTCTAAATTCTGTGTTATGCATACCATGTTATAAATTCTATATTCAGTATTCTGTATTCTCTTTTCTAAATTCTGTGTTCTGAATTCTATATTCTAAATTCTATATTCAGTATACTTTGTTTTATAATCTAAATTCTGTATTCTGCATTTTGTGTTGTAAATTCTGGTTTCTGTATTCTGATTTCCATATTCTATATTCTGAATTCTAAATTCTATATTCTGTATTCTATATTCTGCATTCCGTATTCTATATTTTATATTCTGTGTTCTGTATTCCATGTTAAATTTTTGATTCTATATTCTCTATTCTGTATTCTATACTCTGTGTTCTACTTTCAATTTTCTAAATCCTATATTCAGTATTCTGTGGTGTATATTTTAAATTCTGTGTTCTACATTCTATAGTATAAATCCTATATTCAGCATTTTGTATTCAATATTCTAAATTCTGTGTTCTGCATTCTATATTCTAAATTCTATATTCAGTATTCTGTATCGCATATTCTAAATTCTGTGTTCTGCATTCCACGTTCTAAAATTTCTATTCTATATTCTATATTCTGTGTTCTACATTCTATATTCTGTGTTCTATATACTGCATTCCGTATTCAACATTATATATTCTGTGTTCTACCTTCTATATTCCAAATTCCATATTCAGTATTCTGTATTCTATATTCTAAATTCTGTGTTCTGCATTCCACGTTCTAAAATTTCTATTCTATATTCTATATTCTGTGTTCTACATTCTATATTCTAAATTATATATTCAGTGTTCTATATTCTATATTCTAAATTCTGTGTTCTGCACTCCATGTTCTCAATACTATATTCAGTATTCTGTATTCTATATTCTAAATTCTGTGTTCTGCATTCAATGTTCTAAGTTCTATGATCAGTATAATGTATTATATATTCTAATTTCTGTGTTATGCATTCCATGTTCTAAATTGTGGGTTCTATAATCTATATTCTATATTCTATATCTGTGTTCTACATTCTATATTCTAAATACTATATTCAGATTTCTGTATTCTATAATATTAATTCTGTGTTCTACATTCTATATTTTAAATTCTATATTCAGTATTAGGTAATCTATATTCTAAATTCTGTGTTCTGCATAGCATGTTCTTTATTCTGGATTCTTTATTCTGTATACTACATACTATATACTTTGTCTTAAATTCTATATTCTAAATTCTATATTCAGTATTCTTTATTATATATTCTAAATTCTGTGTTCTCCATTCTATATTCTAAATTGTATATTCAGTATTCTGTATTCTATATTCTAAATTCTGAGTTCTGATTTCCGTGTTCCAAAATCTGGCTTCAATAATCTCTAAGCTATATTTTTTATTCTGTTTTCTACATTCTATATTCTAAATTATATATTCAGTGTTATGTGTTTTATATTCTATATTCTGTGTACTACATTCAATTTTTTAATTGTTTTTTAAGTATTATGTATTCTATAATCTAAATTCTGTGTTCCGCATTCCATGTTCTTAATACTGGGTTCAATATTCTTTATTCTCTATTCTGTATTCTGTGTTCCTCATTCTATATTCTAAATTCTACATTCAGTATTCTGTATTCTATATTCTAAATAATGTTTTCTGCTTTCCATGTTCTAAATTCTATATCCAGTATTCTGTATTCTATATTCTAAAATCTGTTTTCAGCATTCAATGTTCTAAATTCTATATTCAGTATTCTTTGTTCTGTATACAAAATTCTGTGTTCTGCATTCCATGTTTAAATTCTGGGTGCTGTATTTTGTTTTCCATATTCTATATTCTGTGTTCTATATTCTATATTCTGTATTTTATATTCTACATTCCGTATTCTATTTTCTATATTCTGTGTTCTACATTCTCTATTCTAAATTCTATATTCAGTATACTGTATTCTATATTTAAAATTCTGTGTTCTGCATTCCATGTCAAAATTCTGGCTTCTATATTCTCTATTGCATATTCTAAATTTTGTGTGCATCATTCTATATTTTACCTCCTATATTCTGCATTCCTTATTCTATATTCTTTATAACGTGTTCTACATTCTATATTCTAAATTCTATATTCAGTATTCTGTATACTATACTCTAAATTCTGTGTTCTGCATTGTATAATCTAAATTGTATATTCAGTATTCTGAATTCTATATTCTAAATTCTGTGTTCTTCATTCCATATTCTAAATTCTGGTTTCAATATTCTCTATTCTATATTCCATATTTTGTGTTCTTCATTCTATATTCTTCATTCTATATTCTGCATTCCGTATTCTATATCCTTTATACTGTGTTGTACATTCTATATTCTAAATACTATATTCAGTATCCTGTATCCTATATTCTAAATTCTGTGTTCTACATTCCATGTTTTAAATTCAGGGTTCTGTATTCTGTTTTACATATTTTATATTCTGTGTTCTATATTCTATATTCTGTATTCTATATTCTACATTCCGTATTCTATATTCTATATTCTGTGTGCTACATTGTATATACTAAATTCTATATTCAGTATTCTGTATACTCTAATCTAAATTCTGTGTTCTGCATTCCATGTTCTAAATTCTCGCTTCTATATTCTCTATTTTTTATTTTGTGTTCTTCATTCTGTATTCTACATTCTATATTCTGCATTCCATATTCTATAAGCTTTATACTGTGTCCTACATTCTATATTATAAATTCTATATTCAGTATTCTGTGTTCTATATTGTAAATTCTGTGTTCTGCATTCCATGTTGTAAATTCTGGGTTCAATATTCTTAATATTATATTCTATATTCTGATTTCTACTTTCTATATTCTAAATTCTATATTCTGTATTCCGTTTTCTTATTTCTATATTCTGTGTTCCACATTGTATATTCTAATTAATTTATTCAGTATTCCTTATACTATATTCTATATTCTGTGTTCTACAATCCATATTCGAAATTCTATATGCAATATTCTCTATTCTGTATTGTAAATACTGTGTTCTGCATTCCATGTTCTAACTTCTGGGATCTGTATTCTGTTATCCGTATTCTATATTCTGTGTTCTATATTCAATATTCTGTATTCTATATTCTACATTCCGTATTCTATATTCTCTATTCTGTGTCCTACATTCTATAATCTAAATTCTTTACTCATTATTCTATATTCTATATTCTGTGTTCAACATTCTATATTCTAAATTCTATATTCAGTATTCTGTATACTATATTCTAAATTCTGTGTTCTGCATTCTATATTTTAAATTCTGGGTTCATATTCTCTATTCTATATTCCATATTTTGTGTTCTTCATTCTATATTCTTCATTCTATATTCAATATTCTATATTGTATATTCTAAATTCTGTGTTTTGCTTTCTATGTTCTAAATTCTATATTCAGTATTCTGTGTTCAATATTCTAAATTCTGTGTTCTGCATTCTATTTTCTAAATTCTGGGTTCTGTATTCTGTTTTCCATAATCTATTTTCTGTTTTCTACATTCTATATTCTGTTTTCTATATTCTGAATTCCGTAATCTATATTCTATATACTGTGTTCTACATTCCTATTTTAAATTCTATATTAAGTATTCTGTATTCTATATTCTAAATTCTGTGTTCAACATTCCATGTTTCAAATTCTGTGTTCTATATTCTCTATTCTATATTCTATATTTTGTGTTATTCATTTTATATTCTAAATTCTATATTCTGCATTCCGTATTCTATGTTCTATTTTCTGTGTTCTACATTCTATATTATAAATTCTATATTCAGTATTCTGTTTTCTATATTCCAAATACTGTGTTCTTTATTCTCTCTTCCATATTCTATATTCTGTGTTTTACATTCTATATTCTAAATCGTATATTAAGTATACTGTGTTCTATATACTAAATTCTGTATTCTACATTCTATATTCTAAATTCTAGATTAAGAATTCTGTTTGCTATAGTTTAAATTCTGTGTTCTGTATCCCATGTTCTAATTTATGGGTTCTATATTCTGTACTCTATATTCTATATTCTGTGTTCTACTTTCTATATACTAAATTCTATATTCAATATTCTGTATCCTATATTCTATTTTCTGTGTTCTACTTTCTTTATCTAAATCCTATATTCAGTAATATGTATTCTATATTCTAAATTGTGTGTTCTGCATTCCATGTTGTAAATTCTCTATTCTCTATTCTGTATACTGTGTTCTATATTCTAAATTCTGTGTTCTGAATTCCATGTTCTAAATTCTATGTTCTAAATCCTATATTCTGTATTCTATATTCTAAATTCTGTGTTCTGCATTCCATGTTTTAAATTCTGGGTTCTGTATTCTGTTATCCTTATTCTGTATTCTGTGTTCTACATTCTATATTCTAATCTTTATATTCAGTATACTGTATTCTATATTCTAAATTCTGTGTTCGGAATTCCATGTTCTAAATTCTATATTCAGCATTGTGTATTGTATATATATTCTAAATTTTGTGTTCTACATTCTAAATTCTAAATTCTATATTCAGTATTCTGTATTCAATATTCTAAATTCTGTGTTTTGCATTCCAGATTCTAAATTCTGGCTTCTATATTCTTTATTCTATATTCTATATTTTGTGTTATTCATTATATATTCTACATTCTATATCTTCATTCCTTATACTATATTCTATATTCTGTATTCTACATTCTATATTCTAAATTCTATATTCAGTATTCTGTGTTCTATATTCTAATTTCTGTGTTCTGCATTCCATGTTCTAAATTCTGTGTTTTGTATTCTGTTTCCATATTCTATATTCTGTGTTGTAAATTCTGTAATCTGTATACTATATTCTGCATTCCGTATTCTATAATCTATATTCTGTGTTCTACATTCGATATTCTAAATTCTATATTCAGTGTTTTGTATTCTATATTCTAAATTCTGTGTTTTGCATTCAATATTCTAAATTCTCTATTCTATATTCTATATTTTGTGTTCTACTTTCTATATTCTAAATTCTATATTCAGTGCTCTGTACTCTATATTCTAAATTCTGTGTTCTGCATTCCATGTTATAAATTTTTGATTCTATATTCTGTATTCTATATTCTGTACTCTGTGTTTTATTTTCAATTTTCTAAATCCTATATTCAGTACTCTGTGGTCTATATTTTAAATTCTGTGTTCTATATTCTATAGTCTAAATCCTATATTCAGCATTTTGTATTCAATATTCTAAATTCTGTGTTCTGCATTCTATATTCTAAATTCTATATTCAGTATTCTGTATTCTATATTCTTAATTCTGTGTTCTGCATTCCATGTTCTAAATTCTCTATTCTAAAATATATAATCTATTTTCTACTTTCTATATACTAAATTCTATATTCAGTATTCTGTATTCTATATTCTAAATTCTGTGTTCTGCTTTCCATGTTCTAAATTCTCTATTCTTTAATCTATATTCTGTGTTCTGCTTTCTATATTCTTAATTCTATATTCAGTATTCTGTATTCTATATTTAAAATTCTGTGTTCTACATCATATATTCTAAATCCTATATTAGCTATACTCTATTATATATTATAATTTCTGTGTTCTGCATACCATGTTCTAATTTCTGTGTTCTATATTCTCTTTTCCATATTTTATATTCTGTGTTCTAAATTCTATTTTCTGTATTCTATATTCTGTATTCCGTATTCTACATTATATATTCTATGTTCTACCTTTTATATTCCAAATTCTATATTCAGTATTCTGTATTCTATATTCTAAATTAAGTGTTCTGAATTCCATGTTCTAAATTCTCTATTCTCTATTCTGTGTTCTACTTTCTATATTCTATATTCTATATTCAGTATTCTGTATTCTATATTCTAAATTCTGTGTTCTGCATTCTTTGTTCTAAATTCTATGTTCAGTATACTGTAATATATATTCTAAATTCTGTGTTCTGCATTCCATGATCTAAATTCTGGGTTCTATATTCTGTATTTTATATTCTATATTCTGTGTTCTACATTCTATATTCTAATTTCTATATTCAGTATTCTGTATTCTAAACTCTAAATTCTGTGTTCTGTATTCCATGTGCTATGTTCTGGCTTCTATATTACATATTCTATATTATATATATTGTATTCTTCATTGTATATTCTACATTCTATATTCTGCCTCCGTATTCTATATTCTATATTCTGTGTTCTACTTTCTATATTCTAAATTCTATATTCAGTATACTGTATTCTCTATTTTAAATTCTGTGTACTGCATTCCATGTTCTAAATACTATATTCAGTATTCTGTTTTCTATATTCTAAATTCTGTGTTCTGCATTCCATGTTCTAAATTCTGGGTTCTGTATTCTTTTTTCCATATCCTATATACTGTTTTCTACATTCTATTTTCTACATTCTATATTCTGCATTCCGTATTCTATGTTCTATATTCTGTGTTCTACATTCTATATTATAAATTCTATATTAAGTATTTGTATTCTATATTCTAAATTCTGTGTTCTTCATTGCATGTTCTAAATACTGGGTTATATATTCTGCATTCTATATTCTAAATTCTGTGTTCTACATTCTATATTCTAAATTCTATATTCAGTATTCTGTATTATATGTTTTAAATTCTGGCTTCTGCATTTCATGTTCTAAATGCTGGGTTCTATTTTCTGTATTCTATATTTTAAATTCTGTGTCCTACATATTATATTCTAATTTCTCTATTCAGTATTCTGTATTTTATAGTCTAAATTCTGTGTTCTTCATTCCATGTTCTAAATTCTGTGTTCTAAATTCTCTCTTCTATATTCTATATTCTGTGTTTTACATTCTATATTCTAAATACTATATTTAGTATTCGGTGTTCTATATTCTAAATTCTGTGTTCTACATTCTATGTTCTAAATTGTAGATTAAGTATTCTGTATGCTATAGTTTAAATTCTGTGTTCTACATTCCATGATCTAATTTCTGTGGTCTGTATTCTCAATTTTATATTCTTTATTTTGTGTTTTTCATTCTATATTCTGCATTCCGTCTTCTATATTCTATATTTTGTGTTCTACATTCTATATTCTGAATCCTATATTCAGTATTCTGTATTCTATATTCTAAATTCTATGTTCTGCATTCCGTGTTCTAAATTCTGGGTTCTATATCCTGTTTTCCCAATTCTATATTCTGTGTATTTCATTCTATATTCTGTATACTCTTTTCTGCATTCCGTAATCTACATTCTATATTCTGTGTTCTACATGCTATATTATAAATTCTGTTTTCAGTATTCTGTATTCTATATTCTAAATGCTGTGTTCTGCATTCCATTTTCTAAATCCTATATTAAGTATACTGTATTCTATATTCTAAATTCTGTGTTCGGCATTCCATGTTCTAAATTCTATATTCAGCATTCTGTATTCTATATATATTCTAAATTTTGTGTTCTACATTGTATATTCTAAATTCTATATTCAGTATTCTCTTTTCTATATTCTAAATTCTGTGTTCTGCATTCCATATTCTAAATTCTGGCTTCTATATTCTTTATTCTATATTCTATATTTTGTGTTATTCATTCTATATTCTACATTCTATATGCTTCATTCCGTATACTATATTCTATATTCTGTATTCTACATTCTATATTCTAAATTCTATATTCAGTATTCTGTGTGCTACTTTCTAAATTCTGTGTTCTGCATTCCATGTTCTAAATTCTGTGTTCTGTATTCTGTTTCCATATTCTATGTTCTGTGTTCTAAATTCTATATTCTGTATACTATATTCTGCATTCCGTATTCTATATTCTATATTCTGTGTTCTACATTCAATATTCTAAATACTATATTCAGTATTCTGTATTCTATATTCTAAATTCTGTGTTCTGCATTCATTATTCTAAATTCTCTATTCTATATTCTGTGTTCTACTTTCTATATTCTATATTCTATATTCAGTGTCCTGTAGTCTATATTCTAAATTCTGTGTTATGCATACCATGTTATAAATTCTATATTCAGTATTCTGTATTCTCTTTTCTAAATTCTGTGTTCTGAATTCTATATTCTAAATTCTATATTCAGTATACTTTATTTTATAATCTAAATTCTGTATTCTGCATTTTGTGTTCTAAATTCTGGGTTTTGTATTCTGATTTCCATATTCTATATTCTGAATTCTAAATTCTGTATTCTGTATTCTATATTCTGCATTCCGTATTCTATATTTTATATTCTGTGTTCTATATTCTATATTCTATATTCAGTATTCTGTGGTCTATATTTTAAATTCTGTGTTCTGTATTCCATGTTAAATTTTTGCTTCTATATTCTCTATTCTGTATTCTATACTCTGTGTTCTACTTTCAATTTTCTAACTACTATATTCAGTATTTTGTGGTGTATATTTTAAATTCTGTGTTCTGCATTCTATAGTATAAATCCTATATTCAGCATTTTGAATTCAAAATTCTAAATTCTGTGTTCTGCATTCTATATTCTAAATTCTATATTCAGTATTCTGTATCGCATATTCTAAATTCTGTGTTCTGCATTCCACGTTCTAAAATTTCTATTCTATATTCTATATTCTGTGTTCTACATTCTATATTCTATATTCTGTTTTCAGTATTCTGTATTCTATATTTTAATTTCTGTGTTCTGGATTCTATGTTTTAAATTTTGTGTTCTGTATACTCTATTATATATTCTGTGTTCTGCATACTATATTCAATATCCTACATTCAGTATTCAGTATTTATATTTGAAATTCTGTGTTCTGCATTCCATGTTCTAAATTCTGGCTCATATATTCTCTATTCTATAGTCTATATTTTGCGTTCTTCATTCTATATTCTACAATCTATATTTTGCATTCTCTATTCTATATTCTATATTCTGTGTTCTACATTCAATATTCTAAGTTATTTATTCCACATTCTGTATTCTATATTCTAAATTCTGTGTTCTACATTCTATATTCTAAATTCTATATTCAGTAATCTCTATACTATATTCTAAATTCTGTGTTCTGCATTCCACGTTCTAAAATTTCTATTCTTTATTCTATATTCTGTGTACTACATTCTATATTATAAATTATATATTCAGTGTTCTGTATTCTATATTCTAAATTCTGTGTTCTGCACTCCATGTTTTCAATTCTATATTCAGTATTCTGTATTCTATATTCTAAATTCTGTGTTCTGCATTCAATGTTCTAAGTTCTATGATCAGTATAATGTATTATATATTCTAATTTCTGTGTTATGCATTCCATGTTCTAAATTGTGGGTTCTATTATCTATATTCTATATTCTATATCTGTGTTCTACATTCTATATTCTAAATACTATATTCAGATTTCTGTATTCTATAATATTAATTCTGTGTTCTACATTCTATATTTTAAATTCTATATTCAGTATTATGTAATCTATACTCTAAATTCTGTGTTCTGCATAGCATGTTCTTTATTCTGGATTCTTTATTCTGTATACTACATACTATATACTTTGTCTTAAATTCTATATTCTAAATTCTATATTCATTATTCTTTATTATATATTCTAAATTCTGTGTTCTCCATTCTATATTCTAAATTGTATATTCAGTATTCTGTATTCTATATTCTAAATTCTGAGTTCTGATTTCCGTGTTCCAAAATCTGGCTTCAATAATCTCTAAGCTATATTTTTTATTCTGTTTTCTACATTCTATATTCTAAATTATATATTCAGTGTTATGTGTTTTATATTCTATATTCTGTGTACTACATTCAATTTTTTAATTGTTTTTTAAGTATTATGTATTCTATAATCTAAATTCTGTGTTCCGCATTCCATGTTCTTAATACTGGGTTCAATATTCTTTATTCTCTATTCTGTATTCTGTGTTCCTCATTCTATATTCTAAATTCTACATTCAGTATTCTGTATTCTATATTCTAAATAATGTTTTCTGCTTTCCATGTTCTAAATTCTATATCCAGTATTCTGTATTCTATATTCTAAAATCTGTTTTCAGCATTCAATGTTCTAAATTCTATATTCAGTATTCTTTGTTCTATATACAAAATTCTGTGTTCTGCATTCCATGTTTAAATTCTGGGTGCTGTATTTTGTTTTCCATATTCTATATTCTGTGTTCTATATTCTATATTCTGTATTTTATATTCTACATTCCGTATTCTATTTTCTATATTCTGTGTTCTACATTCTCTATTCTAAATTCTATATTCAGTATACTGTATTCTATATTTAAAATTCTGTGTTCTGCATTCCATGTCAAAATTCTGGCTTCTATATTCTCTATTGCATATTCTAAATTTTGTGTGCATCATTCTATATTTTACCTCCTATATTCTGCATTCCTTATTCTATATTCTTTATAACGTGTTCTACATTCTATATTCTAAATTCTATGTTCAGTATTCTGTATACTATACTCTAAATTCTGTGTTCTGCATTGTATAATCTAAATTGTATATTCAGTATTCTGAATTCTATATTCTAAATTCTGTGTTCTTCATTCCATATTCTAAATTCTGGTTTCAATATTCTCTATTCTATATTCCATATTTTGTGTTCTTCATTCTATATTCTTCATTCTATATTCTGCATTCCGTATTCTATATCCTTTATACTGTGTTGTACATTCTATATTCTAAATACTATATTCAGTATCCTGTATCCTATATTCTAAATTCTGTGTTCTACATTCCATGTTTTAAATTCAGGGTTCTGTATTCTGTTTTACATATTTTATATTCTGTGTTCTATATTCTATATTCTGTATTCTATATTCTACATTCCGTATTCTATATTCTATATTCTGTGTGCTACATTGTATATACTAAATTCTATATTCAGTATTCTGTATACTCTAATCTAAATTCTGTGTTCTGCATTCCATGTTCTAAATTCTCGCTTCTATATTCTCTATTTTTTATTTTGTGTTCTTCATTCTGTATTCTACATTCTATATTCTGCATTCCATATTCTATAAGCTTTATACTGTGTCCTACATTCTATATTATAAATTCTATATTCAGTATTCTGTGTTCTATATTGTAAATTCTGTGTTCTGCATTCCATGTTGTAAATTCTGGGTTCAATATTCTTAATATTATATTCTATATTCTGATTTCTACTTTTTATATTCTAAATTCTATATTCTGTATTCCGTTTTCTTATTTCTATATTCTGTGTTCCACATTCTATATTCTAATTAATTTATTCAGTATTCCTTATACTATATTCTATATTCTGTGTTCTACAATCCATATTCGAAATTCTATATGCAATATTCTCTATTCTGTATTCTAAATACTGTGTTCTGCATTCCATGTTCTAACTTCTGGGATCTGTATTCTGTTATCCGTATTCTATATTCTGTGTTCTATATTCAATATTCTGTATTCTATATTCTACATTCCGTATTCTATATTCTCTATTCTGTGTCCTACATTCTATAATCTAAATTCTTTATTCATTATTCTATATTCTATATTCTGTGTTCAACATTCTATATTCTAAATTCTATATTCAGTATTCTGTATACTATATTCTAAATTCTGTGTTCTGCATTCTATATTTTAAATTCTGGGTTCATATGCTCTATTCTATATTCCATATTTTGTGTTCTTCATTCTATATTCTTCATTCTATATTCAATATTCTATATTGTATATTCTAAATTCTGTGTTTTGCTTTCTATGTTCTAAATTCTATATTCAGTATTCTGTGTTCAATATTCTAAATTCTGTGTTCTGCATTCTATTTTCTAAATTCTGGGTTCTGTATTCTGTTTTCCATAATCTATTTTCTGTTTTCTACATTCTATATACTGTTTTCTATATTCTGAATTCCGTAATCTATATTCTATATACTGTGTTCTACATTCCTATTTTAAATTCTATATTAAGTATTCTGTATTCTATATTCTAAATTCTGTGTTCAACATTCCATGTTTCAAATTCTGTGTTCTATATTCTCTATTCTATATTCTATATTTTGTGTTATTCATTTTATATTCTAAATTCTATATTCTGCATTCCGTATTCTATGTTCTATTTTCTGTGTTCTACATTCTATATTATAAATTCTATATTCAGTATTCTGTTTTCTATATTCCAAATACTGTGTTCTTTATTCTCTCTTCCATATTCTATATTCTGTGTTTTACATTCTATATTCTAAATCGTATATTAAGTAGACTGTGTTCTATATACTAAATTCTGTATTCTACATTCTATATTCTAAATTCTAGATTAAGTATTCTGTTTGCTATAGTTTAAATTCTGTGTTCTGTATCCCATGTTCTAATTTATGGGTTCTATATTCTGTACTCTATATTCTATATTCTGTGTTCTACTTTCTATATACTAAATTCTATATTCAATATTCTGTATCCTATATTCTAATTTCTGTGTTCTACTTTCTTTATCTAAATCCTATATTCAGTAATATGTATTCTATATTCTAAATTGTGTGTTCTGCATTCCATGTTGTAAATTCTCTATTCTCTATTCTGTATACTGTGTTCTATATTCTAAATTCTGTGTTCTGAATTCCATGTTCTAAATTCTATGTTCTAAATCCTATATTCTGTATTCTATATTCTAAATTCTGTGTTCTGCATTCCATGTTTTAAATTCTGGGTTCTGTATTCTGTTATCCTTATTCTGTATTCTGTGTTCTACATTCTATATTCTAATCTTTATATTCAGTATACTCTATTCTATATTCTAAATTCTGTGTTCGGAATTCCATGTTCTAAATTCTATATTCAGCATTGTGTATTGTATATATATTCTAAATTTTGTGTTCTACATTCTAAATTCTAAATTCTATATTCAGTATTCTGTATTCAATATTCTAAATTCTGTGTTTTGCATTCCAGATTCTAAATTCTGGCTTCTATATTCTTTATTCTATATTCTATATTTTGTGTTATTCATTATATATTCTACATTCTATATCTTCATTCCTTATACTATATTCTATATTCTGTATTCTACATTCTATATTCTAAATTCTATATTCAGTATTCTGTGTTCTATATTCTAATTTCTGTGTTCTGCATTCCATGTTCTAAATTCTGTGTTTTGTATTCTGTTTCCATATTCTATATTCTGTGTTGTAAATTCTGTAATCTGTATACTATATTCTGCATTCCGTATTCTATAATCTATATTCTGTGTTCTACATTCGATATTCTAAATTCAATATTCAGTGTTTTGTATTCTATATTCTAAATTCTGTGTTTTGCATTCAATATTCTAAATTCTCTATTCTATATTCTATATTTTGTGTTCTACTTTCTATATTCTTAATTCTATATTCAGTGCTCTGTACTCTATATTCTAAATTCTGTGTTCTGCATTCCATGTTATAAATTTTTGATTCTATATTCTGTATTCTATATTCTGTACTCTGTGTTTTATTTTCAATTTTCTAAATCCTATATTCAGTACTCTGTGGTCTATATTTTAAATTCTGTGTTCTATATTCTATAGTCTAAATCCTATATTCAGCATTTTGTATTCAATATTCTAAATTCTGTGTTCTGCATTCTATATTCTAAATTCTATATTCAGTATTCTGTATTCTATATTCTTAATTCTGTGTTCTGCATTCCATGTTCTAAATTCTCTATTCTAAAATATATAATCTATTTTCTACTTTCTATATACTAAATTCTATATTCAGTATTCTGTATTCTATATTCTAAATTCTGTGTTCTGCTTTCCATGTTCTAAATTCTCTGTTCTTTAATCTATATTCTGTGTTCTGCTTTCTATATTCTTAATTCTATATTCAGTATTCTGTATTCTATATTTAAAATTCTGTGTTCTACATCATATATTCTAAATCCTATATTAGCTATACTGTATTATATATTATAATTTCTGTGTTCTGCATACCATGTTCTAATTTCTGTGTTCTATATTCTCTTTTCCATATTTTATATTCTGTGTTCTAAATTCTATTTTTTGTATTCTATATTCTGTATTCCGTATTCTACATTATATATTCTATGTTCTACCTTTTATATTCCAAATTCTATATTCAGTATTCTGTATTCTATATTCTAAATTAAGTGTTCTGAATTCCATGTTCTAAATTCTCTATTCTCTATTCTGTGTTCTACTTTCTATATTCTATATTCTATATTCAGTATTCTGTATTCTATATTCTAAATTCTGTGTTCTGCATTCTTTGTTCTAAATTCTATGTTCAGTATACTGTAATATATATTCTAAATTCTGTGTTCTGCATTCCATGATCTAAATTCTGGGTTCTATATTCTGTATTTTATATTCTATATTCTGTGTTCTACATTCTATATTCTAATTTCTATATTCAGTATTCTGTATTCTAAACTCTAAATTCTGTGTTCTGAATTCCATGTGCTATGTTCTGGCTTCTATATTACATATTCTATATTATATATATTGTATTCTTCATTGTATATTCTACATTCTATATTCTGCCTCCGTATTCTATATTCTATATTCTGTGTTCTACTTTCTATATTCTAAATTCTATATTCAGTATACTGTATTCTCTATTTTAAATTCTGTGTACTGCATTCCATGTTCTAAATACTATATTCAGTATTCTGTTTTCTATATTCTAAATTCTGTGTTCTGCATTCCATGTTCTAAATTCTGGGTTCTGTATTCTTTTTTCCATATCCTATATACTGTTTTCTACATTCTATTTTCTACATTCTATATTCTGCATTCCGTATTCTATGTTCTATATTCTGTGTTCTACATTCTATATTATAAATTCTATATTAAGTATTTGTATTCTATATTCTAAATTCTGTGTTCTTCATTGCATGTTCTAAATACTGGGTTATATATTCTGCATTCTATATTCTAAATTCTGTGTTCTACATTCTATATTCTAAATTCTATATTCAGTATTCTGTATTATATGTTTTAAATTCTGGCTTCTGCATTTCATGTTCTAAATGCTGGGTTCTATTTTCTGTATTCTATATTTTAAATTCTGTGTCCTACATATTATATTCTAATTTCTCTATTCAGTATTCTGTATTTTATAGTCTAAATTCTGTGTTCTTCATTCCATGTTCTAAATTCTGTGTTCTAAATTCTCTCTTCTATATTCTATATTCTGTGTTTTACATTCTATATTCTAAATACTATATTTAGTATTCGGTGTTCTATATTCTAAATTCTGTGTTCTACATTCTATGTTCTAAATTGTAGATTAAGTATTCTGTATGCTATAGTTCAAGTTCTGTGTTCTACATTCCATGATCTAATTTCTGTGGTCTGTATTCTCAATTTTATATTCTTTATTTTGTGTTTTTCATTCTATATTCTGCATTCCGTCTTCTATATTCTATATTTTGTGTTCTACATTCTATATTCTGAATCCTATATTCAGTATTCTGTATTCTATATTCTAAATTCTATGTTCTGCATTCCGTGTTCTAAATTCTGGGTTCTATATCCTGTTTTCCCAATTCTATATTCTGTGTATTTCATTCTATATTCTGTATACTCTTTTCTGCATTCCGTAATCTACATTCTATATTCTGTGTTCTACATGCTATATTATAAGTTCTGTTTTCAGTATTCTGTATTCTATATTCTAAATGCTGTGTTCTGCATTCCATTTTCTAAATCCTATATTAAGTATACTGTATTCTATATTCTAAATTCTGTGTTCGGCATTCCATGTTCTAAATTCTATATTCAGCATTCTGTATTCTATATATATTCTAAATTTTGTGTTCTACATTGTATATTCTAAATTCTATATTCAGTATTCTCTTTTCTATATTCTAAATTCTGTGTTCTGCATTCCATATTCTAAATTCTGGCTTCTATATTCTTTATTCTATATTCTATATTTTGTGTTATTCATTCTATATTCTACATTCTATATGCTTCATTCCGTATACTATATTCTATATTCTGTATTCTACATTCTATATTCTAAATTCTATATTCAGTATTCTGTGTGCTACTTTCTAAATTCTGTGTTCTGCATTCCATGTTCTAAATTCTGTGTTCTGTATTCTGTTTCCATATTCTATGTTCTGTGTTCTAAATTCTGTATTCTGTATACTATATTCTGCATTCCGTATTCTATATTCTATATTCTGTGTTCTACATTCAATATTCTAAATACTATATTCAGTATTCTGTATTCTATATTCTAAATTCTGTGTTCTGCATTCATTATTCTAAATTCTCTATTCTATATTCTGTGTTCTACTTTCTATATTCTATATTCTATATTCAGTGTCCTGTAGTCTATATTCTAAATTCTGTGTTATGCATACAATGTTATATATTCTATATTCAGTATTCTGTATTCTCTTTTCTAAATTCTGTGTTCTGAATTCTATATTCTAAATTCTATATTCAGTATACTTTATTTTATAATCTAAATTCTGTATTCTGCATTTTGTGTTCTAAATTCTGGGTTCTGTATTCTGATTTCCATATTCTATATTCTGAATTCTAAATTCTGTATTCTGTATTCTATATTCTGCATTCCGTATTCTATATTTTATATTCTGTGTTCTATATTCTATATTCTATATTCAGTATTCTGTGGTCTATATTTTAAATTCTGTGTTCTGTATTCCATGTTAAATTTTTGCTTCTATATTCTCTATTCTGTATTCTATACTCTGTGTTCTACTTTCAATTTTCTAACTACTATATTCAGTATTTTGTGGTGTATATTTTAAATTCTGTGTTCTGCATTCTATAGTATAAATCCTATATTCAGCATTTTGAATTCAAAATTCTAAATTCTGTGTTCTGCATTCTATATTCTAAATTCTATATTCAGTATTCTGTATCGCATATTCTAAATTCTGTGTTCTGCATTCCACGGTCTAAAATTTCTATTCTATATTCTATATTCTGTGTTCTACATTCTATATTCTATATTCTATTTTCAGTATTCTGTATTCTATATTTTAATTTCTGTGTTCTGGATTCTATGTTTTAAATTTTGTGTTCTGTATACTCTATTATATATTCTGTGTTCTGCATACTATATTCAATATCCTACATTCAGTATTCAGTATTTATATTTGAAATTCTGTGTTCTGCATTCCATGTTCTAAATTCTGGCTCATATATTCTCTATTCTATAGTCTATATTTTGCGTTCTTCATTCTATATTCTACAATCTATATTTTGCATTCTCTAAACTATATTCTATATTCTGTGTTCTACATTCAATATTCTAAGTTATTTATTCCACATTCTGTATTCTATATTCTAAATTCTGTGTTCTACATTCTATATTCTAAATTCTATATTCAGTAAACTCTATACTATATTCTAAATTCTGTGTTCTGCATTACATGTTCAAAATTCTGGGTTCTATATTCTGTTTTCCATATTTTATATTCTGTGTTCTAAATTCTATATTCTGTGTTCTATATTCTGCATTCCGTATTCTACATTATATATTCTGTGTTCTACCTTCTATATTCCTAATTCCATATTCAGTATTCTGTATTCTATATTCTAAATTCTGTGTTCTGCATTCCACGTTCTAAAATTTCTATTCTTTATTCTATATTCTGTGTACTACATTCTATATTATAAATTATATATTCAGTGTTCTGTATTCTATATTCTAAATTCTGTGTTCTGCACTCCATGTTTTCAATTCTATATTCAGTGTTCTGTATTCTATATTCTAAATTCTGTGTTCTGCATTCAATGTTCTAAGTTCTATGATCAGTATAATGTATTATATATTCTAATTTCTGTGTTATGCATTCCATGTTCTAAATTGTGGGTTCTATAATCTATATTCTATATTCTATATCTGTGTTCTACATTCTATATTCTAAATACTATATTCAGATTTCTGTATTCTATAATATTAATTCTGTGTTCTACATTCTATATTTTAAATTCTATATTCAGAATTATGTAATCTATATTCTAAATTCTGTGTTCTGCATAGCATGTTCTTTATTCTGGATTCTTTATTCTGTATACTACATACTATATACTTTGTCTTAAATTCTATATTCTAAATTCTATATTCAGTATTCTTTATTATATATTCTAAATTCTGTGTTCTCCATTCTATATTCTAAATTGTATATTCAGTATTCTGTATTCTATATTCTAAATTCTGAGTTCTGATTTCCGTGTTCCAAAATCTGGCTTCAATAATCTCTAAGCTATATTTTTTATTCTGTTTTCTACATTCTATATTCTAAATTATATATTCAGTGTTATGTGTTTTATATTCTATATTCTGTGTACTACATTCAATTTTTTAATTGTTTTTTAAGTATTATGTATTCTATAATCTAAATTCTGTGTTCTGCATTCCATGTTCTTAATACTGGGTTCAATATTCTTTATTCTCTATTCTGTATTCTGTGTTCCTCATTCTATATTCTAAATTCTACATTCAGTATTCTGTATTCTATATTCTAAATAATGTTTTCTGCATTTCATGTTCTAAATTCTATATCCAGTATTCTGTATTCTATATTCTAAAATCTGTTTTCAGCATTCAATGTTCTAAATTCTATATTCAGTATTCTTTGTTCTATATACAAAATTCTGTGTTCTGCATTCCATGTTTAAATTCTGGGTGCTGTATTTTGTTTTCCATATTCTATATTCTGTGTACTATATTCTATATTCTGTATTCTATATTCTACATTCCGTATTCTATATTCTATATTCTGTGTGCTACATTGTATATACTAAATTCTATATTCAGTATTCTGTATACTCTAATCTAAATTCTGTGTTCTGCATTCCATGTTCTAAATTCTCGCTTCTATATTCTCTATTCTTTATTTTGTGTTCTTCATTCTATATTCTTCATTCTATATTCTGCATTCCGTATTCTATATCCTTTATACTGTGTTGTACATTCTATGTTCTAAATACTATATTCAGTATCCTGTATCCTATATTCTAAATTCTGTGTTCTACATTCCATGTTTTAAATTCAGGGTTCTGTATTCTGTTTTACATATTTTATATTCTGTGTTCTATATTCTATATTCTGTATTCTATATTCTACATTCCGTATTCTATATTCTATATTCTGTGTGCTACATTGTATATACTAAATTCTATATTCAGTATTCTGTATACTCTATTCTAAATTCTGTGTTCTGCATTCCATGTTCTAAATTCTCGCTTCTATATTCTCTATTCTTTATTTTGTGTTCTTCATTCTATATTCTACATTCTATATTCTGCATTCCATATTCTATAAGCTTTATACTGTGTTCTACATTCTATATTATAAATTCTATATTCAGTATTCTGTGTTCTATATTGTAAATTCTGTGTTCTGCATTCCATGTTCTAAATTCTGGGTTCAATATTCTTAATACTATATTCTATATTCTGATTTCTACTTTCCATATTCTAAATTCTATATTCTGAATTCCGTTTTCTTATTTCTATATTCTGTGTTCCACATTCTACATTCTAATTAATTTATTCTGTATTCCTTATACTATATTCTATATTCTGTGTTCTACAATCCATATTCTAAATTCTATATGCAATATTCTCTATTCTGTATTCTAAATACTGTGTTCTGCATTCCATGTTCTAACTTCTGGGATCTGTATTCTGTTGTCCGTATTCTATATTCTGTGTTCTATATGCAATATTCTGTATTCTATATTCTACATTCCGTATTCTATATTCTCTATTCTGTGTCCTACATTCTATAATCTAAATTCTTTATTCATTATTCTATATTCTATATTCTGTGTTCAACATTCTATATTCTAAATTCTATATTCAGTATTCTGTGTACTATATTCTAACTTCTGTGTTCTGCATTCTATATTTTAAATTCTGGGTTCATATTCTCTATTCTATATTCCATATTTTGTGTTCTTAATTCTATATTCTTCATTCTATATTCAATATTCTGTATTGTATATTCTAAATTCTGTGTTTTGCTTTCTATGTTCTATATTCTATATTCAGTATTCTGTGTTCAATATTCTAAATTCTGTGTTCTGCATTCTATTTTCTAAATTCTGGGTTCTGTATTCTGTTTTCCATAATCTATTTTCTGTTTTCTACATTCTATATACTGTTTTCTATATTCTGAATTCCGTAATCTATATTCTATATACTGTGTTCTACATTCCTATTCTAAATTCGATAGTAAGTATTCTGTATTCTATATTCTAAATTCTGTGTTCAACATTCCATGTTTCAAATTCAGTGTTCTGTATTCTCTATTCTATATTCTATATTTTGTGTTATTCATTTTATATTCTAAATTCTATATTCTGCATTCCGTATTCTATGTTCTATTTTCTGTGTTCTACATTCTATATTATAAATTCTATATTCAGTATTCTGTTTTCTATATTCCAAATACTGTGTTCTTTATTCTCTCTTCCATATTCTATATTCTATGTTTTACATTCTATATTCTAAATCGTATATTAAGTAGACTGTGTTCTATATACTAAATTCTGTATTCTACATTCTATATTCTAAATTCTAGATTAAGTATTCTGTTTGCTATAGTTTAAATTCTGTGTTCTGTATCCCATGTTCTAATTTATGGGTTCTATATTCTGTACTCTATATTCTATATTCTGTGTACCACTTTCTATATACTAAATTCTATATTCAATATTCTGTATACTATATTCTAATTTCTGTGTTCTACTTTCTTTATCTAAATCCTATATTCAGTAATATGTATTCTATATTCTAAATTGTGTGTTCTGCATTCCATGTTGTAAATTCTCTATTCTATATTCTGTATTCTGTGTTCTATATTCTAAATTCTGTGTTCTGAATTCCATGTTCTAAATTCTATGTCCTAAATCCTATATTCTGTATTCTATATTCTAAATTCTGTGTTCTGCATTCCATGTTTTAAATTCTGGGTTCTGTATTCTGTTATCCATATTCTGTATTCTGTGTTCTACATTCTATATTCTAAACTTTATATTCAGTATACTGTATTCTATATTCTAAATTCTGTGTTCGGAATTCCATGTTCTAAATTCTATATTCAGCATTGTGTATTGTATATATATTCTAAATTTTGTGTTCTACATTCTAAATTCTAAACTCTATATTCAGTATTCTGTATTCAATATTCTAAATTCTGTGTTTTGCATTCCATATTCTAAATTCTGGCTTCTATATTCTTTATTCTATATTTTATATTTTGTGTTATTCATTATATATTCTACATTCTATATCTTCATTCCGTATACTATATTCTATATTCTGTATTCTACATTCTATATTCTAAATTCTATATTCAGTATTCTGTGTTCTATATTCTAATTTATGTGTTCTGCATTCCATGTTCTAAATTCTGTATTTTGTATTCTGTTTCCATATTCTATATTCTGTGTTGTAAATTCTGTAATCTGTATACTATATTCTGCATTCCGTATTCTATAATCTTTATTCTGTGTTCTACATTCGATATTCTAAATACTATATTCAGTATTCTGTATTCTATATTCTAAATTCTGTGTTCTGCATTCATTATTCTAAATTCTCTATTCTATATTCTGTGTTCTACTTTCTATATTCTATATTCTATATTCAGTGTCCTGTAGTCTATATTCTAAATTCTGTGTTATGCATACCATGTTATAAATTCTATATTCAGTATTCTGTATTCTCTTTTCTAAATTCTGTGTTCTGAATTCTATATTCTAAATTCTATATTCAGTATACTTTATTTTATAATCTAAATTCTGTATTCTGCATTTTGTGTTCTAAATTCAGGGTTCTGTATTCTGATTTCCATATTCTATATTCTGAATTCTAAATTCTATATTTTGTATTCTCTATTCTGCATTCCGTATTCTATATTTTATATTCTGTGTTCTATATTCTATATTCTATATTCAGTATTTTGTGGTCTATATTTTAAATTCTGTGTTCTGTATTCCATGTTAAATTTTTGCTTCTATATTCTCTATTCTGTATTCTATACTCTGTGTTCTACTTTCAATTTTCTAAATCCTATATTCAGTATTCTGTGGTGTATATTTTAAATTCTGTGTTCTACATTCTATAGTATAAATCCTATATTCAGCATTTTGTATTCAAAATTCTAAATTCTGTGTTCTGCATTCTATATTCTAAATTCTATATTCAGTATTCTGTATCGCATATTCTAAATTCTGTGTTCTGCATTCCACGTTCTAAAATTTCTATTCTATATTCTATATTCTGTGTTCTACCTTCTATATTCTAAATTCTATTTTCAGTATTCTGTATTCTATATTTTAATTTCTGTGTTCTGGATTCTATGTTTTAAATTTTGTGTTCTGTATACTCTATTATATATTCTGTGTTCTGCATTCTATATTCAATATCCTACATTCAGTATTTAGTATGTATATTTGAAATTCTGTGTTCTGAATTCCATGTTCTAAATTCTGGCTCATATATTCTCTATTCTATAGTCTATATATTGCGTTCTTCATTCTATATTCTACAATCTATATTTTGCATTCTCTAATCTATATTCTATATTCTGTGTTCTACATTCAATATTCTAAGTTATTTATTCCACATTCTGTATTCTTTATTCTAAATTCTGTGTTCTACATTCTATATTCTAAATTCTATATTCAGTAATCTCTATACTATATTCTAAATACTGTGTTCTGCATTACATGTTCAAAATTATGGGTTCTATATTCTGTTTTCCATATTTTATTTTCTGTGTTCTATATTCTGCATTCCGTATTCTACATTATATATTCTGTGTTCTACCTTCTATATTCCAAATTCCATATTCAGTATTCTGTATTCTATATTCTAAATTCTGTGTTCTGCATTCCACGTTCTAAACTTTCTATTCTATATTCTATATTCTGTGTTCTACATTCTATATTCTAAATTATATATTCAGTGTTCTGTATTCTATATTCTAAATTCTGTGTTCTGCATTCAATGTTCTAAGTTCTATGATCAGTATAATGTATTATATATTCTAATTTCTGTGTTATGCATTCCATGTTCTAAATTGTGGGTTCTATAATCTATATTCTATATTCTATATCTGTGTTCTACATTCTATATTCTAAATACTATATTCAGATTTCTGTATTCTATAATATTAATTCTGTGTTCTACATTCTGTATTTTAAATTCTATATTCAGTATTATGTAATCTATATTCTAAATTCTGTGTTCTGCATAGCATGTTCTTTATTCTGGATTCTTTATTCTGTATACTACATACTATATACTTTGTCTTTAATTCTATATTCTAAATTCTATATTCAGTATTCTTTATTATATATTCTAAATTCTGTGTTCTCCATTCTATATTCTAAATTGTATATTCAGTATTCTGTATTCTATATTCTAAATTCTGAGTTCTGATTTCCGTGTTCCAAAATCTGGCTTCAATAATCTCTAAGCTATATTTTTTATTCTGTTTTCTACATTCTATATTCTAAATTATATATTCAGTGTTATGTGTTTTATATTCTATATTCTGTGTACTACATTCAATTTTTTAATTGTTTTTTAAGTATTATGTATTCTATAATCTAAATTCTGTGTTCTGCATTCCATGTTCTTAATACTGGGTTCAATATTCTTTATTCTCTATTCTGTATTCTGTGTTCCTCATTCTATATTCTAAATTCTACATTCAGTATTCTGTATTCTATATTCTAAATAATGTTTTCTGCATTCCATGTTCTAAATTCTATATCCAGTATTCTGTATTCTATATTCTAAAATCTGTTTTCAGCATTCAATGTTCTAAATTCTATATTCAGTATTCTTTGTTCTATATACAAAATTCTGTGTTCTGCATTCCATGTTTAAATTCTGGGTGCTGTATTTTGTTTTCCATATTCTATATTCTGTGTTCTATATTCTATATTCTGTATTTTATATTCTACATTCCGTATTCTATTTTCTATATTCTGTGTTCTACACTCTCTATTCTAATTTCTATATTCAGTATACTGTATTCTATATTTAAAATTCTGTGTTCTGCATTCCATGTTAAACTTCTGGCTTCTATATTCTCTATTGTATATTCTAAATTTTGTGTGCATCATTCTATATTTTACCTTCTATATTCTGCATTCCTTATTCTATATTCTTTATAACGTGTTCTACATTCTATATTCTAAATTCTATATTCAGTATTCTGTATACTATATTCTAAATTCTGTGTTCTGCATTCTATAATCTAAATTGTATATTCAGTATTCTGAATTCTATATTCTAAATTCTGTGTTCTTCATTTCATATTCTAAATTCTGGTTTCAATATTCTCTATTCTATATTCCATATTTTGTGTTCTTCATTCTATATTCTTCATTCTATATTCTGCATTCCGTATTCTATATCCTTTATACTGTGTTGTACATTCTATGTTCTAAATACTATATTCAGTATCCTGTATCCTATATTCTAAATTCTGTGTTCTACATTCCATGTTTTAAATTCAGGGTTCTGTATTCTGTTTTACATATTTTATATTCTGTGTTCTATATTCTATAGTCTGTATTCTATATTCTACATTCCGTATTCTATATTCTATATTCTGTGTGCTACATTGTATATACTAAATTCTATATTCAGTATTCTGTATACTCTATTCTAAATTCTGTGTTCTGCATTCCATGTTCTAAATTCTCGCTTCTATATTCTCTATTCTTTATTTTGTGTTCTTCATTCTATATTCTACATTCTATATTCTGCATTCCATATTCTATAAGCTTTATACTGTGTTCTACATTCTATATTATAAATTCTATATTCAGTATTCTGTGTTCTATATTGTAAATTCTGTGTTCTGCATTCTATTTTCTAAATTCTGGGTTCTGTATTCTGTTTTCCATAATCTATTTTCTGTTTTCTACATTCTATATACTGTTTTCTATATTCTGAATTCCGTAATCTATATTCTATATACTGTGTTCTAAATTCCTATTCTAAATTCGATATTAAGTATTCTGTATTCTATATTCTAAATTCTGTGTTCAACATTCCATGTTTCAAATTCAGTGTTCTGTATTCTCTTTTCTCTATTCTATATTTTGTGTTATTCATTTTATATTCTAAATTCTATATTCTGCATTCCGTATTCTATGTTCTATTTTCTGTGTTCTACATTCTATATTATAAATTCTATATTCAGTATTCTGTTTTCTATATTCCAAATAATGTGTTCTTTATTCTCTCTTCCATATTCTATATTCTATGTTTTACATTCTATATTCTAAATCGTATATTAAGTAGACTGTGTTCTATATACTAAATTCTGTATTCTACATTCTATATTCTAAATTCTAGATTAAGTATTCTGTTTGCTATAGTTTAAATTCTGTGTTCTGTATCCCATGTTCTAATTTATGGGTTCTATATTCTGTACTCTATATTCTATATTCTGTGTACCACTTTCTATATACTAAATTCTATATTCAATATTCTGTATACTATATTCTAATTTCTGTGTTCTACTTTCTTTATCTAAATCCTATATTCAGTAATATGTATTCTATATTCTAAATTGTGTGTTCTGCATTCCATGTTGTAAATTCTCTATTCTATATTCTGTATTCTGTGTTCTATATTCTAAATTCTGTGTTCTGAATTCCATGTTCTAAATTCTATGTCCTAAATCCTATATTCTGTATTCTATATTCTAAATTCTGTGTTCTGCATTCCATGTTTTAAATTCTGGGTTCTGTATTCTGTTATCCATATTCTGTATTCTGTGTTCTACATTCTATATTCTAAACTTTATATTCAGTATACTGTATTCTATATTCTAAATACTGTGTTCGGAATTCCATGTTCTAAATTCTATATTCAGCATTGTGTATTGTATATATATTCTAAATTTTGTGTTCTACATTCTAAATTCTAAACTCTATATTCAGTATTCTGTATTCAATATTCTAAATTCTGTGTTTTGCATTCCATATTCTAAATTCTGGCTTCTATATTCTTTATTCTATATTTTATATTTTGTGTTATTCATTATATATTCTACATTCTATATCTTCATTCCGTATACTATATTCTATATTCTGTATTCTACATTCTATATTCTAAATTCTATATTCAGTATTCTGTGTTCTATATTCTAATTTCTGTGTTCTGCATTCCATGTTCTAAATTCTGTGTTTTGTATTCTGTTTCCATATTCTATATTCTGTGTTGTAAATTCTGTAATCTGTATACTATATTCTGCATTCCGTATTCTATAATCTTTATTCTGTGTTCTACATTCGGTATTCTAAATTCTATATTCAGTGTTTTGTATTCTATATTCTAAATTCTGTGTTTTGCATTCAATATTCTAAATTCTCTATTCTATATTCTATATTTTGTTTTCTACTTTCTATATTCTAAATTCTATATTCAGTGCTCTGTACTCTATATTCTAAATTCTGTGTTCTGCATTCCATGTTATAAATTTTTGATTCTATATTCTGTATTCTATATTCTGTACTCTGTGTTTTATTTTCAATTTCTAAATCGTATATTCAGTACTCTGTGGTCTATATTTTAAATTCTGTGTTCTATATTCTATGGTCTAAATCCTATATTCAACATTTTGTATTCAATATTCTTAATTCTGTGTTCTGCATTCTATATTCTAAATTCTATATTCAGTATTCTGTATTCTATATTCTTCTTTCTGTGTTCTGCATTCCATGTTCTAAATTCTCTATTCTAAAATATATAATCTATTTTCTACTTTCTATATACTAAATTCTATATTCAGTATTCTGTATTCTATATTCTAAATTCTGTGTTCTGCTTTCCATGTTCTAAATCTCTATTCTTTAATCTATATCCTGTGTTCTGCTTTCTATATTCTCAATTCTATATTCAGTATTCTGTATTCTATATTTAAAATTCTGTGTTCTACATCATATATTCTAAATCCTGTATTAGGTATACTGTATTATATATTATAATTTCTGTGTTCTGCATATCATGTTCTAATTTTTGTGTTCTATATTCTCTTTTCCATATTTTATATTCTGTGTTCTAAATTCTATTTTCTGTATTCTATATTCTGTATTCCGTATTCTACATTATATATTCTATGTTCTACCTTTTATATTCCAAATTGTATATTCAGTATTCTGTATTCTATATTCTAAATTAAGTGTTCTGAATTCCATGTTCTAAATTCTCTATTCTCTATTCTGTGTTCTACTTTCTATATTCTATATTCTATATTCAGTATTCTGTATTCTATATTCTAAATTCTGTGTTCTGCATTCTTTGTTCTAAATTCTATGTTCAGTATACTGTAATATATATTCTAAATTCTGTGTTCTGCATTCCATGATCTAAATTCTGGGTTCTATATTCTGTATTTTATATTCTATATTCTGTGTTCTACATTCTATATTCTAATTTCTATATTCATTATTCTGTATTCTAAACTCTAAATTCTGTGTTCTGAATTCCATGTGCTATGTTCTGACTTCTGTATTATATATTCTATATTATATATATTGTATTCTTCATTCTATATTCTACATTCTATATTCTGCCTCCGTATTCTATAGTCTATATTCTGTGTTCTACTTTCTATATTCTAAATTCTATATTCAGTATACTGTATTCTCTATTTTAAATTCTGTGTACTGCATTCCATGTTCTGAATACTATATTCAGTATTCTGTTTTCTATATTCTAAATTCTGTGTTCTGCATTCCATGTTCTAAATTCTGGGTTCTGTATTCTTTTTTCCATATCCTATATACTGTTTTCTACATTCTATTTTCTACATTCTATATTCTGCATTCCGTATTCTATGTTCTATATTCTGTGTTCTACATTCTATATTATAAATTCTATATTAAGTATTTGTATTCTATATTCTAAATTCTGTGTACTTCATTCCATGTTCTAAATACTGGGTTATATATTCTGCATTCTATATTCTAAATTCTGTGTTCTACATTCTATATTCTGAATTCTATATTCAGTATTCTGTATTCTATGTTCTAAATTCTGGCTTCTGCATTTCATGTTCTAAATGCTGGGTTCTATTTTCTGTATTCTATATTTTAAATTCTGTGTCCTACATATTGTATTCTAATTTCTCTATTCAGTATTCTGTATTTTATAGTCTAAATTCTGTGTTCTTCATTCCATGTTCTAAATTCTGTGTTCTAAATTCTCTCTTCTATATTCTATATTCTGTGTTTTACATTCTATATTCTAAATTCTATATTTAGTATTCGGTGTTCTATATTCTAAATTCTGTGTTCTACATTCTATGTTCTAAATTGTAGATTAAGTATTCTGTATGCTATAGTTTAAATTCTGTGTTCTACATTCCATGATCTAATTTCTGTGGTCTGTATTCTCTATTTTATATTCTATATTTTGTGTTTTTCATTCTATATTCTGCATTCCGTCTTCTATATTCTATATTTTGTGTTCTACATTCTATATTCTGAATCCTATATTCAGTATTCTGTATTCTATATTCTAAATTCTGTGTTCTGCATTCCGTGTTCTAAATTCTGGGTTCTATATCCTGTTTTCCCTATTCTATATTCTGTGTACTTCATTCTATATTCTGTATACTCTTTTCTGCATTCCGTAATCTTCATTCTATATTCTGTGTTCTACATGCTATATTATAAATTCTGTTTTCAGTATTCTGTATTCTATATTCTAAATGCTGTGTTCTGCATTCCATCTTCTAAATTCTATATTAAGTATACCGTATTCTATATTCTAAATTCTGTGTTCGGCATTCCATGTTCTAAATTCTATATTCAGCATTCTGTATTCTATATATATTCTAAATTTTGTGTTCTACATTGTATATTCTAAATTCTATATTCAGTATTCTCTATTCTATATTCTAAATTCTGTGTTCTGCATTCCATATTCTAAATTCTGGCTTCTATATTCTTTATTCTATATTCTATATTTTGTGTTATTCCTTCTATATTCTACATTCTATATGCTTCATTCCGTATACTATATTCTATATTCTGTATTCTATATTCTATATTCTAAATTCTATATTCAGTATTCTGTGTGCTACTTTCTAAATTCTGTGTTCTGCATTCCATGTTCTAAATTCTGTGATCTGTATTCTGTTTCCATATTCTATGTTCTGTGTTCTTAATTCTGTATTCTGTATACTATATTCTGCATTCCGTATTCTATATTCTATATTCTGTGTTCTACATTCGATATTCTAAATACTATATTCAGTATTCTGTATTCTATATTCTAAATTCTGTGTTCTGCATTCATTATACTAAATTCTCTATTCTATATTCTGTGTTCTACTTTCTATATTCTATATTCTATATTCAGTGTCCTGTAGTCTATATTCTAAATTCTGTGTTATGCATACCATGTTATAAATTCTATATTCAGTATTCTGTATTAGCTTTTCTAAATTCTGTGTTCTGAATTCTATATTCTAAATTCTATATTCAGTATACTTTATTTTAAAATCTTAATTCTGTATTCTGCATTTTGTGTTGTAAATTCTGGGTTCTGTATTCTGATTTCCATATTCTATATTCTGAATTCTAAATTCTGTATTCTGTATTCTATATTCTGTATTCCGTATTCTATATTTTATATTCTGTGTTCTATATTCTATATTCTATATTCAGTATTCTGTGGTCTATATTTTAAATTCTGTGTTCTGTATTCCATGTTAAATTTTTGATTCTATATTCTCTATTCTGTATTCTATACTCTGTGTTCTAATTTCAATATTCTAAATCCTATATTCAGTATTCTGTGGTGTATATTTTAAATTCTGTGTTCTACATTCTATAGTATAAATCCTATATTCAGCATTTTGTATTCAATATTCTAAATTCTGTGTTCTGCATTCCATATTCTAAATTCTATATTCAGTATTCTGTATCGCATATTCTAAATTCTGTGTTCTGCATTCCACGTTCTAAAATTTCTATTCTATATTTTATATTCTGTGTTCTACATTCTATATTCTAAATTCTATTTTCAGTATTCTGTATTCTATATTTTAATTTCTGTGTTCTGGATTCTATGTTTTAAATTTTGGGTTCTGTATACTCTATTATATATTCTGTGTTCTGCATTCTATATTCAATATCCTACATTCAGTATTCAGTATTTATAATTGAAATTCTGTGTTCTGCATTCCATGTTCTAAATTCTGGCTCATATATTCTCTATTCTATAGTCTATATTTTGCGTTCTTCATTCTATATTCTACAATCTATATTTTGCATTCTCTATTCTATATTCTATATTCTGTGTTCTACATTCAATATTCTAAGTTATTTATTCCACATTCAGTATTCTATATTCTAAATACTGTGTTCTACATTCTATATTCTAAATTCTATATTCAGTAATCTCTATACTATATTCTAAATTCTGTGTTCTACATTCTATATTCTAAATTGTATATTCAGTATTCAGTATTCTAAATTCGAAATTCTGAGTTCTGATTTCCATGTTCCAAAATCTGGCTTAAATATTCTCTTAGCTTTATTTTTTCTTCTGTTTTTTACATTTTATATTCAAAATTATATTTTCAGTATTATGTATACTTTATTCTATATTCCGTGTTCTACATTCAATTATTTTTAATTGTTTATTAAGTATTCTGTATACTATATTCTAAATTCTGTGTTATGCATTCCATGTTGTAAATTATGGGTTCTATATTCTCTTTTCTATATTCTATATTCTGTGTTCTACATTGTATATTCTAAATTCTATTTTCAGCTTTGTGTACTCTATATTCTAAATTTTGTGTTATACATTCTATATTCTAAATTCTATATTCAGTGTTATGTATTCTATAATCTAAATTATCTGTTCTGCATTCCATGTTCTAAATTCTCTATTCTTTATTCTATATTCTGTGTTCTTCTTTCTATATTCTAAATTCTATATTCTGTATTCTATATTCTATATTCTAAATTCTGAGTTCTACATTCTATATTTTAAATTGTATATTCAGTATTCTGTATTCTATATTCTAAATTCTGAGTTCTGGTTTCCATGTTCCAATATCTGGCTTCAATATACTCTAAGCTATTGTTTTTATTTTGTTTTCTACATTCTATATTCTAAATTATATATTCAGTATTATGTATTTTATATTCTATATTCTGTGCTCTACATTCAATTTTTTAATTGTTTATTATGTTTTCTGTATACTATATTCTAAATTCTCTGTTCTGCAATCCATGTTTTAAATTCTGGGTTCTATATTCTCTTTTCTATTTTCTATATTCTGTGTTCTACATTCCTTATTATAAATTATATATCCAGCATTCTGTATTCTATATTCTAAATTTTGTGTTCTACATTCTATATCCTAAATTTTATATTCAGTATTATGTATTCTATAATTTAATTCTTTGTTCTACTTTCCATGTTCTAAATTCTGGTTATACATTCTCTATTGTATATTCTATATTGTGTGTTTTTCATTCTTCATTCTACATATTATATTTTGCATTTCGTATACTATATTCTATATTCTGTGTTCTACATTCTATATTATAAATTCTATATTCAGTATTCTGTATTCTATATTCTACATTATGTGTTCTGCGTTCCATTTCTAAATTCTGGGTTGTGTATTCTGTTTTCCATATTCTATATACTGTTTTCTAAATTCGATTTTCTGTATTCTATATTCTGCATTCCGTATTATGTATTCTATATTTTGTGTTCTATATTCTATACTCTAAATTCTATATTCAGTATTCCATATTCTACATTCTAAATTCTGTGTTCTCCATTCCATGTTCTAAATTCTGGTTTCTATATCCTCTATTCTATATTCTATATCCTGTGTCCTACATTTTATAGTCTAAATCCTATATTCAGCGTTCTTTATTCTTTTTCTAAATTCTGTGTTCTGCATTCCATGTTCTAAATTCTGGGTTCTATATTCTGTTTTACATATTTTATATTATGTGTTCTACATTCTATATTTGTATTCTATATTCTGCATTCCTTATTCTACATTATATATTCTGTGCTCTACCTTCTATTTTCTAAATTCAATTTTCTGTATTCTGTATTCTATATTCTAAATTCTGTGTTCTGCATTCCATGTTCTAAATTCTCTTTTCTATATTCTATATTCTGTGTTCCTCTTTCATATTCTAAATTCTGTATTCAGTATTTTGTATTCTATATTGTAAATTCTATTCTCTGCATTCGATTTCTAAATTCTGGGTTCTATATTTTCTTTTATATATTCTATATTCTGTGTTCTTCATTCAAGATTCTACATTCTAATTTCTGCATTCAGCATTATATATTCTTATTTCTGTGTTCTGCATTCTATGTTCTAAATTCTATGTTCAGTATACTGTATTATATATTCTAAATTCTGTGTTAAGCATTCCATGTTCTAAATTCTGGGTTCTTCATTCTCTATTCTATACACTACATTGTGTGTTTTTCATTCTAGATTCTACATACTATATTTTGCATTGCATATACTATATTCTATGTTCTGTGTTCTACATTCTATATTCTAAATTCAATATTCAGTATTTGGTTTTCTATATTCTAAATTCTGTGTTCTGCATTCCATGTTCTAAATTCTGGGTTCTACATGCTCTATTCTATATACTACATTGTGTGTTTTTCATTCTAGATTCTACATACTATATTTTGCATTCCATATACTATATTCTATATTCTGTGTTCTACATTCTATATTCTAAATTCTATATTCAGTAATTTGTATTCTATATTCTAAATTATATGTTCTGCGTTCCATTTCTAAATTCGGGTTCTGTATTCTGCTTTCCATATTCTATATTCTGTTTTCTAAATTCTGTACTCTGTATTCTATATTCTGCATTCCGTATTATATATTCTATATTTTGTGTTCCTTATTCTATATTCTAAATACTGTGTTCTGCATTACATGTTCAAAATTCTGGGTTCTATATCCACAATTCTATATTCTATATCCTGTGTTCTACATTTTATAGTCTAAATCCTATATTCAGTATTCCGTATGCTATATTCTAAATTCTGTGTTCTCCTTTCCGTGTTTTGAAATCTGGTTTCTTTATTCTATATTCTACATTCTATATTCTGTGTTCTACACTCTATATTCTAAATTCTATATTCAGTATTCTTTATTCTACATTCTAAATACTCTGTTCTACATTATATATTCTAAATTGTATATTCAGTATTCAGTATTCTATATTCCAAATTCTGAGTTCTGATTTCCATGTTCCAAAATCTGGCTTAAATATACTCTTAGCTGTATTTTTTCTTCTGTTTTTTACATTTTATATTCAAAATTATATTTTCAGTATTATGTATACTTTATTCTATATTCCGTGTTCTACATTCAATTATTTTTAATTGTTTATTAAGTATTCTGTATACTATATTCTAAATTCTGTGTTATGCATTCAATGTTGTAAATTCTGGGTTCTATAATCACTTTTCTATATTCTATATTCTGTGTTCTACATTGTATATTCTAAATTCTATATTCAGCATTCTGTATTCTATATTCTAAATTTTGTGTTCTTCATTCCATATTCTAAATTCTATATTCAGTATTATGTATTCTATAATCTAAATTATCTGTTCTGCATTCCATGTTCTAAATTCTCTATTCTATATTCTATATTCTGTGTTCTTCTTTCTATATTCTAAATTGTGTATTCAGTATTCTGTATTCTATATTCTAAATTCTGAGTTCTACATTCTATATTCTAAATTGTATATTCAGTATTCTGTATTCTATATACTAAATTCTGAGTTCTGATTTCCATGTTCCATAATCTGGCTTCAATATTCTCTAAGCTATAGTTTTTATTCTGTTTTCTACATTCTATATTCTAAATTATATATTCAGTATTATGTATTTTATATTCTCTATTCTGTGCTCTACATTCAATTTTTTAATTGTTTTTTATGTATTCTGTATACTATGTTCTAAATTCTGTGTTCTGCAATCCATGTTCTAAATTCTGTGTTCTATATTCTATTTTCTATTTTCTATATCCTGTGTTCTACATTCTATATTATAAATTATATATTCAGCATTCTGTATTCTATATTCTAAATTTTGTGTTCTACATTCTATATCCTAAATTTTATATTCAGTATTATGTATTCTATAATTTAATTCTGTGTTCTGCTTTCCATGTACTAAATTCTGGGTTCTCTATTCTATATTCTATATTTTATATTCTGTGTTCTACATTCTTTATTCTAAACTCTATATTCAGTATTCTGTATTCTATATTCTAAATTCTGTGTTCTGCATTCCATGTTCTAAATTCTATACTCAGTATTCTGTATTCTATATTCTAAATTCTGTGTTCTACATTCCATGTTATAAATTCTATATTCAGCATTCTGTATTCTATATTCATAATTTTGTTTTCTACATTTATATATTTTGAATTCCGTATTCTCCATTATATATTCTGTGTTTTTCCTTCTATATTCCAATTTCTATATTCAGTATTCTGTATACTGTATTCTAAATTCTGTGTTCTGCATTCCATGTTCTAAAATCTGTGTTCTATATTCTGTTTTCCATATTCTAAACTCTGTGTTCTACATTCTATATTCTAAATTCTATATTCAGTATTCTGTATACTATATTCTAAATTCTGTTTTCTGCATTCCATTTTCTATATTCTTGCTTCTACATCCTTTATTCTATAATCTAAATACTGTGTTCTGCATTCCATGTTGTAAATTCTATATTCAGTATTCTCTATTCTGTATTCTAAATTCTGTGTTCTGCATTCTATATTCTAAATTATATATTCAGTATTCTGTATCCTATATTCTAAATTCTGTGTTCTGCATCCCATGTTCTAAATTCTGGGTTCTATATTCTGTTTCCATTATCAATATTCTCTTTTTTAAATTGTATATTCTGTATACTATATTCTGCATTCCTTATTCTATATTCTATATTCTGTGTCCTGTATTTTATATTCTAAATTCAATATTCAGTAATCTGTATACTATATACTAAATTCTGTGTTCTGCATTCCATGTTCTAAATTCTCTATTCTATATTTTATATTCTGTGATAAACTTTCTATATTCTGAATTTTTATTCAGTACTCTGTATTCTATATTGTATATTCTGTGTTCTGCATTCCATGTTCTCAATTCTATATTCAGTAATCTTTATTCTATATTCTTAATTCTGTGTTCTGCATTCCATGTTCTAAATTCTGTTTTCTGTATTCTTTTTTCCATATTCTATAATCTGTTTTCTACAGTCAATATTCTGTATTCTATTTCTGCATTCCATATTCTATATTCTATATTCTGTGTTCTACATTCTATATTCTAAATTCTATATTCAGTATTCCGTATGCTATATTCTAAATTCTGTGTTCTGCATTCCATGTTTTTAATTCTGGATTCTATATTCTCTACTCTACATTCTATATTCTGTGTTCTACATTCTATATTCTAAATTCTATATTCAGTATTCTTTATTCTATATTCTAAATTCTGTGTTCTACGTTCTATATTCTAAATTGTATATTCAGTATTCTGTATTCTATATTCTTAATTTTGTTTTCTACATTCTATATCCTTAATTTTATATTCAGTATTATGTATTCTATAATTAAATTCTGTGTTCTGCTTTCCATGTTCTAAATTCTGGGTCCTTTATTCTATATTCTATATTTATATTCTGTGTTCTACATTCTTTATTCTAAACTCTATATTCAGTATTCTGTATTGTATATTCTAATTTCTGTGTTCTGCATTCCATGTTCTAAATTCTATATTCAGTGTTCTGTATTCTATATTCATAATTTTGTTTCTACATTTTATATTCTAAATTCTATATTCAGTATTATGTTTTCTATATTCTAAATTCTGTGTTCTGCATTCCATGTTCTAAATTCTGGGTTATATATTCTCTATTCAATATTCTATATTGTGTGTTTTTCATTCTACATTCTACATACTATATTTTGCTTTCCGTATACTATATTCTATATTCTGTGTTCTACATTCTATATTCTAAATTCTATATTCAGTGTTCTGTATTCTATATTCTACATTATGTGTTCTGCGTGCCAGTTCGAAATTCTGTGTTCTGTATTCTGTATTCCATATTCAATATACTGTTTTCTAAATTCGATATTCTGTATTCTATATTCTGCATTCCTTATTATGTATTCTATACTTTGTGTTCTATATTCTTTACTCTAAATTCTATATTCAGTATTCCATATTCTACATTCTAAATTCTGTGTTCTCCTTTCCATGTTCTAAATTCTGGTTTCTATATCCTCTAATCTATATTCTGTATCCTGTTTTCTACATTTTATGGTCTAAATCCTATATTCAGCGTTCTGTATTCTTATTCTAAATTCTGTGTTCTGCATTCCATGTTCTAAATTCTGGGTTCTATATTCTGTTTTACATATTTTATATTATGTGTTCTACATTCAATATTAGTGTTCTAAATTCTGCATTCCGTATTCTACATTATATATACTGCGTTCTACCTTCTATTTTCTAAATTCTATTTTCTGTATTCTGTATTCTATATTCTAAATTCTGTGTTCTGCGTTCCATGTTCTAAATTCTCTTTTCTATATTCTATATTGTGTGTTCCTCTTTCATATTCTAAATTCTGTATTCACTATTTTGTATTCTATACTGTAAATTCTATTCTCTGCATTCCATTTTTAAATTCTGGGTTCTATATTCTATTTTATATATTCTATAATCTGTGTTCTTCTTTCTAGATTCTACATTCTAAATTCTACACTCCGTATTCTTGTTCTAATTTCTGTGTTCTGCATACTATGTTCTAAATTCTATGTTCAGTATACTGTATTATATATTCTAAATTCTGTGTTCTGCATTCCATGTTCTAAATTCTGTTTTCTGCATTCTTTTTTCCATATTCTATATTCTGTTTTCTAAATTATATATTCTGTATTCTATATTCTGTATTCCGTAATCTATATTCAATATTCTGTGTTCTACATTCTATATTCTAAATCTATATTGGGAATTCCGTGTGCTATATTCTAAATTCTGAGTTCTGCATTCCATGTTCTAAATTCTGGGTTCTATAATCTATATTCTATATTCTATATTCTGTGTTCTGCATTCTATATTCTAAAGACTATATTCAGTTTTCTGTATTCTATATTATAAATTCTGTGTTCTATATTCTATATTCTAAATTCTATATTCAGTATTATGAAATCTATATTCTAAATTCTGTGTTCTGCATAGCATGTTCTTAAATCTGGATTCTACATTCTGTATTCTATATTCTAAATTAGGTGTTCTGTAATCCATGTTCTAAATTCTGGGTTCTATATCCTCTTTTCTATCTTCTATATTCTATGTTCTACATTCTATATTCTAAATTCTATATTCAGCATTCTGTATCCTATATTCTAAATTTTGCGTTCTACATTCTATATTCTAAATTCTATCTGCCGTATTATGTATTCTATATTCTAAATTCTGTGTTCTGCTTTCCATGTTCAAAATTCTGGGTTCTCTATTCTCTATTCTATATTCTGTGTTCTACATTGTATATTTTAAAGTCTATATTCAGTATTCTGTATTCTATATTCTAAATTCTGTGTTCTGCATTCCTTGCTCTATATTCTATATTCAGCATTCTGTATTCTATATTCTAAGTTTTGTGTTCTACATTCTATATTCTAAATTTTATATTCAGTATTATGTATTCTATAATCCAAATTCTGAGTTCTGCATTCCATGTTCTAAATTCTTGGTTCTATAAACTTTATTCTATATTCTATATTCTGTTTTCTGCTTCCTATATTCTAAATACTATAGTCAGCTTTCTGTATTCTATATTGTAATTTCTGTGTTCTACATTCTATATTCTAAATTCTATATTTGTATTATGTAATCTATATTCTTAATTCTGTGTTCTGCATAGCATGTTCTTAATTCTGGATTCTATATTCTGTATTCTACATTCTATATTCTGTGTTCAACATTCTATTTTCTAAATTCTTCATTCAGTATTCTTTATTCTTTATTCTAAATTCTCTGTTCTACATTCTATATTCTAAATTTTTTATTCAGTATTCTGTATTCTATATTCTTAATTCTGAGTTCTGCTTTCCATGTTCCAAAATCTGGCTTTTATATTCTCTAAATTATATTTTTTATTCTGTTTTCTACATTCTATATTCTAAATTATATATTCAGTATTATGTATCCTATATTCTGTATTCTGTGTTCTGCATTTAATTTTTTAATTGTTTATTAAGTGTTCTGTATACTATACTCTAAATTCTGTGTTCTGCAATCCATGTTCTATATTCTGGGTTCTATATTCTCTTTTCTATTTTCTATATTCTGTGTTCTAGATTCTATATTCTAAATTCTATATTCAGCATTCTGTATTCTATATTCTTAATTTTGTGTTCTACATTCTATATCCTAAATTTTATATTCAGTATTATGTATTCTATAATTTAATTCTGTGTTCTGATTTCCATGTTCTAAATTCTGGGCCCTATATTCTATATTCGATATTTTATATTCTGTGTTCTACATTCTTTATTCTAAACTCTATATTCAGCATTCTTTATTCTATATTCATAATTTTGTTTTCTACATTTTATATTCTAAATTCTATATTCAGTATTATGTATTCTATATTCTTATTTCTGTGTTCTGCATTCCATGTTCTAAATTCTGGGTTATACATTCTCTATTCAATATTCTATATTGTGTGTTTTTCATTCTACATTCTACATACTATATTTTGCATTCCGTATACTATATTCTATATTCTGTGTTCTACATTCTATATTCTAAATTCTATATTCAGTATTCTGTATTCTATATTCTACATTATGTGTTCTGCGTTCCATTTTGAAATTCTGGGTTCTGTGTTCTGTTTTCCATATTCAATATACTGTTTTCTAAATTCGATATTCTGTATTCTATATTCTGCATTCCTTATTATGTATTCTATATTTTGTGTTCTATATTCTATACTCTAAATTCTATATTCAGTATTCCATATTCTACATTCTAAATTCTGTGTTCTCCATTCCATGTTCTAAATTCTGGTTTCTATATCCTCTATTCTATATTCTATATCCTGTTTTCTACATTTTATTGTCTAAATCCTATATTCAGCGTTTTGTATTCTTATTCTAATTTCTGTGTTCTGCATTCCATGTTCTAAATTCTATATTCAGTATTCTTTATTCTATATTGTAAATTCTGTGTTCTACATTCTATATTCTAAATTTTATATTCAGTATTCTGTATTCTATATTCTAAATTCTGAGTTCTGCTTCCATGTTCCATAATCTGGCTTCAATATTTTCTGAGCTATATTTTTTATTCTGTTTTATACATTCTATATTCTAAACTATATATTCTGTATTATGTATCCTATATTCTTTATTCTGTGTTCTACGTTCAATTTTTTTAATTGTTCATTAAGTATTCTGTATACTATATTCTACATTCTGTGTTCTGCATTCCAAGTTCTAAATTCTCTATACTCTATTCTATAATCTGTGTTCTATTTCTATATTCTAAATTTTATATTCATTATTCTGTATTCTATATTCTAAATATTGTGTTCTGCACTCCATGTTCTCAATTCTGTATTCAGTATTCTCTATTCTATAGTCTAAATTCTGTGTTCTGCATTCTATGTTCTAAATTCTATGTTCAGTATACTGTATTATATATTCTAAATTCTGTGTTCTGCATTCCATGTTCTAAATTCTAATTTCTGATTTCTTTTTTCCATATTCTATATTCTGTTTTCTAAATACTATATTCTGTATTCTATATTCTGCATTCCGTATTCTATATTCAATATTCTGTGTTCTACATACTATACTCTGAATTCTATATTCAGTATTCCGTATGCTATATTCTAAATTCTGTGTTTTGCATTCCATGTTCTAAATTCTTGGTTCTATAAACTATATTATATATTCTATATTCTGTGTTCTACATTCTATATTCTAAATACTATATTCAGCTTACTGTATTCTATATTATAAACTCTGTGTTCTACATTCTATATTCTAAATTCTATATTCAGTATTATGTAATCTATATTCTTAATTCTGTGTTCTGCATAGCATGTTCTTAATGCTGGATTCTATACTCTGTATTCTACTTTCTGTACTCTGTGTTCTACATTCTATAATCTAAATTCTATATTCAGTAATCTTTATTCTATATTGTAAATTCTGTGTTCTACATTATATATTCTAAATTGTATATTCAGTATTCTGTATTTTATATTCTAAATTCGTAGTTCTGATTTCCATGTTCCAAAATCTGGCTTCAATATTCTCTAAGCTATATTTTTTATTCTGTTTTCTACATTCTATATTCTAAATTATATATTCAGTATTATGTATTTATATTCTATATTCTGTGTTCTACATTCAATTTTTAAATTGTTTATTAAGTATTCTGTATACTGTATTCTAAGTTCTGTCTTCTGTAATCCATGTTCTAAATTCTGGGTTCTATATCCTCTTTTCTATCTTCTATATTCTATGTTCTACATTCTATATTCTAAATTCTATATTCAGCATTCTGTATTCTATATTCTAAATTTTGTGTTCTACATTCTATATTCTAAATTCTATCTGCAGTGTTATGTATTCTATAATCTAAATTCTGTGTTCTGCTTTCCATGTTCAAAATTCTGGGTTCTCTATTCTCTATTCTATATTCTGTGTTCTACATTGTATATATTAAAGTCTATATTCAGTATTCTGTATTCTATATTCTAAATTCTGTGTTCTGCATTCCTTGCTCTAAATTCTATATTCAGCATTCTGTATTCTATATTCTAAATTTTGTGTTCTACATTCTATATTCTAAATTTTATATTCAGTATTATGTATTCTATAATCCAAATTCTGAGTTCTGCATTCCATGTTCTAAATTCTTGGTTCTATAAACTTTATTCTATATTCTATATTCTGTGTTCTGCTTCCTATATTCTAAATACTATAGTCAGCTTTCTGTATTCTATATTGTAATTTCTGTGTTCTACTATCTATATTCTAAATTCTATATTCAGCATTCTGTATTCTATATTCTAAATTTTGTGTTCTACATTCTATATTCTAAATTCTATCTGCAGTATTATGTATTCTATAATCTAAATTCTGTGTTCTGCTTTCCATGTTCATAATTCTGGGTTCTCTATTCTCTATTCCATATTCTGTGTTCTACATTGTATATTTTAAAGTCTATATTCAGTATTCTGTATTCTATATTCTAAATTCTGTGTTCTGCATTCCATGCTCTAAATTCTATATTCAGCATTCTGTATTCTATATTCTAAATTTTGTGTTCTACATTCTATATTTTAAATTTTATATTCAGTATTATGTATTCTATAATCCAAATTCTGAGTTCTGCATTCCATGTTCTAAATTCTTGTTTCTATAAACTTTATTCTATATTCTCTATTCTGTGTTCTGCTTCCTATATTCTAAATAGTATAGTCAGCTTTCTTTATTCTATATTGTAATTTCTGTGTTCTACATTCTATATTATAAATTCTATATTCAATATTATGTAATCTATATTCTTAATTCTGTGTTCTGCATAGCATGTTCTTAATTCTGGTTTCTATATTCTGTATTCTACATTCTATATTCTGTGTTCAACATTCTAATTTCTAAATTCTTCATTCAGTATTCTTAATTCTATATTCTAAATTCTCTGTTCTACATTCTATATTCTAAATTTTATATTCAGTATTCTGTATTCTATATTCTAAATTCTGAGTTCTGCTTTCCATGTTCCAAAATCTGGCTTCTATATTCTCTAAGTTATATTTTTTATTCTGTTTTCTACATTCTATATTCTAAATTATATATTCAGTATTATGTATCCTATATTCTGTATTCTGTGTTCTGCATTTAATTTTTTAATTGTTTATTAAGTATTCTGTATACTATATTCTAAATTCTGTGTTCTGCAATCCATGTTCTATATTCTGGGTTCTATATTCTCTTTTCTATTTTCTATATTCTGTGTTCTAGATTCTATATTCTAAATTCTATATTCAGCATTCTGTATTCTATATTCTTAATTTTGTGTTCTACATTCTATATCCTAAATTTTATATTCAGTATTATGTATTCTATAATTTAATTCTGTGTTCTGCTTTCCATGTTCTAAATTCTGGGCCCTATATTCTATATTCTATATTTTATATTCTGTGTTCTACATTCTTTATTCTAAACTCTATATTCAGCATTCTGTATTCTATATTCATAATTTTGTTTTCTACATTTTATATTCTAAATTCTATATTCAGTATTATGTATTCTATATTCTAAATTCTGTGTTCTGCAATCCATGTTCTATATTCTGGGTTCTATATTCTCTTTTCTATTTTCTATATTCTGTGTTCTAGATTCTATATTCTAAATTCTATATTCAGTATTCTGTATTCTATATTCTACATTATGTGTTCTGCGTGCCATTTCGAAATTCTGGGTTCTGTATTCTGTTTTCCATATTCAATAAACTGTTTTCTAAATTCGATATTCTGTATTCTATATTCTGCATTCCTTATTATGTATTCTATATTTTGTGTTCTATATTCTATACTCTAAATTCTATATTCAGTATTCCATATTCTACATTCTAAATTCTGTGTTCTCCATTCCATATTCTAAATTCTGGTTTCTATATCCTCTATTCTATATTCTATATCCTGTGTTCTACATTTTATAGTCTAATTCCTATATTCAGCGTTCTGTATTCTTATTCTAAATTCTGTGTTCTGCATTCCATGTTCTAAATTTTGGGTTCTATATTCTGTTTTACATATTTTATATTATGTGTTCTACATTCTATATTAGTATTCTATATTCTGCATTCCGTATTCTACATTATATATACTGCGTTCTACCTTCTATTTTCTAAATTCTATTTTCTGTATTCTGTATTGTATATACTAAATTCTGTGTTCTGCGTTCCATGTTCTAAATTCTCTTTTCTATATTCTATATTCTGTGTTCCTCTTTCATATTGTAAATTCTGTATTCACTATTTTGTATTCTATACTGTAAATTCTATTCTCTGCATTCCATTTTTAAATTCTGGGTTCTATATTCTCTTTTATATATTCTATAATCTGTGTTCTTCATTCTAGATTCTACATTCTAAATTCTGCATTCCGTATTCTATATTCTAATTTCTGTGTTCTGCATTCTATGTTCTAACTTCTATGTTCAGTATACTGTATTATATATTCTAAATTCTGTGTTCTGCATTCCATGTTCTAAATTCTGGGTTATACATTCTCTATTCAATATTCTAGATTGTTTTTTTTTCATTCTACATTCTACATACTATATTTTGCATTCCGTATACTATATTCTATATTCTGTTTTCTACATTCTATATTCTAAATTCTATATTCAGTATTCTGTATTCTATATTCTACATTATGTGTTCTGCGTTCCATTTCGAAATTCTGGGTTCTGCATTCTGTTTTCCATATTCAATATACTGTTTTCTAAATTCGATATTCTGTATTCCATATTCTGCATTCCTTATTATGTATTCTATATTTTGTGTTATATATTCTATACTCAAAATTCTATATTCAGTATTCCATATTCTACATTCTAAATTCTGTGTTCTCCATTCCATGTTCTAAATTCTGGTTTCTATATTCTTTATTCTATATTCTATATCCTGTGTTCTACATTTTATAGTCTAAATCCTATATTCAGCGTTCTGTATTCTTATTCTAAATTCTGTGTTCTGCATTCCATGTTCAAAATTCTGGGTTCTATATTCTGTTTTACATATTTTATATTATGTGTTCTACATTCTATATTAGTATTCTATATTCTGCATTCCGTATTCTACATTATATATTCTGTGTTCTACCTTCTATTTTCTAAATTCTGTTTTCTGCATTCTGTATTCTATATTCTAAATTCTGTGGTCTGCGTTCCATGTTCTAAATTCTCTTTTCTATATTCTATATTCTGTGTTCCTCTTTCATATTCTAAATTCTGTATTCACTATTTTGTATTCTATATTGTAAATTCTATTCTCTGCATTCCATTTCTAAATTCTGAATTCTATATTCTCTTTTATATATTCTGTATTCTGTGTTCTTCATTCTAGATTCTACATTCTAAATTATGCATTCCGTATTGTATATTCTAATTTCTGTGTTCTGCATTCTATGTTCTAAATTCTATGTTCTGTATACTGTATTATATTTTCTAAATTCTGTGTTCTGCATTACATGTTCTAAATTCTGTTTTCTGCTTTCTTTTTTCCATATTCTATATTCTGTTTTCTAAATTACATATTCTGTATTCTATATTCTGCCTTCCGTTATCTATATTCAATATTCTGTGTTCAACATTCTATATTCTAAATTGTATATTGAGTATTCAGTATGATATATTCAAAATTCTGAGTTCTACATTCCATGTTCTAAATTCTGGGTTCTATTATCTATATTCTATATTCTATATTCTGTGTTCTGCATTCTATATTCTAAATACTAAATACAGCTTTCTGTATTCTATATTATAAATTCTGTGTTCTACATTCAATATTCTATATTCTATATTCAGTATTATGTAATCTATATTCTTAATCCTGTGTTCTGCATAACATGTTCTTAATGCTGGATTCTATACTCTGTATTCTACATTCTATAATCTGTGTTCCACATTCTATAATCTAAATTCTATATTCAGTATTCTTTATTCTATAATGTTAATTCTGTGTTCTACATTCTATATTCTAAATTGTATATTCAGTATTCTGTATTCTATTTTCTAAATTCTTAGTTCTGCTTTCCATGTTCCAAAATCTTGCTTCAATATTCTCTAAGCTATATTTTTTATTCTGTTTTCTACATTCTATATTCTAAATTATATATTCAGTATTATGTATTTATATTCTATATTCTGTGTTCTACATTCAATTTTTAAATTGTTTATTAAGTATTCTGTATACTGTATTCTAAGTTCTGTCTTCTGTAATCCATGTTCTAAATTCTGGGTTCTATATCCTCTTTTCTATCTTCTATATTCTATGTTCTACATTCTATATTCTAAATTCTATATTCAGCATTCTGTATTCTATATTCTAAATTTTGTGTTCTACATTCTATATTCTAAATTCTATCTGCAGTGTTATGTATTCTATAATCTAAATTCTGTGTTCTGCTTTCCATGTTCAAAATTCTGGGTTCTCTATTCTCTATTCTATATTCTGTGTTCTACATTGTATATATTAAAGTCTATATTCAGTATTCTGTATTCTATATTCTAAATTCTGTGTTCTGCATTCCTTGCTCTAAATTCTATATTCAGCATTCTGTATTCTATATTCTAAATTTTGTGTTCTACATTCTATATTCTAAATTTTATATTCAGTATTATGTATTCTATAATCCAAATTCTGAGTTCTGCATTCCATGTTCTAAATTCTTGGTTCTATAAACTTTATTCTATATTCTATATTCTGTGTTCTGCTTCCTATATTCTAAATACTATAGTCAGCTTTCTGTATTCTATATTGTAATTTCTGTGTTCTACTATCTATATTCTAAATTCTATATTCAGCATTCTGTATTCTATATTCTAAATTTTGTGTTCTACATTCTATATTCTAAATTCTATCTGCAGTATTATGTATTCTATAATCTAAATTCTGTGTTCTGCTTTCCATGTTCATAATTCTGGGTTCTCTATTCTCTATTCCATATTCTGTGTTCTACATTGTATATTTTAAAGTCTATATTCAGTATTCTGTATTCTATATTCTAAATTCTGTGTTCTGCATTCCATGCTCTAAATTCTATATTCAGCATTCTGTATTCTATATTCTAAATTTTGTGTTCTACATTCTATATTTTAAATTTTATATTCAGTATTATGTATTCTATAATCCAAATTCTGAGTTCTGCATTCCATGTTCTAAATTCTTGTTTCTATAAACTTTATTCTATATTCTCTATTCTGTGTTCTGCTTCCTATATTCTAAATAGTATAGTCAGCTTTCTTTATTCTATATTGTAATTTCTGTGTTCTACATTCTATATTATAAATTCTATATTCAATATTATGTAATCTATATTCTTAATTCTGTGTTCTGCATAGCATGTTCTTAATTCTGGTTTCTATATTCTGTATTCTACATTCTATATTCTGTGTTCAACATTCTAATTTCTAAATTCTTCATTCAGTATTCTTAATTCTATATTCTAAATTCTCTGTTCTACATTCTATATTCTAAATTTTATATTCAGTATTCTGTATTCTATATTCTAAATTCTGAGTTCTGCTTTCCATGTTCCAAAATCTGGCTTCTATATTCTCTAAGTTATATTTTTTATTCTGTTTTCTACATTCTATATTCTAAATTATATATTCAGTATTATGTATCCTATATTCTGTATTCTGTGTTCTGCATTTAATTTTTTAATTGTTTATTAAGTATTCTGTATACTATATTCTAAATTCTGTGTTCTGCAATCCATGTTCTATATTCTGGGTTCTATATTCTCTTTTCTATTTTCTATATTCTGTGTTCTAGATTCTATATTCTAAATTCTATATTCAGCATTCTGTATTCTATATTCTTAATTTTGTGTTCTACATTCTATATCCTAAATTTTATATTCAGTATTATGTATTCTATAATTTAATTCTGTGTTCTGCTTTCCATGTTCTAAATTCTGGGCCCTATATTCTATATTCTATATTTTATATTCTGTGTTCTACATTCTTTATTCTAAACTCTATATTCAGCATTCTGTATTCTATATTCATAATTTTGTTTTCTACATTTTATATTCTAAATTCTATATTCAGTATTATGTATTCTATATTCTAAATTCTGTGTTCTGCAATCCATGTTCTATATTCTGGGTTCTATATTCTCTTTTCTATTTTCTATATTCTGTGTTCTAGATTCTATATTCTAAATTCTATATTCAGTATTCTGTATTCTATATTCTACATTATGTGTTCTGCGTGCCATTTCGAAATTCTGGGTTCTGTATTCTGTTTTCCATATTCAATAAACTGTTTTCTAAATTCGATATTCTGTATTCTATATTCTGCATTCCTTATTATGTATTCTATATTTTGTGTTCTATATTCTATACTCTAAATTCTATATTCAGTATTCCATATTCTACATTCTAAATTCTGTGTTCTCCATTCCATATTCTAAATTCTGGTTTCTATATCCTCTATTCTATATTCTATATCCTGTGTTCTACATTTTATAGTCTAATTCCTATATTCAGCGTTCTGTATTCTTATTCTAAATTCTGTGTTCTGCATTCCATGTTCTAAATTTTGGGTTCTATATTCTGTTTTACATATTTTATATTATGTGTTCTACATTCTATATTAGTATTCTATATTCTGCATTCCGTATTCTACATTATATATACTGCGTTCTACCTTCTATTTTCTAAATTCTATTTTCTGTATTCTGTATTGTATATACTAAATTCTGTGTTCTGCGTTCCATGTTCTAAATTCTCTTTTCTATATTCTATATTCTGTGTTCCTCTTTCATATTGTAAATTCTGTATTCACTATTTTGTATTCTATACTGTAAATTCTATTCTCTGCATTCCATTTTTAAATTCTGGGTTCTATATTCTCTTTTATATATTCTATAATCTGTGTTCTTCATTCTAGATTCTACATTCTAAATTCTGCATTCCGTATTCTATATTCTAATTTCTGTGTTCTGCATTCTATGTTCTAACTTCTATGTTCAGTATACTGTATTATATATTCTAAATTCTGTGTTCTGCATTCCATGTTCTAAATTCTGGGTTATACATTCTCTATTCAATATTCTAGATTGTTTTTTTTTCATTCTACATTCTACATACTATATTTTGCATTCCGTATACTATATTCTATATTCTGTTTTCTACATTCTATATTCTAAATTCTATATTCAGTATTCTGTATTCTATATTCTACATTATGTGTTCTGCGTTCCATTTCGAAATTCTGGGTTCTGCATTCTGTTTTCCATATTCAATATACTGTTTTCTAAATTCGATATTCTGTATTCCATATTCTGCATTCCTTATTATGTATTCTATATTTTGTGTTATATATTCTATACTCAAAATTCTATATTCAGTATTCCATATTCTACATTCTAAATTCTGTGTTCTCCATTCCATGTTCTAAATTCTGGTTTCTATATTCTTTATTCTATATTCTATATCCTGTGTTCTACATTTTATAGTCTAAATCCTATATTCAGCGTTCTGTATTCTTATTCTAAATTCTGTGTTCTGCATTCCATGTTCAAAATTCTGGGTTCTATATTCTGTTTTACATATTTTATATTATGTGTTCTACATTCTATATTAGTATTCTATATTCTGCATTCCGTATTCTACATTATATATTCTGTGTTCTACCTTCTATTTTCTAAATTCTGTTTTCTGCATTCTGTATTCTATATTCTAAATTCTGTGGTCTGCGTTCCATGTTCTAAATTCTCTTTTCTATATTCTATATTCTGTGTTCCTCTTTCATATTCTAAATTCTGTATTCACTATTTTGTATTCTATATTGTAAATTCTATTCTCTGCATTCCATTTCTAAATTCTGAATTCTATATTCTCTTTTATATATTCTGTATTCTGTGTTCTTCATTCTAGATTCTACATTCTAAATTATGCATTCCGTATTGTATATTCTAATTTCTGTGTTCTGCATTCTATGTTCTAAATTCTATGTTCTGTATACTGTATTATATTTTCTAAATTCTGTGTTCTGCATTACATGTTCTAAATTCTGTTTTCTGCTTTCTTTTTTCCATATTCTATATTCTGTTTTCTAAATTACATATTCTGTATTCTATATTCTGCCTTCCGTTATCTATATTCAATATTCTGTGTTCAACATTCTATATTCTAAATTGTATATTGAGTATTCAGTATGATATATTCAAAATTCTGAGTTCTACATTCCATGTTCTAAATTCTGGGTTCTATTATCTATATTCTATATTCTATATTCTGTGTTCTGCATTCTATATTCTAAATACTAAATACAGCTTTCTGTATTCTATATTATAAATTCTGTGTTCTACATTCAATATTCTATATTCTATATTCAGTATTATGTAATCTATATTCTTAATCCTGTGTTCTGCATAACATGTTCTTAATGCTGGATTCTATACTCTGTATTCTACATTCTATAATCTGTGTTCCACATTCTATAATCTAAATTCTATATTCAGTATTCTTTATTCTATAATGTTAATTCTGTGTTCTACATTCTATATTCTAAATTGTATATTCAGTATTCTGTATTCTATTTTCTAAATTCTTAGTTCTGCTTTCCATGTTCCAAAATCTTGCTTCAATATTCTCTAAGCTATATTTTTTATTCTGTTTTCTACATTCTATATTCTAAATTATATATTCAGTATTATGTATTTTATATTCTATATTCTGTGTTCTACATTCAATTTTTAAATTGTTTATTAAGTATTCTGTATACTATATTCTAAATTCTGTGTTCTGTAATCCATGTTCTAAATTCTGGGTTCTATATCCTCTTTTCTATCTTCTATATTCTGTGTTGTACATTCAATATTCTAAATCCTATATTCAGCACTCTGTATTCTATATTCTAAATTTTGTGTTTTACGTTCTATATTCTAAATTCTATATGCAGTATTATGTATTCTATAATCTAAATTCTGTGTTCTGCTTTCCATGTTCAAAATTCTGGGTTCTCTATTCTCTATTCTATATTCTGTGTTCTACATTGTATATTTTAAAGTCTATATTCAGTATTCTGTATTCTATATTCTAAATTCTGTGTTCTGCATTCCATGTTCTAAATTCTTGGTTCTATAAACTTTATTCTATTTTCTAAATTCTGTGTTCTGCTTTCTATATTCTAAATACTATAGTCAGCTTTCTGTATTCTATATTGTAATTTCTGTGTTCTACATTCTATATTATAAATTCTATATTCAGTATTATGTAATCTATTTTCATAATTCTGTGTTCTGCAAGGCATGTTCTTAATTCTGGATTCTATATTCTGTATTCTACATTCTATATTCTAAATTTTATATTCAGTATTCTGTATTCTATATTCTAAATTCTGAGTTCTGTTTTCCATGTTCCAAAATCTGGCTTCTATATTCTCTTAGTTATATTTTTTATTCGGTTTTCTACATTCTATATTCTAAAATATATATTCAGTATTATGTATCCTGTATTATATATTCTGTGTTCTGCATTAAATTTTTTAATTGTTTCTTAATTATTCTGTATACTATATTCTAAATTCTGTGTTCTGCAATCCATGTTCTATATTCTGAGTTCCATATTCTCCTTTCTATTTTCTATATTCTGTGTTCTAAATTCCATATTCTAAATTCTATATTCAGCATACTGTATTCTATATTCTTAATTTTGTGTTCTACATTCTATATCCTAAATTTTATATTCAGTATTATGTATTCTATAATTTAATTCTGTGTTCTGCTTTCCATGTTCTAAATTCTGGGTCCTATTTTCAATATTCTATATTTTATATTCTGTGTTCTACATTATTTATTCTAAACACTATATTCAGCATTCTGTATTTTATATTCATAATTTTGTTTTCTACATTTTATATTCTAAATTCTATATTCAGTATTATGTATTCTATATTCTAAATACTGTGTTCTGCATTCCATGTTCTAAATTCTGGATTATACATTCTCTATTCAATATTCTATATTGTGTGTTTTTCATTCTACATTCTACATACTATATTTTGCATTCCGTATACTATATTCTATATTCTGTGTTCTACATTGTTTATTCTAAATTCTATATTCAGTATTCTGTATTGTATATTGTAAATTCTGTGCTCTACATTCTTTATTCTAAATCCCATATTCAGTGTTCTGTATTCTATATTCTATATTCTGTGTTCTACATTCTATATTCTAAATTCTATATTTAGTATTTTGTATTCCACTTTCTATATTTTGTGTTCTACATTCTATATTCTAAATTCTATATTCAGTATTCTGTATTCTATATTCTAAATTCTGTGTCCCGCATTCTATGTTCTAAATTCTATAATAATTACTCTGTATTGTATATTCTATATACTGTTTTCTGCATTCAATGTTCTAAATTCTGTGTTCTGTATTCCAAGTTCTAAATTCTTGGTTCTATATTCTCTCTTGCTTATTCTATATTATGTGTTCTACATTCTATTTCTGAATTCTATATTCAGTATTCTGTTTTCTATATTCTAAATTCTGTGTTCTGCATTCCATGTTCTAAATTCAGGGTTCTATATTCTGTGTCCCATATTCTTTATTCTGTGTTCTAAATTCTATTATCTGTATTCTTTATCCTATATTCCGTATTCTAAAATCTATATTCTGTGTTCTTCATTCTATATTCTAAATTCTATATTCATTATTCTGTATTCTATATTCATAATTCTGTCTTTTGAATTCCATGTCCGAAATTCTTGGTTTTATATTCTGTATTATATAATCTATAATTTGTGTTATTCATTCTATATTCTAAACTCTATATTTTGAATTCAAAATTTAATGTTCAATTCTCTGTGTTCTATATTCTATATTATAAATTCTATATTCAGCATTCTATATTCTATATACTAAATTCTGTGTTCTGCACTCCATGTTCTAAATTCTGGGTTCTGTGTTCTTTTTTCCATATTCTATATTCTGTGTTCTACATTCTGTATTCTGAATTCCATATTCAGTGTTCTGTATTCTATATTCTAAATTCTATGTTCTGATTCCATGTACTAAATTCTGGGTTCTACATCCTCTAATCTATATTCTATATTTTGTGTTCTTCATCCTATATTCTACATTATATATTCTGCATTCCGTATTGTATATGCTTTATACTGTGTTCCACATTCTATGTTCTAAATTCTATATTCAGTATACTGTATCCAATATTCTAAATTCTGTGTTCTACATTCCATGTTTTAAATTCTGGGTTCTGTATTATGTTTTCCATATTTTATATTCTGTGTTTTATATTCTTTATTGTGTATTCTATATTCTACATTCCGTATTCTATATTCTTTATACTGTGTTCTACATTCTATATTCTAAATTCCATATTCAGTATTCTGTGTTCTATATTGTAATTTCTGTGTTCTGCATTCCATGTTCTAAATTCTGGGTTCAATATTCTTTATAGTATATTCTATATTGATTTCTACATTCTATATTCTTAATTCTATATTCTGTATTTCGTTTTCTATATTCTATATTCTGTGTTCCACATTCTATATTCTAATTAATTTATTCAGTATTCCGTATTCTATATTCTATATTCTGTGTCCTACAATCCATATTCTAATTTCTATATGCAGTATTCTGTATTCTGTATTCTGAATACTGTGTTCTGCATTCCATGTTCTAAATTCTGGGATCTGTATAATGTTTTCCGTATACTATATTCTGTGTTCTATATTCAATATTCTGCATTCTATATTGTACATTCCGTATTCTATATTGTCTATTCTCTGTCCTACGTTCTACAATCTAAATTCTTTATTCAGTATTCTATATTCTATATTCTGTGTTCTATATTCTATATTCTTAAATCTATATTCAGTATTCTTTATACTATATTCTAAATTCTGTTTTCTGAATTCCATATTCTACATTCTGATTTCAATATTCTCAATTCTATATTCCATATTTTGCGTTCTTCATTCTATATTCTTCATTCTATATTCAGTATTCTGTATTGTATATTCTAAATTCTGTGTTTTGCTTTCTAAGTTCTAAATCCTATATTCATTATTCTGAATTCTATATTCTATATTCTGTGTTCTACATTATTTATCCAAATTCTACATTCAGAAATCTGTATTCTATATTCTTTATTCTGTGTTCTGCATTCCATGTTCTATATTTTGGGTTCTCTATTCTCTATTCTATAGTCTATATTCGGTGTTCTACATTGTATATTATAAATTCTATATTCAGTATGCTGTATTCTATATTCTAAATTCTGTGTTCTAAATTATCTATTCTAAATTCTATATTCAGTATTCTGTATACTATATTTTAAATTCTGTGTTCTGCATTCCATGTTCTATATACCAGATTCAGTATTCTGTATTCTATATTCTAAATTCTGTGTCCTGCATTCTATGTTATAATTTCTATATTCAGTATTCTGTATTCTATATTGTTAATTCTGTGTTCCACATTCCATGTTCTAAATTCTGGGTTCTGTGTTCTTTTTCCATATTCTATATTCTGTGTTGTACATTCTATATTCTGAATTCCATATTCAGTGTTCTGTATTCTATATTCTAAATTCTATTTTCTGATTCCATGTTCTAAATTCTGAGTTCTACATCCTCTAATCTATATTCAATATTCTGTGTTCTACATTCTATATTCTAAATTGTATATTCAGTATTCTGTTTTCTATATTCTAAATTCTGTGTCCCGCATTCTATGTTCTAAATTTTATATTCAGTATTCTGTATTGTATATCCTAAATACTGTGTTCTGCATTCAATATTCTTAATTCTGTGTTCTGCATTCCATGTTCTCAATTCTTGGTTCTATATTCTCTCTTCTATATTCTATGTTCTGTGTTCTACATTCTATATTCTTAATTCTGTATTCAGTATTCTGTATTCTATTTTCTAAATTCTGTGTTCTGCTTTTCATGTTCTAAATTCTGGGTTCTTTATTCTGTTTTCCATATTCTATATTCTGTGTTCAACATTCTATATTTTGTATTCTTTATAAATTATTCCGTATTGTATATTCTTTATTCTGTTTTCTTCATTCTATATTCTAAATTCTATATTCAGTATTCTGTATTCTATACTCTAAATTCTGTGTTCTGCATTCCATGTGATAAGTTCTGGCTTCTATATTCTATATTCTATATATTGTTTTCTTCATTCTATATTCTACATTCTATATTCTACCTCCGTATTCTATATTCTATATTCTGAGTTCTACATTGTATATTCTAAATTCTATGTTCAGTATACTCTATACTCTATTTTAAATTCTGTGTTCTTCATACCATGTTCTAAATACTATATTCAGTATTCTGTAATCTATATTCTAAATTCTGTGTGTTGCATTCTATGTTCTAAATTCTATATTCAGTATTCTGTGTTCTAAATTCTAAATTATGTGTTCTGCATTCCATGTTCTAAATTCTGGGTTCTGTATTCTGTTTTCCATATTCTATATTCTGTTTTCTAAATTCGATATACTATATTCTATATTCTGTATTCTGTTTTCCATATTCTATATTCTGTGTTCTGTATTCAATATTCTGTATACTATATCCTACATTCCGTATTCTATATTCTATATTCTGAGTTCTTCATTCTATATACTAAATACTATGTTCAGTATTATGTATTCTATATTCTAAATTCTGTGTTCTTCATTCTATATTCTAAATTCTATATTCTGTATTCTGTATTCTGTATTGTAAATTCTCTGCTCTTCATTCTTTATTCTAAATTGCATATTCAGTGTTCTGTATTCTATATTCTATATTTTGTGTTCTACATTCTATTTTCTAAATTCTATATTCAGTATTCTGTATTCTATTTTCTATATTCTGTGTTCTACATTCTATATTCTAAATTCTATATTCAGTATACTGTATTCTATATTCTAAATTCTGTGTCCCGCATTCTGTGTTCTAAATTCTATATTAAGTACTCTGTATTGTATATTCTATATACTGTTTTCTGCATTCAATGTTCTAAATTCTGTTTTCTGTATTCCATGTTCTAAATTCTTGGTTCTATATTCTCTCTTGTTTATTCTATATTATGTGTTCTACATTCTATTTCAGAATTCTATATTCAGTATTCTCTATTCTGTATTCTAAATTCTGTGTTCTGCTTTCCAAGTTCTTAATTCAGGGTTCTATATTCTGTTTTCCATATTCTTTATTCTGTGTTCTAAATTATATTATCTGTATTCTTTATCCTATATTCCGTATTCTAAATTCTATATTCTGTGTCCTTCATTCTATATTCTAAACTCTATATTCTGTATTCTATATTCATAATTCTGTGTTTTGAATTCCATGTTCAGAATTCTGGGTTCTATGTTCTTTATTATATAATCTATAATTGGTTTTATTCATTCTATATTCTAAATTCTATATTCTGAATTCAAAATTAAATGTTCTATATTCTGTGTTCTATATTCTATATTATAAATTCTATATTCAGTATTCTATATTCTATATTCTAAATTCTGTGTTCTACACTCCATATTCTAAATTCTGGGTTCAATATTCTTTATTCTATTTTCTATATTCTGTGTTCTACATTCTATATTCTATATTCCATATTCAGTATCCTGTATTCCATTTTGTAAATTCTGGGTTCTGATTCCATGTTCTAAATTCTGGGTTCTACATTCTCTATTAACTATTCTATATTCTGTGTTCTACATTCTTTATTCTAAATTCTATATTCAGTATTCTGTATTCCATATTCTAAATCCTGTGTTCTACATTTATACATTCTTTATCCTAAATTTTATTTTCACTATTCTTTATTCTATATTCTTAACTCTGTGTTCTGCATTCTATGTTCTAAATTCTGGGTTTTGTATTCTCTAATCTATATTCTATGTTCTACATTCTATATCCTAATTGTATATTCAGTGTTCTGTATTATATATTTTAATTCTGTGTTCTGCATTCCATGTTCTAAATTCTGGGTTCTATATTCTCTATTCTATATTCTTAATTTTGTGTTCTTTATTCTATATTCTACAAACTTTATTCTGTATTAGGTATTCTATATTCTGTTTTCTGTGTTATACATTCCTTATTCTAAATTCTATATTCAGTATTCTGTATACTGTATTCTAAGTTCTGTGTTCTGCATTCCATGTTCTAAAGTCTGTGTTCTGTTCTTTGTTTTCCTATTGTATATTCTGTGTTCTACATTCTATATTCTGAATTACATACTCAGTGTTCTGTATTCTATATTCTAAATTCTGTGTTCTAAATTTATACATTCTATATTCTAAATACTATATTCAGTATATTGTATTCTATATTTTAAATTCTGTGTTCTGCATTCGATGTTCTAAATTCTATATTCAGTATCCTGTATTCTATACTCTAAATTCTGTGTTCTGCATTCCATGTGCTAAGTTCTGGCTTCTATATTCTATATTCTATATATTGTATTCTACATTCTATATTCTACATTCTATATTCTACCTCCGTATTCTATAATCTATATTCTGAGTTCTACATTATATATTCTAAATTCTATATTCAGTATACTGTATATTCTATTTTAAATTCTGTGTTCTGCATACCATGTTCTAAATACTATATTCAGTATTCTGTATTCTATATTATAATTCTGTGTTTTTCATTCTATGTTCTAAATTCTATATTCAGTATTCTGTGTTCTATATTCTAAATTCTGTGTTCTGCATTCCATGTTCTAAATTCTGGGTTCTGTATTCTGTTTTCCATATTCTATATTCTGTTTTCAACATTCGATATACTGTTTTCTATATTCTGTATACTGTATTCTATATTCTGTATTCTGTGTTCTACATTCTATAATGTAAATTCTATATTCAGTGTTCAGTGTCCTATATTTTAAATTCTGTGTTATACATTCTATATTCTAAATTCTATACACAGTATTCTGTAGACTATATTCTGTATTCTGTATTCTGCATTCTATGTTATAAATTCTGGGTTCTGTATTCTGTTTTGCATATTCTATATTCTGTGTTCTATATTCAATATTCTATATACTTTATTCTGCATTCCGTATTCTATATTCTATATTCTGTGTTCTTCATTCTATATTCTAAATACTATGTTCAGTATTCTGTATTCTATATTCTAAATTCTGTGTTCTTAATTCTATGTTCTAAATTCTGGGTTCTATATTCTGTATTCTATATTCTAAATTCTGTGTTCTACATTCTATATTCTAAATTCTATATTCAGTATTCTGTATTCTATATTCTAAATTCTGACTTGTGTATTTCATGTTCTAAATTCTGGGTCTATTTTCTCTATTCTATATTTTATATTCTGTGTCCTACATATTATAATCTAATTTCTCTCTTCAGTATTCTCTATTCTGTATTCTAAATTCTGTGTTCTGCATTCCAATTTCTGAATTCTGGGTTCTATATTCTCTTTTCTATATTCTATATTCTGGGTTTTACATTCAATATTCTAAATTCTATATTCAGTATTCTGTGTTCTATATTCTTAATTCTGTGTTCTACTTTCTATATTCTAAATTCTAGATTAAGTATACTGTATGCTATGGTCTATATTCTGTGTTCTGCAATCCATGATCTAATTTCTGGGTTCTATATTCTGTGTTCTATATTCTATATTCTGTGTTCTACATTCTATATTCTAAATTCTATATTCAGTATTCTGTATTCCATATTCTTAATTCTGTGTCCCGCATTCTATGTTCTAAATTCTATATTAATTACTCTGTATTGTATATTCTATATACTGTTTTCTGCATTCAATGTTCTAAATTCTGTGTTCAGTATTCCATGTTCTAAATTCTTGGTTCTATATTCTCTCTTGTTTATTCTATATTATGTGTTCTACATTCTATTTCTGAATTCTATATTCAGTATTCTGTATTCTATATTCTAAATTCTGTGTTCTGCTGTCCATGTTCTAAATTCAGGGTTCTATATTCTGTTTTCCATATTCTTTATTCTGTGTTCTAAATTCTATTATCTGTTTTCTTTATCCTATATTCCGTATTCTAAAATCTATATTCTGTGTTCTTCATTCTATATTCCAAATTCTATATTCAGTATTCTGTATTGTATATTCATAATTCTGTGTTTTGAATTCCATGTTCGAAATTCTGGGTTCTATATTCTGTATTATATAATCTATAATTTGTGTTATTCATTCTATATTCTAAACCCTATATTTTGAATTCAAAATTAAATGTTCTATTTTCTGTGTTCTATATTCTATATTATAAATCCTATATTCAGCATTCTATATTCTATATACTAAATTCTGTGTTCTGCACTCCATGTTCTAAATTCTGGTTTCTATATTTTGTATTCTATATTTTATATTCTTTGTTCTACATTCTATATTCTATATTCCATATTCAGTATCCTGTATTCCATATTCTAAATTCTGGATTCTGATTCCATGTACTAAATTCTCGGTTCTACATTCTATAATCTATATTCTAAATTCTGTGTTCTACATTCTTTATTCAAAATCCTTTATTCAGTATTTTGTATTCTATATTCTAAATTCTGTGTTCTACATTCTATATTTTTAATTCTATATTCAGTATTCTGTATTCTATATTCTAAATTCTGTGTTCTGCATTCCATGTTCTAAATTCTGTGTTCTATATTCTATATTCTATATTCTATATTTTGTGTTCTTCATTCTATATTCTACAATCTTTATTCTTTATTAGGTATTCTATATTCTATATTCTGTTTTATACATTCTTTATCCTAAATTTTATTTTCACTATTTTTATTCTATATTCTTAACTCTGTGTTCTGCATTCTATGTTCTAAATTCTGGGTTTTGTATTCTCTAATCTATATTCTATGTTCTACATTCTATATTCTAATTTCTATATTTAGTATTCTGTATTCAATATCCTAAATTCTGGGTTCTGCATTCCATGTTGTAAATTCTGGGTTCTTCATTCTCTATTATATATTCTATATTGCTTGTTCTACATTCTATATTCTATATTCTGTTTTCAGTAATCTGTATTCTAAATTCTGTGTTCTACATTCTATATCCTAATTCTATATTCAGTGTTCTGTATTATATATTCTAAATTCTGTGTTCTGCATTCCATGTTCTAAATTCTGGGTTCTATATTCTCTATTCTATATTCTTAATTTTGTGTTCTTTATTCTATATTCTACAAACTTTATTCTGTATTAGGTATTCTATATTCTGTTTTCTGTGTTATACATTCCTTATTCTAAATTCTATATTCAGTATTCTGTATTCTAAGTTCTGTGTTCTGCATTCCATGTTCTAAAGTCTGTGTTCTGTTCTTTGTTTTCCTATTGTATATTCTGTGTTCTACATTCTATATTCTGAATTCCATATTCAGTGTTCTGTATTCTATATTCTAAATTCTGTGTTCTAAATTTATACATTCTATATTCTAAATACTATATTCAGTATATTGTATTCTCTATTTTAAATTCTGTGTTCTGCATTCGATGTTCTAAATTCTATATTCAGTATCCTGTATTCTATATTCTAAATTCGGTGTTCTGCATTCCAAGTGCTAAGTTCTGGCTTGTATATTCTATATTCTTTATATTGTATTCTTCATTCTATATTCTACATTCTATATTCTACCTCCATATTCTATAATCTATATTCTGAGTTCTACATTATATATTCTAAATTCTATATTCAGTATACTGTATATTCTATTTTAAATTCTGTGTTCTGCATACCATATTCTAAATACTATATTCAGTATTCTGTATTCTATATTATAATTCTGTGTTTTGCATTCTATGTTCTAAATTCTATATTCAGTATTCTGTGTTCTATATTCTAAATTCTGTGTTCTGCATTCCATGTTCTAAATTCTGGGTTCTGTATTCTGTTTTCCATATTCTATATTCTGTTTTCAACATTCGATATACTGTTTTCAATATTCTGTATACTGTATTCTATATTCTGTATTCTGTGTTCTACATTCTATAATGTAAATTCTATATTCAGTGTTCTGTGTCCTATATTTTAAATTCTGTGTTATACATTCTATATTCTAAATTCTATATACAGTATTCTGTAGACTATATTCTGTATTCTGTATTCTGCATTCTATGTTATAAATTCTGGGTTCTGTTTTCTGTTTTGCATATTCTATATTCTGTGTTCTATATTCAATATTCTATATACTTTATTCTGCATTCCGTATTCTATATTCTATATTCTGTATTCTTCATTCTATATTCTAAATACTATGTTCAGTATTCTGTATTCTATATTCTAAATTCTGTGTTCTTAATTCTATGTTCTAAATTCTGGGTTCTATATTCTGTATTCTATATTCTAAATTCTGTGTTCTACATTCTATATTCTAAATTCTATATTCAGTATTCTGTATTCTATATTCTAAATTCTGACTTCTGTATTTCATGTTCTAAATTCTGGGTCTATTTTCTCTATTCTATATTTTATATTCTGTGTCCTACATATTATAATCTAATTTCTCTCTTCAGTATTCTCTATTCTGTATTCTAAATTCTGTGTTCTGCATTCCAATTTCTAAATTCTGGGTTCTATATTCTGTTTTCTATATTCTATATTCTGGGTTTTACATTCAATATTCTAAATTCTATATTCAGTATTCTGTGTTCTATATTCTAAATTCTGTGTTCTACTTTCTATATTCTAAATTCTAGATTAAGTATACTGTATGCTATAGTCTAAATTCTGTGTTCTGCAATCCATGATCTAATTTCTGTGTTCTATATTCTGTATTCTATATTCTATATTCTGTGTTCTAAATTCTATATTCAAATTCTATATTCAGTATTCTGTATTCTATATTCTAAATTCTGTGTTCTACGTTGTTTATTCTATATTCTATATTAAGTATTCTGTATTCTATGTTGTAAATTCTGTGCTCTACATTCTTTATTCTAAATCCCATATTCAGTGTTCTGTTTTCTATATTCTATGTTCTGTGTTCTACATTCTATATTCTAAATTCTATATTCAGTATTCTGTATTCCATATTCTTAATTCTGTGTCCCGCATTCTATGTTCTAAATTCTATATTAATTACTCTGTATTGTATATTCTATATACTGTTTTCTGCATTCAATGTTCTAAATTCTGTATTCAGTATTCCATGTTCTAAATACTTGGTTCTATATTCTCTCTTCTTTATTCTATATTATGTGTTCTACATTCTATTTCTGAATTCTATATTCAGTATTCTGTATTCTATATTCTAAATTCTGTGTTCTGCTGTCCATGTTCTAAATTCAGGGTTCTATATTCTGTTTTCCATATTCTTTATTCTGTGTTCTAAATTCTATTATCTGTTTTCTTTATCCTATATTCCGTATTCTAAAATCTATATTCTGTGTTCTTCATTCTATATTCTAAATTCTATATTCAGTATTCTGTATTCTATATTCAATATTCTGTGTTTTGAATTCCATGTTCGAAATTGTGGGTTCTATATTCTGTATTATATAATCTATAATTTGTGTTATTCATTCATTATTCTAAACCCTATATTTTGAATTCAAAATTAAATGTTCTATTTTCTGTGTTCTATATTCTATATTATAAATCCTATATTCAGCATTCTATATTCTATATACTAAATTCTGTGTTCTGCACTCCATGTTCTAAATTCTGGGTTCTATATTCTGTATTCTATATTTTATATTCTTTGTTCTACATTCTATATTCTATATTCCATATTCAGTATCCTGTATTCCATATTCTAAATTCTGGATTCTGTTTCCATGTACTAAATTCTGGGTTCTACATTCTATAATATATATTCTATATTCTGTGTTGTACATTCTTTATTCTAAATTCTATATTCATGATTCTGTATTCCATATTCTAAATTCTGAGTTCTACATTCTCTATTCTATATTCTATATATTGTGTTCTTCATTCTATATTCTACAATCTTTATTCTGTATTAGGTATTCTATATTCTAAATTCTGGGTTATACATTCTTTTTCCTAAATTCTATTTTCAGTATTCTGTATTCTATATTGTAAATTCTGTGTTCTGCATTCTATATTCTAAATAATATAAACAGCTTTCTGTATTCTATATTATAAATTCTGTGTTCTACATTCTATATTCTAAATTCTATATTCAGTATTATGAAATCTATATTCTAAGTTCTGTGTTCTGCATAGCATGTTTTTAAAACTGGATTCTATATTCTGTATTCTATATTCTAAATTCTGTGTTCTACATTCTATTTTCTAAATTCTATATTCAGTATTCTTTATTCTATATTCTAAATACTGTGTTCTACATCCTATATTCTAAATTGTATATTCAGTATTCTGTATTCTATATTATAAATTCTGAGTTCTCCTTTCCATTTTCCAAAATCTGGCTTCAATATACACTTAGTTATATTTTTTATTCTGTTTTCTACATTCTATATTCTAAATTATATATTCAGTGTTATGTATCCTATATTCTATATTCTGTGTTCTACATTCAAGTTTAAATTGTTTATTAATTATTCTGTATACTATATTCTAAATTCTCTCTTCTGCAATCCATGTTCTAAATTCTGGGTTCTATATCCTATTTTCATTTTCTACATTCTGTGTTCTACATTCTATATTCTAAATTCTATATTCAGCATTCTGTATTCTATATCCTTAATTTTGTGTTCTACATTCTATACTGTAATGTATATATTCAATATTCTGTATTATATATTCTTAATTCTGTGTTCTGCATTCCATGTTCTAAACTCTATATTCAGTATTCTGTATTCTATATTCTAAATTCTGTGTTCTGTATTCCATGCTCTAAATTCTATATTCAGCATTCTGTATTCTATATTAAATATTCTGTGTTCTACATTCTGTATTCTGAATTCTATACTCAGTATTCCGTATGCTAACTTCTAAATTCTGTGTTCTGCATTCCATGTTCTAAATTCTGGGTTCTATAATCTATATTCTATATTCTATACTCTGTGATGTACATCCTTTATTCTAAATTCTTTATTCAGCTTTCTGTATTCTATATTATATATTCTGTGTTCTACATTGTATATTCAAAATCCTACATTCAGAATACTGTATTTATATTCGAAATTCTGTGTTCTGCATTCCATGTTCTAAATTCTGGCTTCTATATTCTCTATTCTATATTCTATAATTTGCGTACTGAATACTATATTCTACAATCTATATTTTGCATTCCGTATTCTATATTCTACATTCTGTGTTCTACATTCTATATTCTCAATTCTATATTCAGTATTCTGTATTCTACATTCTAAATTCTTTGTTCTGCATTTCATGTTCAAAACTCTGGGTTCAGTATTCTTTATTCTATATTCTATATTCTGTGTTCTACATTCTATTTTCTAAATTCTATATTCAGTATTCTGTATTCTATATTCTAAATTCTGTGTTCTGCTTTCCATGTTCTAAATTCTGGCTTCTCTATTCTCTATTCTATATTGTATATTTTGTGTTTTAATTATATATTCTACATTCTATATTCTGCATTCCGTATTTTATATTCTTTATACTGTGTTCTACATTCTATATTCTAATTCTGTATTCAGTATTCTGTATTCTATATTCTAAATTCTGTGTTCTGCATTCCATGTTCAAATTTCTCGGTTCACTATTTTTATTCTATATTTTATGTTCTGTTTTCTACATTCTATATTCTAAATACTATATTCAGCTTTCTGTATTCTATATTATAAATTCTGTGTTCTACATTCTATATTCTAAATCCTATATTCAGTATTATTTAATCTTCATTCAATATTCTGTGTTATGCATAGCATGTTCTTAATTCTGGATTCTATATTCTGTATTCTACATTCTATATTCTGTGTTCTACATTCTATATTCTATATTCTATATTCAGTAATCTTTATTCTATATTCTAAATTCTGTGTTCTACATTCAGTATTCTAAATTGTGTATTCAGTATTCTGTATTCTATATTGTAAATTTTAGTTCTGCTTTCCATGTTCCAAATTCTGGCTTCAATATTCTCTAAGCTGTATTTTTTATTCTGTTTTCTACATTCTATATTCTAAATTATATATTCAGTATTATGTATTTTATATTCTATATTCTGTGTTCTACATTCAATTTTTAAATTGTTTTTAAATATTCTGTATACTATATTCTAAATTCTGTGTTCTGTAATCCATGTTCTAAATTCTGGGTTCTATATCCTCTTTTCTATCTTCTATATTCTGTGTTCTACATTCTATATTCTAAATTCTACATGCAGTATTATGTATTCTATAATCTAAATTCTGTGTTCTGCTTTCCATGTTCAAAATTCTGGGTTCTCTATTCTCTATTCTATATTCTGTGTTCTACATTGTATATTGTAAAGTCTATATTCAGTATTCTGTATTCTATATTGTAAATTCTGTGTTCTGCATTCCATGTTCTAAACTCTATATTCAGTATTCTGTATTCTATATTCTAAATTCTGTGTTCTACATTGTTTATTCTATATTCTATATTAAGTATTCTGTATTCTATGTTGTAAATTCTGTGCTCTACATTCTTTATTCTAAATCCCATATTCAGTGTTCTGTATTCTATATTCTATATTCTGTGTTCTACATTCTATATTCTAAATTCTATATTCAGTATTCTGTATTCCATATTCTTAATTCTGTGTCCCGCATTCTATGTTCTAAATTCTATATTAATTACTCTGTATTGTATATTCTATATACTGTTTTCTGCATTCAATGTTCTAAATTCTGTGTTCAGTATTCCATGTTCTAAATTCTTGGTTCTATATTCTCTCTTGTTTATTCTATATTATGTGTTCTACATTCTATTTCTGAATTCTATATTCAGTATTCTGTATTCTATATTCTAAATTCTGTGTTCTGCTGTCCATGTTCTAAATTCAGGGTTCTATATTCTGTTTTCCATATTCTTTATTCTGTGTTCTAAATTCTATTATCTGTTTTCTTTATCCTATATTCCGTATTCTAAAATCTATATTCTGTGTTCTTCATTCTATATTCCAAATTCTATATTCAGTATTCTGTATTGTATATTCATAATTCTGTGTTTTGAATTCCATGTTCGAAATTCTGGGTTCTATATTCTGTATTATATAATCTATAATTTGTGTTATTCATTCTATATTCTAAACCCTATATTTTGAATTCAAAATTAAATGTTCTATTTTCTGTGTTCTATATTCTATATTATAAATCCTATATTCAGCATTCTATATTCTATATACTAAATTCTGTGTTCTGCACTCCATGTTCTAAATTCTGGGTTCTATATTCTGTATTCTATATTTTATATTCTTTGTTCTACATTCTATATTCTATATTCCATATTCAGTATCCTGTATTCCATATTCTAAATTCTGGATTCTGATTCCATGTACTAAATTCTCGGTTCTACATTCTATAATCTATATTCTAAATTCTGTGTTCTACATTCTTTATTCAAAATCCTTTATTCAGTATTTTGTATTCTATATTCTAAATTCTGTGTTCTACATTCTATATTTTTAATTCTATATTCAGTATTCTGTATTTTATATTCTAAATTCTGTGTTCTGCATTCCATGTTCTAAATTCTGTGTTCTATATTCTATATTCTATATTCTATATTTTGTGTTCTTCATTCTATATTCTACAATCTTTATTCTGTATTAGGTATTCTATATTCTATATTCTGTTTTATACATTCTTTATCCTAAATTTTATTTTCACTATTTTTATTCTATATTCTTAACTCTGTGTTCTGCATTCTATGTTCTAAATTCTGGGTTTTGTATTCTCTAATCTATATTCTATGTTCTACATTCTATATTCTAATTTCTATATTTAGTATTCTGTATTCAATATCCTAAATTCTGGGTTCTGCATTCCATGTTGTAAATTCTGGGTTCTTCATTCTCTATTATATATTCTATATTGCTTGTTCTACATTCTATATTCTATATTCTGTTTTCAGTAATCTGTATTCTAAATTCTGTGTTCTACATTCTATATCCTAATTCTATATTCAGTGTTCTGTATTATATATTCTAAATTCTGTGTTCTGCATTCCATGTTCTAAATTCTGGGTTCTATATTCTCTATTCTATATTCTTAATTTTGTGTTCTTTATTCTATATTCTACAAACTTTATTCTGTATTAGGTATTCTATATTCTGTTTTCTGTGTTATACATTCCTTATTCTAAATTCTATATTCAGTATTCTGTATTCTAAGTTCTGTGTTCTGCATTCCATTTTCTAAAGTCTGTGTTCTGTTCTTTGTTTTCCTATTGTATATTCTGTGTTCTACATTCTATATTCTGAATTCCATATTCAGTGTTCTGTATTCTATATTCTAAATTCTGTGTTCTAAATTTATACATTCTATATTCTAAATACTATATTCAGTATATTGTATTCTCTATTTTAAATTCTGTGTTCTGCATTCAATGTTCTAAATTCTATATTCAGTATCCTGTATTCTATATTCTAAATTCGGTGTTCTGCATTCCAAGTGCTAAGTTCTGGCTTGTATATTCTATATTCTTTATATTGTATTCTTCATTCTATATTCTACATTCTATATTCTACCTCCATATTCTATAATCTATATTCTGAGTTCTACATTATATATTCTAAATTCTATATTCAGTATACTGTATATTCTATTTTAAATTCTGTGTTCTGCATACCATATTCTAAATACTATATTCAGTATTCTGTATTCTATATTATAATTCTGTGTTTTGCATTCTATGTTCTAAATTCTATATTCAGTATTCTGTGTTCTATATTCTAAATTCTGTGTTCTGCATTCCATGTTCTAAATTCTGGGTTCTGTATTCTGTTTTCCATATTCTATATTCTGTTTTCAACATTCGATATACTGTTTTCAATATTCTGTATACTGTATTCTATATTCTGTATTCTGTGTTCTACATTCTATAATGTAAATTCTATATTCAGTGTTCTGTGTCCTATATTTTAAATTCTGTGTTATACATTCTATATTCTAAATTCTATATACAGTATTCTGTAGACTATATTCTGTATTCTGTATTCTGCATTCTATGTTATAAATTCTGGGTTCTGTTTTCTGTTTTGCATATTCTATATTCTGTGTTCTATATTCAATATTCTATATACTTTATTCTGCATTCCGTATTCTATATTCTATATTCTGTATTCTTCATTCTATATTCTAAATACTATGTTCAGTATTCTGTATTCTATATTCTAAATTCTGTGTTCTTAATTCTATGTTCTAAATTCTGGGTTCTATATTCTGTATTCTATATTCTAAATTCTGTGTTCTACATTCTATATTCTAAATTCTATATTCAGTATTCTGTATTCTATATTCTAAATTCTGACTTCTGTATTTCATGTTCTAAATTCTGGGTCTATTTTCTCTATTCTATATTTTATATTCTGTGTCCTACATATTATAATCTAATTTCTCTCTTCAGTATTCTCTATTCTGTATTCTAAATTCTGTGTTCTGCATTCCAATTTCTAAATTCTGGGTTCTATATTCTGTTTTCTATATTCTATATTCTGGGTTTTACATTCAATATTCTAAATTCTATATTCAGTATTCTGTGTTCTATATTCTAAATTCTGTGTTCTACTTTCTATATTCTAAATTCTAGATTAAGTATACTGTATGCTATAGTCTAAATTCTGTGTTCTGCAATCAATGATCTAATTTCTGGGTTCTATATTCTGTATTCTATATTCTATATTCTGTGTTCTAAATTCTATATTCAAATTCTATATTCAGTATTCTGTATTCTATATTCTAAATTCTGTGTTCTACGTTGTTTATTCTATATTCTATATTAAGTATTCTGTATTCTATGTTGTAAATTCTGTGCTCTACATTCTTTATTCTAAATCCCATATTCAGTGTTCTGTTTTCTATATTCTATATTCTGTGTTCTACATTCTATATTCTAAATTCTATATTCAGTATTCTGTATTCCATATTCTTAATTCTGTGTCCCGCATTCTATGTTCTAAATTCTATATTAATTACTCTGTATTGTATATTCTATATACTGTTTTCTGCATTCAATGTTCTAAATTCTGTATTCAGTATTCCATGTTCTAAATACTTGGTTCTATATTCTCTCTTCTTTATTCTATATTATGTGTTCTACATTCTATTTCTGAATTCTATATTCAGTATTCTGTATTCTATATTCTAAATTCTGTGTTCTGCTGTCCATGTTCTAAATTCAGGGTTCTATATTCTGTTTTCCATATTCTTTATTCTGTGTTCTAAATTCTATTATCTGTTTTCTTTATCCTATATTCCGTATTCTAAAATCTATATTCTGTGTTCTTCATTCTATATTCTAAATTCTATATTCAGTATTCTGTATTCTATATTCAATATTCTGTGTTTTGAATTCCATGTTCGAAATTGTGGGTTCTATATTCTGTATTATATAATCTATAATTTGTGTTATTCATTCATTATTCTAAACCCTATATTTTGAATTCAAAATTAAATGTTCTATTTTCTGTGTTCTATATTCTATATTATAAATCCTATATTCAGCATTCTATATTCTATATACTAAATTCTGTGTTCTGCACTCCATGTTCTAAATTCTGGGTTCTATATTCTGTATTCTATATTTTATATTCTTTGTTCTACATTCTATATTCTATATTCCATATTCAGTATCCTGTATTCCATATTCTAAATTCTGGATTCTGTTTCCATGTACTAAATTCTGGGTTCTACATTCTATAATATATATTCTATATTCTGTGTTGTACATTCTTTATTCTAAATTCTATATTCATGATTCTGTATTCCATATTCTAAATTCTGAGTTCTACATTCTCTATTCTATATTCTATATATTGTGTTCTTCATTCTATATTCTACAATCTTTATTCTGTATTAGGTATTCTATATTCTAAATTCTGGGTTATACATTCTTTTTCCTAAATTCTATTTTCAGTATTCTGTATTCTATATTGTAAATTCTGTGTTCTGCATTCTATATTCTAAATAATATAAACAGCTTTCTGTATTCTATATTATAAATTCTGTGTTCTACATTCTATATTCTAAATTCTATATTCAGTATTATGAAATCTATATTCTAAGTTCTGTGTTCTGCATAGCATGTTTTTAAAACTGGATTCTATATTCTGTATTCTATATTCTAAATTCTGTGTTCTACATTCTATTTTCTAAATTCTATATTCAGTATTCTTTATTCTATATTCTAAATACTGTGTTCTACATCCTATATTCTAAATTGTATATTCAGTATTCTGTATTCTATATTATAAATTCTGAGTTCTCCTTTCCATTTTCCAAAATCTGGCTTCAATATACACTTAGTTATATTTTTTATTCTGTTTTCTACATTCTATATTCTAAATTATATATTCAGTGTTATGTATCCTATATTCTATATTCTGTGTTCTACATTCAAGTTTAAATTGTTTATTAATTATTCTGTATACTATATTCTAAATTCTCTCTTCTGCAATCCATGTTCTAAATTCTGGGTTCTATATCCTATTTTCATTTTCTACATTCTGTGTTCTACATTCTATATTCTAAATTCTATATTCAGCATTCTGTATTCTATATCCTTAATTTTGTGTTCTACATTCTATACTGTAATGTATATATTCAATATTCTGTATTATATATTCTTAATTCTGTGTTCTGCATTCCATGTTCTAAACTCTATATTCAGTATTCTGTATTCTATATTCTAAATTCTGTGTTCTGTATTCCATGCTCTAAATTCTATATTCAGCATTCTGTATTCTATATTAAATATTCTGTGTTCTACATTCTGTATTCTGAATTCTATACTCAGTATTCCGTATGCTAACTTCTAAATTCTGTGTTCTGCATTCCATGTTCTAAATTCTGGGTTCTATAATCTATATTCTATATTCTATACTCTGTGATGTACATCCTTTATTCTAAATTCTTTATTCAGCTTTCTGTATTCTATATTATATATTCTGTGTTCTGCATTATATATTCAAAATCCTACATTCAGAATACTGTATTTATATTCGAAATTCTGTGTTCTGCATTCCATGTTCTAAATTCTGGCTTCTATATTCTCTATTCTATATTCTATAATTTGCGTACTGAATACTATATTCTACAATCTATATTTTGCATTCCGTATTCTATATTCTACATTCTGTGTTCTACATTCTATATTCTCAATTCTATATTCAGTATTCTGTATTCTACATTCTAAATTCTTTGTTCTGCATTTCATGTTCAAAACTCTGGGTTCAGTATTCTTTATTCTATATTCTATATTCTGTGTTCTACATTCTATTTTCTAAATTCTATATTCAGTATTCTGTATTCTATATTCTAAATTCTGTGTTCTGCTTTCCATGTTCTAAATTCTGGCTTCTCTATTCTCTATTCTATATTGTATATTTTGTGTTTTAATTATATATTCTACATTCTATATTCTGCATTCCGTATTTTATATTCTTTATACTGTGTTCTACATTCTATATTCTAATTCTATATTCAGTATTCTGTATTCTATATTCTAAATTCTGTGTTCTGCATTCCATGTTCAAATTTCTCGGTTCACTATTTTTATTCTATATTTTATGTTCTGTTTTCTACATTCTATATTCTAAATACTATATTCAGCTTTCTGTATTCTATATTATAAATTCTGTGTTCTACATTCTATATTCTAAATCCTATATTCAGTATTATTTAATCTTCATTCAATATTCTGTGTTATGCATAGCATGTTCTTAATTCTGGATTCTATATTCTGTATTCTACATTCTATATTCTGTGTTCTACATTCTATATTCTATATTCTATATTCAGTAATCTTTATTCTATATTCTAAATTCTGTGTTCTACATTCAGTATTCTAAATTGTGTATTCAGTATTCTGTATTCTATATTGTAAATTTTAGTTCTGCTTTCCATGTTCCAAATTCTGGCTTCAATATTCTCTAAGCTGTATTTTTTATTCTGTTTTCTACATTCTATATTCTAAATTATATATTCAGTATTATGTATTTTATATTCTATATTCTGTGTTCTACATTCAATTTTTAAATTGTTTTTAAATATTCTGTATACTATATTCTAAATTCTGTGTTCTGTAATCCATGTTCTAAATTCTGGGTTCTATATCCTCTTTTCTATCTTCTATATTCTGTGTTCTACATTCTATATTCTAAATTCTACATGCAGTATTATGTATTCTATAATCTAAATTCTGTGTTCTGCTTTCCATGTTCAAAATTCTGGGTTCTCTATTCTCTATTCTATATTCTGTGTTCTACATTGTATATTGTAAAGTCTATATTCAGTATTCTGTATTCTATATTGTAAATTCTGTGTTCTGCATTCCATGTTCTAAACTCTATATTCAGTATTCTGTATTCTATATTCTAAACTCTGTGTTCTGCATTCCATGCTCTAAATTCTATATTCAGCATTCTGTATACTATATTCTAAATTTTGTGTTCTACATTCTATATTCTAAATTTTATATTCAGTATTATGTATTCTTTAATCCAAATTCTGAGTTCTGCATTCCATGTTCTAAACTCTTGGTTCTATAAACTTTATTCTATATTCTATAGTCTGTGTTCTGCATTCTGTATTCTAAAATCTATATTAAGTATTCTTTATTATATATTCAAAATTCTGTGTTCTACATTCTATATTATAAATTGTATATTCAGTATTCTGTATTCTATATTCTAAATACTGAGTTCTGATTTCCATCTTCAAATATCTGGCTTCAATATTCTCTAAGCTATATTTTTTATTCTGTTTTCTAGACTCTATTTTCTAAATTATATATTCAGTATTATGTGTTTTATATTCTATATTCTGTGTTCTACATTCAATTTTTTAATTGTTTATTAAGTATTCTGTATTCTATAATCTAAATTCTGTGTTCTGCTTTCCATGTTCTTAATTCTGGGTTCTCTAGTCTCTATTATCTATTCTATATTCTGTGTTCTACATTCTATATTCTGTAGTCTGTATTGTATATTCTAAATTCTGTGTTCTGCATTTCATGTTCTAAATCTGGCTTCTATAATCTTTATTCTATTTTCTATATATTGTGTTATTCATTCTATATTGTACATTATATATACTGCTTTCCGTTTACTATATTCTATATTCTGTTTTCTGCAATCTATATTCTAAATTCTATATTCAGGATTCCGTATGCTATATTCTAAACTTTGTGTTCTGCATTCCATGTTCTAAATTCTGGGTTATGTAATCTATATTCTATATTCTATATCTGTGTTCTACATTCTATATTCTAAATACTATATTCAGCTTTCTGTATTCTATATTATAATTTCTGTGTTCTGCATTCTATATTCTAAATTCTATATTCAGTGTTGTGTAATCTATATTCTAAATTCTGTGTTCTGCCTAGCATGTTCTTTATTCTGGATTCTTTATTCTGTATTCTATATTCTATATTGTGTGTTCTACATTCTATATTCTAATCTGTATCTTCAGCATTCTGTATTTTATATTCTAAATTTTGTGTTCTATATTCTATATTCTAAATTCTATATTCTGTATTCTGTATTCTATATTCTATATTCTGTGTTCTGCATTCCATGTCCTAAATTGTTTATTCAGTATTCTGTATTCTATTTTCTAAATTTTGTGTTCTATATTCTATATTCTAAATTCTATATTCACTATTTTGTACTCTATAATCTAAATTCTGTGCTCAATATTCCATGTTCTAAATTCTCTATCTATATTCTATATTCTGTGTTCTTCTTTCTCTATTCTAAATTCTATATTCAGTATTCAGTATTCCATATTCTAAATTCTGTGTTCTGCATTCCATGTCCTATATTCCGGCATCTATATTCTATATTATATAATCTAAATTCTGTTTTCTGCATTCCATGTTGTAAATACTAAATTTAGTATTCTCTATTGTATATTCTAAATTCTGTGTTCTTCATTCTATATTTTAAATTCTATATTCAGTATTCTGTATTCTATAATCTAAATTTTGTGTTCTGCATTCCATGTTCTAAATTCTGGGTTCTTTATTAAGTTTCCATAATCTATATTCTGTGTTCTAAATTCTATATTCTGTATACTATATTCTGCATTCCGTATTCTATATTTTATATTCTGTGATCTACATTCTATATTCTAAATTCTATATTCAGTAATGTGTATAATATATCCTAAATTCTGTGTTCTGCATATCTTTTTCTAAATTCTGGGTCCCATATTCTGTTTTCCATATTTTATATTCTGTGTTCTAAATTCTATATTCTGTATTCTATATTCTGCATTCCGTATTCTGCATTATATATACTGTGTTCTACATTCTATATTCCAAAATCTATATTCCGTATTCTGTATTCTATATTCTAAATTCTGTGTTCTGCATTCCATGTTTTAAATTCTCTATTCTATATTCTATATTCTGTGTTCTAATTTCTGTATTATAAATTCTATATTCAGTATTCTGTATTCTATATTCTAAATTTTGTGTTCTGCATTCCATGTTCTAAATTCTCTATTCTCTATTCTATATTCTGTGTTCTGCTTTCTATATACTAAATTCTATATTCAGTATTCTGTATTCTATATTCTAAATTCTGAGTTCTGCACTCCATGTTCTCCATTCTATATTCAGTATTCTGTATTCCATATTCAAATTTCTGTGTTCTGCATTCTATTTTCTAAGTTCTATGATCAGTATACTGTATTATATATTCTAATTACTGTGTTTTGCATTCCATGTTCTAAATTCTTGGTTCTATAATCTATATTCTATATTCTATATCTGTGTTCTACATTCTATATTCTAAATACTATATTCAGCTTTCTGTATTCTATATTATAAATTCTGTATTCTACATTCTATATTCTAAATTCTATGTTCAGTATTATGTAATCTATTTTCTAAATTCTGTGTTCTGCATTCTATATTCTAAAATCTATATTCAGTATTCATTATATATTCTAAATTCTGTGTTCTACATTCTATATTATAAATTGTATATTCAGTATTCTGTATTCTATATTCTAAATATTGATTTCTGATTTCCATCTTCCAAAATCTGACTTCAATATTCTCTAAGCTATATTTTATATTCTGTTTTCTACATTCTATTTTCTAAATTATATATTCAGTATTATGTGTTTTATATTCTATATTCTGTGTTCTACATTCAATTTTTTAATTGTTTATTAAGTATTCTGTATTCTATAATCTAAATTCTGTGTTCTGCTTTCCATGTTCTAAATTCTGTGTTCTCTATTCTCTATTCTCTATTCTGTATTCTGTGTTCTACATTCTATATTCTGTAGTCTTTATTGTATATTCTAAATTCTGTGTTCTGCATTTCATGTTCTAAATCTGGCTTCTATAATCTTTATTCTATTTTCTATATTTTGTGTTATTCATTGTATATTCTACATTGTATATACTGCTTTCCGTTTACTATATTCTATATTCTGTTTTCTGCAATGTATATTCTAAATTCTATATTCAGGATTCCGTATGCTATATTCTAAACTTTGTGTTCTGCATTCCATGTTCTAAATTCTGGGTTCTGTAATCTATATTCTATATTCTATATTCTATGTTCTACATTCTATTCTCTAAATACTATATTCAGCTTTCTGTATTCTATATTATAAATTCGGTGTTCTACATTTAATATTCTAAATTCTATATTCAGTATTATGTAATCTATATGCTAAATTCTGTATACAGCATAGCATTTTCTTTATTCTGGATTCTATATTCTGTATTCTACATTCTATATTCTGTGTTCTACATTCTATATTCTTAACTCTATATACAGTATTCTCTATTCTGTATTCTAAATTCTGAGTTCTGCTTTCCAAACTCCAAAATCTGGATTCAATATTCCCTAAGTTATAGATTTTCTGTTTTCTACATTCTATATTCAAAATTATTTATTCAGTATTATGTATACTATATACTATATTCTCTGTCTACATTCAATTTTTTAATTGTTTATTAAATATTCTTTATACTATATTCTAAATTCAGTGTTCTGCATTTCATGTTGTAAATTCTGGGTTCTATATTCTCTTTTCTATGTTCTATATTCTGTGTTATTCATTGTATATTCTAAATTCTATATTCAGCTTTCTGTATTCTATATTCTAAATTTTGTGTTCTACATTCTATATTCTAAATTCTAAATTTAGTATTATGTATTATATAATCTAAATTCTCTGTTCTGCATTCCATGTTCTAAATTCTCTATTCTTTATTCTATATTCTATGTTAATCTTTCTATATTCTAAATTCTATATTCAGTATTCTGTACTCTATATTCTAAATTATGTGTTCTGCATTCCATGTTTTAAATTCTGGGTTCTACATTCTCTATTCTATATTCTAAATTGTGTGTTTTTCATTCTACATTCTACATACTATATTTTGCATTCCGTATAGTGAATTCTATATTCTGTGTTCTACATTCTTTATTCTAAATTCTATATTCAGTATTCCGTATGCTATATTCTTTTCGGTGTTATGCATTCCATGTTCTAAATTCTGGGTTCTATAATCAATATTCTATATACTATATTCTGTGTTCTACTTTCTATATTCTAAATACTATATTCAGTTTTCTGTATACTATATTATAAATTCTGTGTTCTGCATTCTATATTCTAAATTCTATATTCAGTATTATGTAATCTATAATCTTAATTCTGTGTTCTGCATAGCATGTTCTTAATACTGGATTCTATATTCTGTATTCTACATTCTATATTCTGTGTTCTACATTCTATACTCTAAGTACTGTATATAGTATTCTTTATTCTATATTCTATATTCTGTGTTCTACATTCTATATTCTAAATTGTATATTCAGTATTCTGTATTCTATATACGAAATTGTGAGTTCTGCTTTCCATGTTCCAAAATCTGGCTTCAATATTCTTTAAGCTATATTTTTTATTCTGTTTTCTACATTCTATATTCTAAATTATATATTCAGTATTATGTATTTTATATTCTATATTCTGCGTTCTACATTCAATTTTTTATTTGTTTATTAAGTATACTGTATACTATATCCTAAATTCAGTGTTCTGCAATTCAATATTCTAAATTCTGGGTTCTATATACTCTATTCTATATTTTCTATTTTGTGTTCTTCATTTTATACTCTACATTCTATATTCTGCATTCCGTATTCTATATTCTTTATACTATATTCTACATTCTATATTGTAAATTCTATATTCAGCATTCTGTATTCTATATTCTAAATTTTGTGTTCTACATTCTATATTCTAAATTCTATATTCAGTATTATGTATTCTGTAACCTAAATTCTGTGTTCTGTATTCCATGTTCTAAATTCTGGGTTCTTTATTCTCTATTCTATATTCTAAATTCTTGTTCTACATTCAATATTCTAAATTCTATATTCATTATTCTGTATTCTATATTCTATATTCTGTGTTCTACATTCTATATTCTAAGTTCTATATTCAGTATTCTGTATTCTATATTCTAAATTCTGTGTCCCGCATTCTATGTTCTAAATTCTATATTAAGTATCTGTATTGTATATTCTATATACTGTGTTCTGCATTCAATGTTTAAATTCTGTATTCTTCATTCTATGTTCTAAATTCTTGGTTCTATATTCTCTCTTCTTTATTCTATATTATGTGTTCTTCACTCTATATCTGAATTCCATATTCAGTATTCTGTATTCTATATTTTTAATTCTGTGTTCTGCTTTCCATGTTCTAAATTCAGTGTTCTGTATTCTGTTTTCCATATTCAATATTCTGTGTTCTAAATTCTATATTCTGTATTCTTTGTTCTATATTCCGTATTCTATTTTCTATATTCTGTGTTCTTCATTCTATATTCTTAATTCTATATTCAGTGTTCTCTTTTCCATATTCTTAATTCTGTTTTAGAATTCCGAGTTCTAAATTCTGGGTTCTATATTCTGTATTTTATATTGTATAATTTGTGTTATACATTCTATATTCTAAATGCTATATTCTGCATTCAAAACTCAATGTTCTAATTTCTGTGTTCTACATTCTATATTATAAATTCTATATTCAGTATTCTATATTCTATATTCTAAATTCTGTGTTCTACATTCCGTGTTCTAAATTCTGGGTTCTATATTCTGTGTTCTACATTGTATATTCTGTGTTATACCTTCCATAATCTCAATTCCATATTCAGTATTCTATATTCAATTTTCTAAATTCTGGGATCTGATTCCATATACTAAATTCTGGGTTTTATATTCTCTATTCTATATTCTATATTCTGTGTTCTACATTATATATTCTAAATTCTATTTTCAGTATTCTGTATTCCATATTCTAAATTCTGTGTACTACATTCTATATTCTAAATTCTTTATTCAGTATCCTGTATTCTATATGCTAAATTCTGTGTTCTGCCTGCCATGATCTAAATTCTGGGTTCTACATTCTGTTTTCCATATTCTATATCCTGTGCTCTACATTCTATATTCTGTATACTCTTTTCTGCATTCCGTTTTCTACATTCTTTATTCTGTGTTCTACATGTTATATTATAAATTCTATATTCAGTATTCTGTATTCTATATTCTAAATTCGGTGTACTGCATTCAATGTACTAAATACTGTGTTCTGCATTTAATGTTCTAAATCCTGGGTTCTATATTCTCTATTCTATATTATATATTCTGTGTTACGCATTCTATGTTCCAAATTGTATATTCAGTATTCTGTGTTCTATATACGAAATTCTGTGTTCTGCATGCCATGTTCTAAATTCTGTGTTCTGTATTCTGTTTACAATAGTCTATATACTGTTTTCTGCATTCTATATACTGTATTCTATATTCTGTATTCTGTATTCTATATTCTATATTCTGTGTTCTTCATTCTATATTCTAAATACTTTATTCACTATTCCGTATTCTATATTCTCAATTCTGCGTTCTGAATTCCATGTTCTAAATTCTGGGTTCTGTATTCTGTTTTCCGTATTCTATATTCTGTGTTCTATATTCAATATTCTGTATTCTATATTCTACATTTCGTATTCTGTACTCTATATAATGTGTTCTTCATTCTATATTCTACATTCTATATTCTGAATTCCGTAATGTATATTCTATATACTCTGTTCTACATTCTTATTTTAAATTCTATATTCAGCTTTCTGTATTCTATATTATAAATTCTGTGTTCTACATTCTATATTCTAAATTCTATATTCAGTATTATTTAATCTATATTCAAATTCTCTGTTCTGCATAGCATGTTCTTTATTCTGGATTCTATATTCTGTGTTCTACATTCTATATTCTAAATTCTATATTCAGTAATCTTTATTCTATATTCTAAATTCTGTGTTCTACATTCTATATTCTTAATTGCATATTCAGTATTCTGTATTCTATATTCTAAATTCTGTGTTCTGTATACCATGTTCTAAATTCTATATTCTATATTCTATATTCTGTGTTCTACATTATATATTCTTAATTCTTATTCAGTATCCTTTGTTTTATATTCTAAATTCTGTGTTCTGCATTCCATGTTCTAAATTATGGGTTCAATATTCTTTATTCTATATTCTATATATTGTGTTCCTCACACTATATTCTAAATTCTATATTCAGTATTCTGTATTCTATATTCTAAATAATGTGTTCTGCATTCCATGTTCTAAATTCTATATTCAGTATTCTGTATTCTATATTCTAAAATCTGTGTTCCGCATTCCACATTCTAAATTCTATATGCACTATTCTGTATTCTATATTCTAAATACTGTGTTCTGCATTCCATGTTCTAAATTCTGTTTTCTGTATTCTTTTTTCCATATTCTATAATCTGTTTTCTACATTCTATATTCTGTATTCTATATTCTGCATTTCGTATTCTATATTGTATATTCTGTGTTCTACATTCTATATTCTAAATTCTATATTCAGTATTATTTAATCTATATTCTAAATTCTGTGTTCTGCATAGCATGTTCTTTATTCTGGATTCTATATTCTGTATTCTACATTCTATATTCTGTGTTCTACATTCTATATTCTAAATTCTATATTCAGTATTCTTTATTCTACATCCTAAATTCTGTGTTCTACATTCTATATTCTAAATTGTATATTCAGTATTCTGTATTCTATATTCTAAATTCTGATTTCTGGTTTCTATGTTCCAAAATCTGGCTTCTATATTCTCTAAGCTATATTTTTTATTCTGTTTTTACATTCTATATTCTAAATTATATATTCAGTATTATGTATTTTATATTCTTTATTCTGTGTTCTACATTCAATATTTTAATTGTTTATAAAGTATACTGTATATTATATTCTAAATTCTGTGTTCTGCATTCCATGTTCTAAATTCTGGGTTCTATATTCTCTTTTCTATTTTCTATATTCTGTGTTCTACATTCTATATTGTAAATTCTATATTCAGCATTCTGTATTCTATATTCTAAATTTTGTGTTCTACATTCTATATTCTAAATTCTATATTCAGTATTATGTATTCTGTAACCTAAATTCTGTGTTCTGTATTCCATGTTCTAAATACTGGGTTCTTTATTCTCTATTCTCTATTCTATATTCTTTGTTCTACATTCAATATTCTAAATTCTATATTCATTATTCTGTATTCTATATTCTATATTCTGTGTTCTACATTCTATATTCTAAATTCTATATTCAGTATTCTGTATTCTATATTCTAAATTCTGTGTCCCGCATTCTATGTTCTAAATTCTATATTAAGTATCTGTATTGTATATTCTATATACTGTGTTCTGCATTCAATGTTTAAATTCTGTATTCTTCATTCCATGTTCTAAATTCTTGGTTCTATATTCTCTCTTCTTTATTCTATATTATGTGTTCTTCATTCTATATCTGAATTCCATATTCAGTATTCTGTATTCTATATTTTTAATTCTGTGATCTGCTTTCCATGTTCTAAATTCAGTGTTCTGTATTCTGTTTTCCATATTCAATATTCTGTGTTCTAAATTCTATATTCTGTATTCTTTGTCCTATATTCCGTATTCTATTTTCTATATTCTGTGTTCTTCATTCTATATTCTTAATTCTATAATCAGTTTTCTCTTTTCCATATTCTTAATTCTGTTTTTGAATTCCGAGTTCTAAATTCTGCGTTCTATATTCTGTACTTTATATTGTATAATTTGTGTTATTCATTCTATATTCTAAATGCTATATTCTGCATTCAAAACTCAATGTTCTAATTTCTGTGTTCTACATTCTATATTATAAATTCTATATTCAGTATTCTATATTCTATATTCTAAATTCTGTGTTCTACATTCCGTGTTCTAAATTCTGGGTTCTATATTCTGTGTTCTACATTGTATATTCTGTGTTCTACATTCCATAATCTCAATTCCATATTCAGTATTCTATATTCAATATTCTAAATTCTGGGATCTGATTCCATATACTAAATTCTGGGTTTTACATTCTCTATTCTATATTCTATATTCTCTGTTCTACATTATATATTCTAAATTCTACTTTCAGTATTCTGTATTCCATATTCTAAATTCTGTGTACTACATTCTATATTCTAAATTCTTTATTCAGTATCCTGTATTCTGTATTCTAAATTCTGTGTTCTGCCCGCCATGATCTAAATTCTGGGTTCTACATTCTGTTTTCCATATTCTATATCCTGTGTTCTACATTCTGTATTCTGTATACTCTTTTCTGCATTCCGTTTTCTACATTCTATATTCTGTGTTCTACATGCTATATTATAAATTCTATATTCAGTATTCTGTATTCTATATTCTAAATTCGGTGTACTGCATTCAGTGTACTAAATACTGTGTTCTGCATTTAATGTTCTAAATCCTCGGTTCTATATTCTCTATTCTATATTATATATTCTGTGTTCCGCATTCTATGTTCCAAATTGTATATTCAGTATTCTGTGTTCTATATACGAAATTCTGTGTTCTGCATCCCATGTTCTAAATTCTGTGTTCTGTATTCTGTTTTCAATAGTCTATATACTGTTTTCTGCATTCTATATACTGTATTCTATATTCTGTATTCCGTATTCTACATTCTATATTCTGTGTTCTACATTCTATATTCTAAATACTTTATTCACTATTCCGTATTCTATATTCTAAATTCTGTGTTCTGAATTCCATGTTCTAAATTCTGGGTTCTGTATTCTGTTTTCCGTATTCTATATTCTGTGTTGTATATTCAATATTCTGTATTCTATATTCTACATTCCGTATTCTGTACTCTATATTATGTGTTCTTCATTCTATATTCTACATTCTATATTCTGAATTCCGTAATCTATATTCTATATACTCTGTTCTACATTCTTATTTTAAATTCTATTTTCAGCTTTCTGTATTCTATATTATAAATTCTGTGTTCTACATTCTATATTCTAAATTCTATATTCAGTATTATTTAATCTATATTCAAATTCTGTGTTCTGCATAGCATGTTCTTTATTTTGGATTCTATATTCTGTATTCTACCTTCTATATTCTGTGTTCTACATTCTATATTCTAAATTCTATATTCAGTAATCTTTATTCTATATTCTAAATTCTGTGTTCTACATTCTATATTTTTAATTGCATATTCAGTATTCTGAATTCTATATTCTAAATTCTGAGTTCTGCTATCCATGTTCCAAAATCTGGCTTCAATATTCTCTAAGCTATATTTTTTATTCTGTTTTCTACATTCTATATTCTAAATTATATATTCAGTGTTATGTATTTTATATTCTATATTCTGTGTTCTACATTCAATTATTTAATTGTTTATAAAGTGTTCTGTATACTATATTCTAAATTCTGTGTTCTGCATTACATGTTCTAAATACTGGGTTCTATATTCTGTATTCTATATTCTATATTCTGTGTCCTACATTCTATATTCTAAATTCTATATTCAGTATTCTGTACTCTATATTCTTTATTCTGTGTTCTACAATCTATATTCTAAATTCTATATTCAATATTCTTTATTCTATTATCTATATTCTGTGTTCTACATTCTATATTGTAAATACTATATTCAGCTTTCTCTATTCTATATTCTAAATTTTGTGTTTTTAATTCTATATTCTACAATCTATATTCTGTATTAGGTATTCTATATTCTATATTCTGTGTTATACATTCAATTTTCTAAATTCTATATTCAGAATTCTGTATTCTATATTCTTAATTTTGTGTTCTGCCTTCCATGTTCTAAATTCTGGGATGTGTATTCTGTATTCCATATTCTATATTCTATGTTCTATATTCTATATTCTGTATTCTATATTCTAAATTCTGAGTTCTGATTTCCATGTTCCAAAATCAGGCTTCAATATTCTCTAAGCTATATTTTTTTTCTGTTTTCTATATTCTATATTCTAAATTATATATTCAGTATTATGTATTTTATATTCTATATTCTGTGTTCTACATTCAATTTTTTAATTGTTTATTGTGTATTCTGTATTCTATATTCTAAATTCTGTGTTCTGCATTCTATGTTCTAAATTCTATGTTCAGTATACAGTATTATATATTGTAAATTCTGTGTTCTGCATTCCATGTTCTAAATTGTTTCCTGTATTCTTTTTTCCATATTCTATATTGTGTTTCCAACATTCTATATTTTGTATTCTATATTCTGCATTCCGTATTCTATATACAATATTCTGTGTTCTACATTCTATATTCTAAATTCTATATTCAGCATTCCGTATGCTATATTCTAAATTCTGTGTTCTGCATTCCATGTTCTAAATTCTGGGATCTATAATCTATATTCTATATTATAAATTCTGTGTTCTACATTCTATATCCTAATTAGTATATTCAGCTTTCTTTATTCTATATTATAAATTCTGTGTTCTACATTCTTTATTCTAAATTCTATATTCAGTATTAATTATTCTATATTCTAAATTCTGTGTTCTGCATAGCATATTCTTTATACTGGATTCTATATTCTGTATTCTACATTCTATATTCCGTGTTCTACATTCTATATTCTAAATTCTATATTCAATATTCTGTATTCTATATTCTAAATTCTGTTTTCTACATTCTAAATTCTAAATTAAATATTCAGTATTCTGTATTCTATATTCTAAATTCTGTGTTCTGCGTTCCATGCTCTAAATTCTGTGTTCTATATTCTCTATTCTATACTCTAAATTTTGTGTTTTTAAATCTATATTCTACAATCTATATTCTGTATTAGGTATTCTATATTCTATATTCTGTGTTATACATTCTATATTCTAAATTCTACATTCAGTATTCTGTATTCTATATTCTATATTCTGTGTTCTGCATTCCATGTTCTAAATTCTGGGTTGTGTATTCTGCTTTACATTTTCTATATTCTGTGTTCTATATTCTACATTCCGTATACTATATTCTATATTCTGGGTTCTTCATTCTATATTCTTAATTCTATATTCAGTATTCGGTGTTCTATATTCTAAATTCTGTGTTCTGCATTCCATGTTCTAAATTCTATATTCTATATTCTATATTCTTTGTTCTACATTATATATTCTTAATTCTTATTCAGTATCCTTTGTTTTATATTCTAAATTCTGTGTTCTGCATTCCATGTTCTAAATTATGGGTTCAATATTCTTTATTCTATATTCTATATACTGTGTTCCTCACACTATATTCTAAATTCTATATTCAGTATTCTGTATTCTATATTCTAAATAATGTGTTCTGCATTCCATGTTCTAAATTCTATATTCAGTATTCTGTATTCTATATTCTAAAATCTGTGTTCCGCATTCCACATTCTAAATTCTATATGCACTATTCTGTATTCTGTATTCTAAATACTGTGTTCTGCATTCCATGTTCTAAATTCTGTTTTCTGTATTCTTTTTTCCATATTCTATAATCTGTTTTCTACATTCTATATTCTGTATTCTATATTCTGCATTTCGTATTCTATATTGTATATTCTGTGTTCTACATTCTATATTCTAAATTCTATATTCAGTATTATTTAATCTATATTCTAAATTCTGTGTTCTGCATAGCATGTTCTTTATTCTGGATTCTATATTCTGTATTCTACATTCTATATTCTGTGTTCTACATTCTATATTCTAAATTCTATATTCAGTATTCTTTATTCTGCATCCTAAATTCTGTGTTCTACATTCTATATTCTAAATTGTATATTCAGTATTCTGTATTCTATATTCTAAATTCTGATTTCTGCTTTCTATGTTCCAAAATCTGGCTTCTATATTCTCTAAGCTATATTTTTTATTCTGTTTTCTACATTCTATATTCTAAATTATATATTCAGTATTATGTATTCTGTAACCTAAATTCTGTGTTCTGTATTCCATGTTCTAAATACTGGGTTCTTTATTCTCTATTCTCTATTCTATATTCTTTGTTCTACATTCAATATTCTAAATTCTATATTCATTATTCTGTATTCTATATTCTATATTCTGTGTTCTACATTCTATATTCTTAATTCTATATTCAGTATTCTGTATTCTATATTCTAAATTCTGTGTTCTACATTCTATATTCTTAATTGCATATTCAGTATTCTGTATTCTATATTCTAAATTCTGTGTTCTGTATACCATGTTCTAAATTCTATATTCTATATTCTATATTCTGTGTTCTACATTATATATTCTTAATTCTTATTCAGTATCCTTTGTTTTATATTCTAAATTCTGTGTTCTGCATTCCATGTTCTAAATTATGGGTTCAATATTCTTTATTCTATATTCTATATACTGTGTTCCTCACACTATATTCTAAATTCTATATTCAGTATTCTGTATTCTATATTCTAAATAATGTGTTCTGCATTCCATGTTCTAAATTCTATATTCAGTATTCTGTATTCTATATTCTAAAATCTGTGTTCCGCATTCCACATTCTAAATTCTATATGCACTATTCTGTATTCTATATTCTAAATACTGTGTTCTGCATTCCATGTTCTAAATTCTGTTTTCTGTATTCTTTTTTCCATATTCTATAATCTGTTTTCTACATTCTATATTCTGTATTCTATATTCTGCATTTCGTATTCTGTATTGTATATTCTGTGTTCTACATTCTATATTCTAAATTCTATATTCAGTATTATTTAATCTATATTCTAAATTCTGTGTTCTGCATAGCATGTTCTTTATTCTGGATTCTATATTCTGTATTCTACATTCTATATTCTGTGTTCTACATTCTATATTCTAAATTGTATATTCAGTATTCTGTATTCTATATTCTAAATTCTGATTTCTGCTTTCTATGTTCCAAAATCTGGTTTCTATATTCTCTAAGCTATATTTTTTATTCTGTTTTCTACATTCTATATTCTGAATTATATATTCAGTATTATGTATTTTATATTCTTTATTCTGTGTTCTACATTCAATATTTTAATTGTTTATAATGTATACTGTATATTATATTCTAAATTCTGTGTTCTGCATTCCATGTTCTAAATTCTGGGTTCTATATTCTCTTTTCTATTTTCTATATTCTGTGTTCTACATTCTATATTGTAAATTCTATATTCAGCATTCTGTATTCTATATTCTAAATTTTGTGTTCTACATTCTATATTCTAAATTCTATATTCAGTATTATGTATTCTGTAACCTAAATTCTGTGTTCTGTATTCCATGTTCTAAATACTGGGTTCTTTATTCTCTATTCTATATTCTATATTCTTTGTTCTACATTCAATATTCTAAATTCTATATTCATTATTCTGTATTCTATATTCTATATTCTGTGTTCTACATTCTATATTCTTAATTCTATATTCAGTATTCTGTATTCTATATTCTAAATTCTGTGTCCCGCATTCTATGTTCTAAATTCTATATTAAGTATCTGTATTGTATATTCTATATACTGTGTTCTGCATTCAATGTTTAAATTCTGTATTCTTCATTCCATGTTCTAAATTCTTGGTTCTATATTCTCTCTTCTTTATTCTATATTATGTGTTCTTCATTCTATATCTGAATTCCATATTCAGTATTCTGTATTCTATATTTTTAATTCTGTGTTCTGCTTTCCATGTTCTAAATTCAGTGTTCTGTATTCTGTTTTCCATATTCAATATTCTGTGTTCTAAATTCTATATTCTGTATTCTTTGTCCTATATTCCGTATTCTATTATCTATATTCTGTGTTCTTCATTCTATATTCTTAATTCTATATTCAGTTTTCTCTTTTCCATATTCTTAATTCTGTTTTTGAATTCCGAGTTCTAAATTCTGGGTTCTATATTCTGTACTTTATATTGTACAATTTGTGTTATTCATTCTATATTCTAAATGCTATATTCTGCATTCAAAACTCAATGTTCTAATTTCTGTGTTCTACATTCTATATTATAAATTCTATATTCAGTATTCTATATTCTATATTCTAAATTCTGTGTTCTACATTCCGTGTTCTAAATTCTGGGTTTTATATTCTGTGTTCTACATTGTATATTCTGTGTTCTACATTCCATAATCTCAATTCCATATTCAGTATTCTATATTCAATATTCTAAATTCTGGGATCTGATTCCATATACTAAATTCTGGGTTTTACATTCTCTATTCTATATTCTATATTCTGTGTTCTACATTATATATTCTAAATTCTACTTTCAGTATTCTGTATTCCATATTCTAAATTCTGTGTACTACATTCTATATTCTAAATTCTTTATTCAGTATCCTGTATTCTATATTCTAAATTCTGTGTTCTGCCCGCCATGATCTAAATTCTGGGTTCTACATTCTGTTTTCCATATTCTATATCCTGTGTTCTACATTCTATATTCTGTATACTCTTTTCTGCATTCCGTTTTCTACATTCTATATTCTGTGTTCTACATGCTATATTATAAATTCTATATTCAGTATTCTGTATTCTATATTCTAAATTCGGTGTACTGCATTCAGTGTACTAAATACTGTGTTCTGCATTTAATGTTCTAAATCCTCGGTTCTATATTCTCTATTCTATATTATATATTCTGTGTTCCGCATTCTATGTTCCAAATTGTATATTCAGTATTCTGTGTTCTATATACGAAATTCTGTGTTCTGCATCCCATGTTCTAAATTCTGTGTTCTGTATTCTGTTTTCAATAGTCTATATACTGTTTTCTGCATTCTATATACTGTATTTTATATTCTGTATTCCGTATTCTACATTCTATATTCTGTGTTCTACATTCTATATTCTAAATACTTTATTCACTATTCCGTATTCTATATTCTAAATTCTGTGTTCTGAATTCCATGTTCTAAATTCTGGGTTCTGTATTCTGTTTTCCGTATTCTATATTCTGTGTTGTATATTCAATATTCTGTATTCTATATTCTACATTCCATATTCTGTACTCTATATTATGTGTTCTTCATTCTATATTCTACATTCTATATTCTGAATTCCGTAATCTATATTCTATATACTCTGTTCTACATTCTTATTTTAAATTCTATATTCAGCTTTCTGTATTCTATATTATAAATTCTGTGTTCTACATTCTATATTCTAAATTCTATATTCAGTATTATTAAATCTATATTCAAATTCTGTGTTCTGCATAGCATGTTCTTTATTCTGGATTCTATATTCTGTATTCTACCTTCTATATTCTGTGTTCTACATTCTATATTCTAAATTCTATATTCAGTAATCTTTATTCTATATTCTAAATTCTGTGTTCTACATTCTATATTCTTAATTGCATATTCAGTATTCTGTATTCTATATTCTAAATTCTGTGTTCTGTATACCATGTTCTAAATTCTATATTCTATATTCTATATTCTGTGTTCTACATTATATATTCTTAATTCTTATTCAGTATCCTTTGTTTTATATTCTAAATTCTGTGTTCTGCATTCCATGTTCTAAATTATGGGTTCAATATTCTTTATTCTATATTCTATATACTGTGTTCCACACACTATATTCTAAATTCTATATTCAGTATTCTGTATTCTATATTCTAAATAATGTGTTCTGCATTCCATGTTCTAAATTCTATATTCAGTATTCTGTATTCTATATTCTAAAATCTGTGTTCCGCATTCCACATTCTAAATTCTATATGCACTATTCTGTATTCTATATTCTAAATACTGTGTTCTTCATTCCATGTTCTAAATTCTGTTTTCTGTATTCTTTTTTCCATATTCTATAATCTGTTTTCTGCATTCTATATTCTGTATTCTATATTCTGCATTTCGTATTCTATATTGTATATTCTGTGTTCTACATTCTATATTCTAAATTCTATATTCAGTATTATTTAATCTATATTCTAAATTCTGTGTTCTGCATAGCATGTTCTTTATTCTGGATTCTATATTCTGTATTCTACATTCTATATTCTGTGTTCTACATTGTATATTCTAAATTCTATATTCAGTATTCTTTATTCTACATCCTAAATTCTGTGTTCTACATTCTATATTCTAAATTGTATATTCAGTATTCTGTATTCTATATTCTAAATTCTGATTTCTGCTTTCTATGTTCCAAAATCTGGCTTCTATATTCTCTAAGCTATATTTTTTATTCTGTTTTTACATTCTATATTCTAAATTATTTATTCAGTATTATGTATTTTATATTCTTTATTCTGTGTTCTACATTCAATATTTTAATTGTTTATAATGTATACTGTATATTATATTCTAAATTCTGTGTTCTGCATTCCATGTTCTAAATTCTGGGTTCTATATTCTCTTTTCTATTTTCTATATTCTGTGTTCTACATTCTATATTGTAAATTCTATATTCAGCATTCTGTATTCTATATTCTAAATTTTGTGTTCTACATTCTATATTCTAAATTCTATATTCAGTATTATGTATTCTGTAACCTAAATTCTGTGTTCTGTATTCCATGTTCTAAATACTGGGTTCTTTATTCTCTATTCTCTATTCTATATTCTTTGTTCTACATTCAATATTCTAAATTCTATATTCATTATTCTGTATTCTATATTCTATATTCTGTGTTCTACATTCTATATTCTAAATTCTATATTCAGTATTCTGTATTCTATATTCTAAATTCTGTGTCCCGCATTCTATGTTCTAAATTCTATATTAAGTATCTGTATTGTATATTCTATATACTGTGTTCTGCATTCAATGTTTAAATTCTGTATTCTTCATTCCATGTTCTAAATTCTTGGTTCTATATTCTCTCTTCTTTATTCTATATTATGTGTTCTTCATTCTATATCTGAATTCCATATTCAGTATTCTGTATTCTATATTTTTAATTCTGTGTTCTGCTTTCCATGTTCTAAATTCAGTGTTCTGTATTCTGTTTTCCATATTCAATATTCTGTGTTCTAAATTCTATATTCTGTATTCTTTGTCCTATATTCCGTATTCTATTATCTATATTCTGTGTTCTTCATTCTATATTCTTAATTCTATATTCAGTTTTCTCTTTTCCATATTCTTAATTCTGTTTTTGAATTCCGAGTTCTAAATTCTGGGTTCTATATTCTGTACTTTATATTGTATAATTTGTGTTATTCATTCTATATTCTAAATGCTATATTCTGCATTCAAAACTCAATGTTCTAATTTCTGTGTTCTACATTCTATATTATAAATTCTATATTCAGTATTCTATATTCTATATTCTAAATTCTGTGTTCTACATTCCGTGTTCTCAATTCTGGGTTCTATATTCTGTGTTCTACATTGTATATTCTGTGTTCTACATTCCATAATCTCAATTCCATATTCAGTATTCTATATTCAATATTCTAAATTCTGGGATCTGATTCCATATACTAAATTCTGGGTTTTACATTCTCTATTCTATATTCTATATTCTGTGTTCTACATTATATATTCTAAATTCTACTTTCAGTATTCTGTATTCCATATTCTAAATTCTGTGTACTACATTCTATATTCTAAATTCTTTATTCAGTATCCTGTATTCTATATTCTAAATTCTGTGTTCTGCCCGCCATGATCTAAATTCTGGGTTCTACATTCTGTTTTCCATATTCTATATCCTGTGTTCTACATTCTATATTCTGTATACTCTTTTCTGCATTCCGTTTTCTACATTCTATATTCTGTGTTCTACATGCTATATTATAAATTCTATATTCAGTATTCTGTATTCTATATTCTAAATTCGGTGTACTGCATTCAGTGTACTAAATACTGTGTTCTGCATTTAATGTTCTAAATCCTCGGTTCTATATTCTCTATTCTATATTATATATTCTGTGTTCCGCATTCTATGTTCCAAATTGTATATTCAGTATTCTGTGTTCTATATACGAAATTCTGTGTTCTGCATCCCATGTTCTAAATTCTGTGTTCTGTATTCTGTTTTCAATAGTCTATATACTGTTTTCTGCATTCTATATACTGTATTCTATATTCTGTATTCCGTATTCTACATTCTATATTCTGTGTTCTACATTCTATATTCTAAATACTTTATTCACTATTCCGTATTCTATATTCTAAATTCTGTGTTCTGAATTCCATGTTCTAAATTCTGGGTTCTGTATTCTGTTTTCCGTATTCTATATTCTGTGTTGTATATTCAATATTCTGTATTCTATATTCTACATTCCGTATTCTGTACTCTATATTATGTGTTCTTCATTCTATATTCTACATTCTATATTCTGAATTCCGTAATCTATATTCTATATACTCTGTTCTACATTCTTATTTTAAATTCTATATTCAGCTTTCTGTATTCTATATTATAAATTCTGTGTTCTACATTCTATATTCTAAATTCTATATTCAGTATTATTTAATCTATATTCAAATTCTGTGTTCTGCATAGCATGTTCTTTATTCTGGATTCTATATTCTGTATTCTACCTTCTATATTCTGTGTTCTACATTCTATATTCTAAATTCTATATTCAGTAATCTTTATTCTATATTCTAAATTCTGTGTTCTACATTCTATATTCTTAATTGCATATTCAGTATTCTGTATTCTATATTCTAAATTCTGTGTTCTGTATACCATGTTCTAAATTCTATATTCTATATTCTATATTCTGTGTTCTACATTATATATTCTTAATTCTTATTCAGTATCCTTTGTTTTATATTCTAAATTCTGTGTTCTGCATTCCATGTTCTAAATTATGGGTTCAATATTCTTTATTCTATATTCTATATACTGTGTTCCTCACACTATATTCTAAATTCTATATTCAGTATTCTGTATTCTATATTCTAAATAATGTGTTCTGCATTCCATGTTCTAAATTCTATATTCAGTATTCTGTATTCTATATTCTAAAATCTGTGTTCCGCATTCCACATTCTAAATTCTATATGCACTATTCTGTATTCTATATTCTAAATACTGTGTTCTTCATTCCATGTTCTAAATTCTGTTTTCTGTATTCTTTTTTCCATATTCTATAATCTGTTTTCTACATTCTATATTCTGTATTCTATATTCTGCATTTCGTATTCTATATTGTATATTCTGTGTTCTACATTCTATATTCTAAATTCTATATTCAGTATTATTTAATCTATATTCTAAATTCTGTGTTCTGCATAGCATGTTCTTTATTCTGGATTCTATATTCTGTATTCTACATTCTATATTCTGTGTTCTACATTGTATATTCTAAATTCTATATTCAGTATTCTTTATTCTACATCCTAAATTCTGTGTTCTACATTCTATATTCTAAATTGTATATTCAGTATTCTGTATTCTATATTCTAAATTCTGATTTCTGCTTTCTATGTTCCAAAATCTGGCTTCTATATTCTCTAAGCTATATTTTTTATTCTGTTTTTACATTCTATATTCTAAATTATTTATTCAGTATTATGTATTTTATATTCTTTTTTCTGTGTTCTACATTCAATATTTTAATTGTTTATAATGTATACTGTATATTATATTCTAAATTCTGTGTTCTGCATTCCATGTTCTAAATTCTGGGTTCTATATTCTCTTTTCTATTTTCTATATTCTGTGTTCTACATTCTATATTGTAAATTCTATATTCAGCATTCTGTATTCTATATTCTAAATTTTGTGTTCTACATTCTATATTCTAAATTCTATATTCAGTATTATGTATTCTGTAACCTAAATTCTGTGTTCTGTATTCCATGTTCTAAATACTGGGTTCTTTATTCTCTATTCTCTATTCTATATTCTTTGTTCTACATTCAATATTCTAAATTCTATATTCATTATTCTGTATTCTATATTCTATATTCTGTGTTCTACATTCTATATTCTAAATTCTATATTCAGTATTCTGTATTCTATATTCTAAATTCTGTGTCCCGCATTCTATGTTCTAAATTCTATATTAAGTATCTGTATTGTATATTCTATATACTGTGTTCTGCATTCAATGTTTAAATTCTGTATTCTTCATTCCATGTTCTAAATTCTTGGTTCTATATTCTCCCTTCTTTATTCTATATTATGTGTTCTTCATTCTATATCTGAATTCCATATTCAGTATTCTGTATTCTATATTTTTAATTCTGTGTTCTGCTTTCCATGTTCTAAATTCAGTGTTCTGTATTCTGTTTTCCATATTCAATATTCTGTGTTCTAAATTCTATATTCTGTATTCTTTGTCCTATATTCCGTATTCTATTATCTATATTCTGTGTTCTTCATTCTATATTCTTAATTCTATATTCAGTTTTCTCTTTTCCATATTCTTAATTCTGTTTTTGAATTCCGAGTTCTAAATTCTGGGTTCTATATTCTGTACTTTATATTGTATAATTTGTGTTATTCATTCTATATTCTAAATGCTATATTCTGCATTCAAAACTCAATGTTCTAATTTCTGTGTTCTACATTCTATATTATAAATTCTATATTCAGTATTCTATATTCTATATTCTAAATTCTGTGTTCTACATTCCGTGTTCTAAATTCTGGGTTCTATATTCTGTGTTCTTCATTGTATATTCTGTGTTCTACATTCCATAATCTCAATTCCATATTCAGTATTCTATATTCAACATTCTAAATTCTGGGATCTGATTCCATATACTAAAGTCTGGGTTTTACATTCTCTATTCTATATTCTATATTCTGTGTTCTACATTATATATTCTAAATTCTACTTTCAGTATTCTGTATTCCATATTCTAAATTCTGTGTACTACATTCTATATTCTAAATTCTTTATTCAGTATCCTGTATTCTGTATTCTAAATTCTGTGTTCTGCCCGCCATGATCTAAATTCTGGGTTCTACATTCTGTTTTCCATATTCTATATCCTGTGTTCTACATTCTATATTCTGTATACTCTTTTCTGCATTCCGTTTTCTACATTCTATATTCTGTGTTCTACATGCTATATTATAAATTCTATATTCAGTATTCTGTATTCTATATTCTAAATTCGGTGTACTGCATTCAGTGTACTAAATACTGTGTTCTGCATTTAATGTTCTAAATCCTCGGTTCTATATTCTCTATTCTATATTATATATTCTGTGTTCCGCATTCTATGTTCCAAATTGTGTATTCAGTATTCTGTGTTCTATATACGAAATTCTGTGTTCTGCATCCCATGTTCTAAATTCTGTGTTCTGTATTCTGTTTTCAATAGTCTATATACTGTTTTCTGCATTCTATATACTGTATTCTATATTCTGTATTCCGTATTCTACATTCTATATTCTGTGTTCTACATTCTATATTCTAAATACCTTATTCACTATTCCGTATTCTATATTCTAAATTCTGTGTTCTGAATTCCATGTTCTAAATTCTGGGTTCTGTATTCTGTTTTCCGTATTCTATATTCTGTGTTGTATATTCAATATTCTGTATTCTATATTCTACATTCCGTATTCTGTACTCTATATTATGTGTTCTCCATTCTATATTCTACATTCTATATTCTGAATTCCGTAATCTATATTCTATATACTCTGTTCTACATTCTTATTTTAAATTCTATATTCAGCTTTCTCTATTCTATATTATAAATTCTGTGTTCTACATTCTATATTCTAAATTCTATATTCAGTATTATTTAATCTATATTCAAATTCTGTGTTCTGCATAGCATGTTCTTTATTCTGGATTCTATATTCTGTATTCTACCTTCTATATTCTGTGTTCTAAATTCTATATTCTAAATTCTATATTCAGTAATCTTTATTCTATATTCTAAATTCTGTGTTCTACATTCTATATTCTTAATTGCATATTCAGTATTCTATATTCTATATTCTAAATTCTGTGTTCTGTATACCATGTTCTAAATTCTATATTCTATATTCTATATTCTGTGTTCTACATTATATATTCTTAATTCTTATTCAGTATCCTTTGTTTTATATTCTAAATTCTGTGTTCTGCATTCCATGTTCTAAATTATGGGTTCAATATTCTTTATTCTATATTCTATATACTGTGTTCCTCACACTATATTCTAAATTCTATATTCAGTATTCTGTATTCTATATTCTAAATAATGTGTTCTGCATTCCATGTTCTAAATTCTATATTCAGTATTCTGTATTCTATATTCTAAAATCTGTGTTCCGCATTCCACATTCTAAATTCTATATGCACTATTCTGTATTCTATATTCTAAATACTGTGTTCTGCATTCCATGTTCTAAATTCTGTTTTCTGTATTCTTTTTTCCATATTCTATAATCTGTTTTCTACATTCTATATTCTGTATTCTATATTCTGCATTTCGTATTCTATATTGTATATTCTGTGTTCTACATTCTATATTCTAAATTCTATATTCAGTATTATTTAATCTATATTCTAAATTCTGTGTTCTGCATAGCATGTTCTTTATTCTGGATTCTATATTCTGTATTCTACATTCTATATTCTGTGTTCTACATTGTATATTCTAAATTCTATATTCAGTATTCTTTATTCTACATCCTAAATTCTGTGTTCTACATTCTATATTCTAAATTGTATATTCAGTATTCTGTATTCTATATTCTAAATTCTGATTTCTGCTTTCTATGTTCCAAAATCTGGCTTCTATATTCTCTAAGCTATATTTTTTATTCTGTTTTTACATTCTATATTCTAAATTATTTATTCAGTATTATGTATTTTATATTCTTTTTTCTGTGTTCTACATTCAATATTTTAATTGTTTATAATGTATACTGTATATTATATTCTAAATTCTGTGTTCTGCATTCCATGTTCTAAATTCTGGGTTCTATATTCTCTTTTCTATTTTCTATATTCTGTGTTCTACATTCTATATTGTAAATTCTATATTCAGCATTCTGTATTCTATATTCTAAATTTTGTGTTCTACATTCTATATTCTAAATTCTATATTCAGTATTATGTATTCTGTAACCTAAATTCTGTGTTCTGTATTCCATGTTCTAAATACTGGGTTCTTTATTCTCTATTCTCTATTCTATATTCTTTGTTCTACATTCAATATTCTAAATTCTATATTCATTATTCTGTATTCTATATTCTATATTCTGTGTTCTACATTCTATATTCTAAATTCTATATTCAGTATTCTGTATTCTATATTCTAAATTCTGTGTCCCGCATTCTATGTTCTAAATTCTATATTAAGTATCTGTATTGTATATTCTATATACTGTGTTCTGCATTCAATGTTTAAATTCTGTATTCTTCATTCCATGTTCTAAATTCTTGGTTCTATATTCTCCCTTCTTTATTCTATATTATGTGTTCTTCATTCTATATCTGAATTCCATATTCAGTATTCTGTATTCTATATTTTTAATTCTGTGTTCTGCTTTCCATGTTCTAAATTCAGTGTTCTGTATTCTGTTTTCCATATTCAATATTCTGTGTTCTAAATTCTATATTCTGTATTCTTTGTCCTATATTCCGTATTCTATTATCTATATTCTGTGTTCTTCATTCTATATTCTTAATTCTATATTCAGTTTTCTCTTTTCCATATTCTTAATTCTGTTTTTGAATTCCGAGTTCTAAATTCTGGGTTCTATATTCTGTACTTTATATTGTACAATTTGTGTTATTCATTCTATATTCTAAATGCTATATTCTGCATTCAAAACTCAATGTTCTAATTTCTGTGTTCTACATTCTATATTATAAATTCTATATTCAGTATTCTATATTCTATATTCTAAATTCTGTGTTCTACATTCCGTGTTCTAAATTCTGGGTTTTATATTCTGTGTTCTACATTGTATATTCTGTGTTCTACATTCCATAATCTCAATTCCATATTCAGTATTCTATATTCAATATTCTAAATTCTGGGATCTGATTCCATATACTAAATTCTGGGTTTTACATTCTCTATTCTATATTCTATATTCTGTGTTCTACATTATATATTCTAAATTCTACTTTCAGTATTCTGTATTCCATATTCTAAATTCTGTGTACTACATTCTATATTCTAAATTCTTTATTCAGTATCCTGTATTCTATATTCTAAATTCTGTGTTCTGCCCGCCATGATCTAAATTCTGGGTTCTACATTCTGTTTTCCATATTCTATATCCTGTGTTCTACATTCTATATTCTGTATACTCTTTTCTGCATTCCGTTTTCTACATTCTATATTCTGTGTTCTACATGCTATATTATAAATTCTATATTCAGTATTCTGTATTCTATATTCTAAATTCGGTGTACTGCATTCAGTGTACTAAATACTGTGTTCTGCATTTAATGTTCTAAATCCTCGGTTCTATATTCTCTATTCTATATTATATATTCTGTGTTCCGCATTCTATGTTCCAAATTGTATATTCAGTATTCTGTGTTCTATATACGAAATTCTGTGTTCTGCATCCCATGTTCTAAATTCTGTGTTCTGTATTCTGTTTTCAATAGTCTATATACTGTTTTCTGCATTCTATATACTGTATTCTATATTCTGTATTCCGTATTCTACATTCTATATTCTGTGTTCTACATTCTATATTCTAAATACTTTATTCACTATTCCGTATTCTATATTCTAAATTCTGTGTTCTGAATTCCATGTTCTAAATTCTGGGTTCTGTATTCTGTTTTCCGTATTCTATATTCTGTGTTGTATATTCAATATTCTGTATTCTATATTCTACATTCCGTATTCTGTACTCTATATTATGTGTTCTTCATTCTATATTCTACATTCTATATTCTGAATTCCGTAATCTATATTCTATATATTCTGTTCTACATTCTTATTTTAAATTCTATATTCAGCTTTCTGTATTCTATATTCTTAATTCTGTGTTCTACATTCTTTATTCTAAATTCTATATTCAGTATTCTGTATTCTATATTCTTAATTCTCTGTTCTTCATTCCATGTTCTAAGTTCTTGGTCCTATACTCTCTATTATATATTCTATATTTGTGTTCTGCATTCTATATTCTACATAGTATATTCTGCATTCCGTATCCTATATTCTATATTCTATGTTCTACATTCTAAATTCTAAAATCTATATTCAGTATTCTGTATTCTATAGTATAAATTCTCTGTTCTGCATTCCATTTCTAAATTGTGGTTTCTATATTCTCTATTCTATATTATATATTTGGGTCGTTCATTCTATATTCTACGTCCTATATTCTGCCATCCGTATTTTATATTCTATATTGTTTGTTCTATATTCTATATTCTAAATTCTATATTCAGTATTTTGTATTCTATATTCTAATTTGTGTGTTCTGCATTCCATGTACTAAATTCTGTTTTCTCTATTCTCTAATCTGTGTTTACATTCTATATTCTAAATTCTATATTCAGTATTCTGTATTCTATATTCTAAATTCTGTGTTCTGCTTTCCTTTTTATAAATTCTATATTCAGTACTGTGCATTCTATATTCTAAATTCTGTGTTCTGCATTCTATTTTCTAAATTCTATATTCATTATTCTGTATATTATATTCTAAAATCTGTGTTCTGCATTCCATGTTCTAAATTCTGGGTTCTGTATTGTTTTCCATATTCTATATACTGTGTTCTTCATTCTATATTCTGTATTGTATATTATTTATGCCGTATTATATATTCTGTGTTCTTCATTCTATATTCTGTATTCTACATTCTGCATTCCGTATTCTATATTCTATATTCTATGTTCTACATTCTATATTCTAAAATATTTATTTAGTTTTCTGAATTCTATATTCTAAATTCTCTGTTTTGCATTCAATTTCTAAATTCTGGTTGCCATATTCTCTATTCTATATTCTATATTTTGTGTTCTTCATTCTATATTCTACCTTCTTTATTCTGCATTCCGTATTTTATATTCTATATTCTGTGTTCTATTTCTATATTCTAAATCCTATATTCACTATTTTGTATTCTATATTACAATTTTTGTGATCTGCATTCCATGTTCTAAATTCTGGGTTCTATATTCTCTATTCTATGTTATATATTCTGTGTTCTACATTCTATATTCTAAATTCTATATTCAATATTGTTTATTCTATGTTCTAAATTCTGTGTCTGAATTCTATTTTCTAAATTCTATATTCAGTATTCTGTATATCATATTCTAAATTCTGTTTTCTGCAATCCATGTTCTAAATTCTGGTTTCTGTAATCTGTTTTCCATTTTTTATATTCTGTGTTCTTCATTCTATATTCTGTATTGTATATTCTTTATGCTGTATTCTCTATTCTGTGTTTTTCATTCTATATTCTGTATTCTATATTCTGCATTCCGTATTCTATATTCTATATTCTGTGTTCTACTTTCTATACTCTAAATTCTATATTCAGTATTCTGTATTCTATATTCCAAATTCTGTGTTCTGCAATCCATGTTCTAAATTCTGGTTTCTGTATTCTGTTTTCCATTTTTTATATTCTGTGTTCTACATTCTATATTGTGTATTGTATATTCTTTATGCCGTATTCTCTATTCTGAGTTTTTCATTCTACATTCTGTATTCCATATTCTGCATTCCGTATTCTATATTCTATATTCTGTGTTCTACATTCTGTACTCTAAATTCTATATTCAGTTTTCTCTATTCTATATTCAAAATTCTGTGATCTACATTGTATATTCTAAATTCTATATTCTATATTCAAAATTCTGTGTTCTTCATTCCGTGTTCTAAATTCTGGGTTCTATATTCTCTATTCTATATTCTATATTGTGTGCTCCTCATTCTATATTCTACATTCTATATTCTAAATTCTATATTCTATATTCCAAATTCTGTGTTCTGCATTTCATATTCTAAATTCTGGGTTATGTATTCTGTATTCCATATTTTATATTTTGTGTTCTATATTCTATATTTGGTATTCTATATTCTGCATTCCGTATTCTATATTCTATATCCTGTGTTCTAAATCCTGTATTCAGTATTCTGTATTTTCTTTTCTAAATTCTGTGTTCTGCATTCCATGTTCTAAATTCTGTGTTCTATATTCATTTTTCCATATTCTAGATTCAGTGTTCTATATTCTATATTCTGTATTCTGTATTCTGCATTCCGTATTCTACAATGTATATTCTGTGTTCTAAATTTTATTTTCCAAATTCTATATGTAGTATTCTGTATTGTATATTCTATATGCTGTTTTGTAAATTCTGTATTCTAAATTCTATATTCTTTGTTCTAAATTCTGTGTTCTGCATACCGTGTTCAAAATTCTGTGTTCTATATTCTCTATTCTGTATTCTATAATTTGTGTTCTTCATTCTATATTCTATATCCTATATTCTGCATTCAGTTGTCTATATTGTATATTCTGTGTTCTACATTCTATATTCTAAATTCTATATTCAGTATTCTGTTTTATATATTCTAAATTCTGTGTTCTGTATTCTATGTTTTAAATTCTGGCTTCTATATTCTCCAGTCTATATTCTAAGTTTTGTGAACTCCATTCTTATTTCTACATTCTTTATTCTGCATTCCATAATCTATATTATATATTCTGTGTTCTACATTCTATATTCTAAATTCTATATTCCTTATTCCGTTGTATATATTCTGTATTCTATGTTCTGCATTGCATATTCTAAATTCTACATTCAGTATTCTGTATTCTAAATACTAAATTCTGTGTTCTGCATTTCATGTTCTAAATTCTGTGTTCTATATTCTCTTTTCTATATTCTATATTCTGTGTCCTTCATTCAATATTCTAAATTCTATATTCAGTATTCTCTATTCTATATTCTAAATTCTGTGTTCTGCATACCATGTTCGTATTTCGGGATTCTGTATTCTGTTTCCATATTTTACATTCTGTGTTCAAAATTCTATATTCTCAATTCTATATTCCGTATTCTGTATTCTATATTCTAAATTCTGTGTTTTGTATTCCATGTTGTATATTCTGGCTTCTATATTCTTTATTCTATATTCTAAATTCTGTGTTCTGCATTCCATGTTGTAAATTCTATATTCAGTATTCTGTATTCTATATTCTATATTCTGTGTTCTGCATTCTATATTCTAAATTCTATATTTGGTATTCTGTATTCTATATTCTTAATTCTGTGATCTCTTTTCCATGTTCTAAATTCTGGGTTCTATATTCTCTATTCTATATTCTAAATTTTGTGCATTTCATTCTATATTCTACAAACTATATTCTGTATTAGGTATTCTATATTCTTTTTTTCCGTGTTCTATATTCCATATTCTAAATTCTATATGCACTATTCTGTATTCTATATTCTGAATTCTGTGTTCTGCATTCCATGTTCTAAATTCTGGGTTCTATACACTTTATTCTATATTCTATATTCTGTGTTCTACATTCTATATTCTAAATTCCATATTCAGTGTTCTGTATTGTATATTCTAAATTCTGGGTTCTGATTCCATGTACTAAATTCTGGGTTCTACATTCTCTATTCTATTTTCTATATTCTGTGTTTTACATTTTATATTCTAAATTCTATATTCAGTAATCTGTATTCCATATTCTAAATTCTGTGTTCTTCATGCTATATTCAAAATTCTATATTCAGTATTCTGTATTGTATGTTCTAAATACCGTGTTCTGCATTCAATGTTCTAAATTCTGTGTTCTGCATTCCATGTTGTAAATTCTATATTCAGTATTCTGTATTCTATATTCTATATTCTGTGTTCTGCATTCTATATTCTAAATTCTATATTTGGTATTCTGTATTCTATATTCTTAATTCTGTGATCTGGTTTCCATGTTCTAAATTCTGGGTTCTATATTCTCTATTCTATATTCTAAATTTTGTGCATTTCATTCTATATTCTACAATCTATATTCTGTATTAGGTATTCTATATTCTTTTTTTCCGTGTTCTACATTCCATATTCTAAATTCTATATGCACTATTCTGTATTCTATATTCTGAATTCTGTGTTCTGCATTCCATGTTCTAAATTCTGGGTTCTATACACTTTATTCTATATTCTATATTCTGTGTTCTACATTCTATATTCTAAATTCCATATTCAGTGTTCTGTATTGTATATTCTAAATTCTGGGTTCTGATTCCATGTACTAAATTCTGGGTTCTACATTCTCTATTCTATTTTCTATATTCTGTGTTTTACATTTTATATTCTAAATTCTATATTCAGTAATCTGTATTCCATATTCTAAATTCTGTGTTCTTCATGCTATATTCAAAATTCTATATTCAGTATTCTGTATTGTATGTTCTAAATACCGTGTTCTGCATTCAATGTTCTAAATTCTGTGTTCTGCATTCCATGTTCTTAGGTCTGGGATCTATAATGTATATTCTATATTCTGTGTTCTACATTCTACATTCTAAATTCTATATTCCGTATTATTTAATCTATATTCTTAATTCTGTGTTCTGCATAGCATGTTCTTTATTCTGGATTCTATATTCTTTATTCTACATTCTATATTCTGTGTTCTACATTCTATATTTTAAATTCTATATTCAGTATTCTTTATTCTATATTCTAAATTCGGTGTTCTACATTCTATATTCTAAATAGTATATTCAGTATTCTGTATTCTATATTCTAAATTCTGTGTTCAGCATTCCATGTTCTGAATTCTGATTTCTGTATTCTGTTTCCATATTCTATATTCTGTGTTCTACATTGTATATTATAAATTCTATGTTCAGTGTTCTGTAATCTATATTCTTAATTCTGTGTTCTGCATTCCATGTTCTAATTTCTCTATTCTAAATTTTGTGTTCTACATTCTATATTCTGTATTCGATATTCTGCATTCCGTATTCTAAATTCTATTTCTGTGTTCTACATTCTAAATTCTGGGTTCTGCATTCCATGTTCTAAATTCTGGGTTCTGTATTCTTCATTCTCTATCCTTTATTCTGTGTTCTGCATTCTCTATTCTACATTCTCTATTCTGTATTCTATATTCTACATTCTGTGTTCTGCATTCAATGTTCTAAATTCTGGTTTCTGTATCCTGTATTCTATAGTCTGTTTTGTACATTCTAAAGTATACATTCTATATTCTCTATTCTGTGCTCTATATTCTAAATTCAGTTTTCTGAATTCTACGTTCTAAACTCTGGGTTCTGTATTCTGTTTTCTGTATTCTATATTCTGTGTTATACATTCTATATTCAACATTCTGTATACTGTATTCTATATACTCAATTCTGTTTTCTGAATTCCATGTTCTAAATAATGTGTTCTGCATTGTGTATTCTATATTCTATAATCTGTGTTGTATATGCTGTGTTATACATTCTATATTCAGTATTCAATATTCTAAAATCTAAACTCTGTGTTCTGAATTCCATGTTCTAAATTCTGTGTTCTGTAGTCTGTATTCTGAATTCCATATTCTCTTACTACATCCAGTATTCTACATTCAATATTCTGTATTCTGTATACAATATTCCATATACTGTGTTCAACAATGTAAATTCTATATTCTATATTCTGTATTCTGCACTCTATATTCTAAATTTTGTGTTCTGAATTACAACTTGTATAATCAAGTTTCTGCATTCTGTATTCTATATTCTATATTCTGTGTTCTACATTCTGTATTCTACATTGTATATTATGTATTCTGTATACTATATTCTATATTATGTGTTCTGATTCCCATGTTCTAAATTCTGGGTTCTGTATTCCGTAATCTGTATTCAATATTCTGTGTTCTACATTCTGTATTGTACATTCTATATACTGTATTCTATATTATAAATTCTGTGTACAACATTCTCTATACCACATAATATTTCGGTATACTTTATTATATATTCTGTGTTCTGAATTCCTTGTTCTAAATTCTGCATACTGCATTCTGTATTCTATATTCTATATTCTGTGTTCTACATTCTATATTCTACATTCTATTCCTTTATTCTATATTATGTATTGTGTGTTCTGAATTCCATGTTCTGAATCCTGCGTTCTGTATGCTGTATTCCATATTCTGTGTTTTGAATTCTATGTTCTAAATTCTATATTCAGCATTCTGTAATCTAAAGCCTTAATTCTGTGTTCTGCATTCTATGGTCTAAATTCTGGGTTCTGTATTCTGTTTTCCATATTCCATATTCTGTGTTCTATATTCTATATTCTGTATTCGGTAGTCTATACCCTATACTCTGTGTTCTACATTCTATATTCTGCATACTGTATTCAGTATACTGTATTCTATAATCTAAATTCAGTGTTCTGCACCCATGTTCTTAATTCTGGGTTCTATATTTTCTTATCTATATTCTATATTCTGTGTTCTATATTCTACATTCTAAATTCTATATTCAGTATTCTGTATTTTATATTCTTTATTAAGTGTTCTACATTCTATATTCTAAGTTCTATATTCAATATTCTGTATTCTATATTCTTAATTCTATGTTCTGCATTCCGGGTTCTAAGTTCTGTGTTCTATTCTCTCTAGTATATATTCTATATTTGTGTTCTTCATTCTACATTCTACAAAGTATATTCTGCATTCCGTATTCTATATTCTATATTCTATGTTCTACATTCTATATTCTAAAATATTTATTCAGTTTTCTGAATTCTATATTCTAAATTCTCTGTTTTGCATTCAATTTCTAAATTCTGGTTGCCATATTCTCTATTCTATATTCTATATTTTGTGTTCTTCATTCTATATTCTACCTTCTTTATTCTGCATTCCGTATTTTATATTCTATATTCTGTGTTCTATTTCTATATTCTAAATCCTATATTCACTATTTTGTATTCTATATTACAATTTTTGTGATCTGCATTCCATGTTCTAAATTCTGGGTTCTATATTCTCTATTCTATGTTATATATTCTGTGTTCTACATTCTATATTCTAAATTCTATATTCAGTATTGTTTATTCTATGTTCTAAATTCTGTGTCTGAATTCTATGTTCTAAATTCTATATTCAGTATTCTGTATATCATATTCTAAATTCTGTTTTCTGCAATCCATGTTCTAAATTCTGGTTTCTGTAATCTGTTTTCCATTTTTTATATTCTGTGTTCTTCATTCTATATTCTGTATTGTATATTCTTTATGCTGTATTCTCTATTCTGTGTTTTTCATTCTATATTCTGTATTCTATATTCTGCATTCCGTATTCTATATTCTATATTCTGTGTTCTACTTTCTATACTCTTAATTCTATATTCAGTATTCTGTATTCTATATTCCAAATTCTGTGTTCTGCAATCCATGTTCTAAATTCTGGTTTCTGTATTCTGTTTTCCATTTTTTATATTCTGTGTTCTACATTCTATATTGTGTATTGTATATTCTTTATGCCGTATTCTCTATTCTGAGTTTTTCATTCTACATTCTGTATTCCATATTCTGCATTCCGTATTCTATATTCTATATTCTGTGTTCTACATTCTGTACTCTAAATTCTATATTCAGTTTTCTCTATTCTATATTCAAAATTCTGTGATCTACATTGTATATTCTAAATTCTATATTCTATATTCAAAATTCTGTGTTCTTCATTCCGTGTTCTAAATTCTGGGTTCTATATTCTCTATTCTATATTGTGTGCTCCTCATTCTATATTCTACATTCTATATTCTAAATTCTATATTCTATATTCCAAATTCTGTGTTCTGCATTTCATATTCTAAATTCTGGGTTATGTATTCTGTTTTCCATATTTTATATTTTGTGTTCTATATTCTATATTTGGTATTCTATATTCTGCATTCCGTATTCTATATTCTATATCCTGTGTTCTAAATCCTATATTCAGTATTCTGTATTTTATTTTCTAAATTCTGTGTTCTGCATTACATGTTCTAAATTCTGTGTTCTATATTCATTTTTCCACATTCTGGATTCAGTGTTCTATATTCTATATTCTGTATTCTGTATTCTGCATTCCGTATTCTACAATGTATATTCTGTGTTCTAAATTTTATTTTCCAAATTCTATATGTAGTATTCTGTATTGTATATTCTATATGCTGTTTTGTAAATTCTGTATTCTAAATTCTATATTCTTTGTTCTAAATTCTGTTCTGCATACCGTGTTCAAAATTCTGTGTTCTATATTCTCTATTCTGTATTCTATAATTTGTGTTCTTCATTCTATATTCTATATCCTATATTCTGCATTCAGTTGTCTATATTGTATATTCTGTGTTCTACATTCTATATTCTAAATTCTATATTCAGTATTCTGTTTTATATATTCTAAATTCTGTGTTCTGTATTCTATGTTTTAAATTCTGGCTTCTATATTCTCCAGTCTATATTCTAAGTTTTGTGAACTCCATTCTTATTTCTACATTCTTTATTCTGCATTCCATAATCTATATTATATATTCTGTGTTCTACATTCTATATTCTAAATTCTATATTCCTTATTCCGTTGTATATATTCTGTATTCTATGTTCTGCATTGCATATTCTAAATTCTACATTCAGTATTCTGTATTCTAAATACTAAATTCTGTGTTCTGCATTTCATGTTCTAAATTCTGTGTTCTATATTCTCTTTTCTATATTCTATATTCTGTGTCCTTCATTCAATATTCTAAATTCTATATTCAGTATTCTCTATTCTATATTCTAAATTCTGTGTTCTGCATACCATGTTCGTATTTCGGGATTCTGTATTCTGTTTCCATATTTTACATTCTGTGTTCAAAATTCTATATTCTCAATTCTATATTCCGTATTCTGTATTCTATATTCTAAATTCTGTGTTTTGTATTCCATGTTGTATATTCTGGCTTCTATATTCTTTATTCTATATTCTAAATTCTGTGTTCTGCATTCCATGTTGTAAATTCTATATTCAGTATTCTGTATTCTATATTCTATATTCTGTGTTCTGCATTCTATATTCTAAATTCTATATTTGGTATTCTGTATTCTATATTCTTAATTCTGTGATCTCTTTTCCATGTTCTAAATTCTGGGTTCTATATTCTCTATTCTATATTCTAAATTTTGTGCATTTCATTCTATATTCTACAAACTATATTCTGTATTAGGTATTCTATATTCTTTTTTTCCGTGTTCTATATTCCATATTCTAAATTCTATATGCACTATTCTGTATTCTATATTCTGAATTCTGTGTTCTGCATTCCATGTTCTAAATTCTGGGTTCTATACACTTTATTCTATATTCTATATTCTGTGTTCTACATTCTATATTCTAAATTCCATATTCAGTGTTCTGTATTGTATATTCTAAATTCTGGGTTCTGATTCCATGTACTAAATTCTGGGTTCTACATTCTCTATTCTATTTTCTATATTCTGTGTTTTACATTTTATATTCTAAATTCTATATTCAGTAATCTGTATTCCATATTCTAAATTCTGTGTTCTTCATGCTATATTCAAAATTCTATATTCAGTATTCTGTATTGTATGTTCTAAATACCGTGTTCTGCATTCAATGTTCTAAATTCTGTGTTCTGCGTTCCATGTTCTTAGGTCTGGGATCTATAATGTATATTCTATATTCTGTGTTCTACATTCTACATTCTAAATTCTATATTCAGTATTATTTAATCTATATTCTTAATTCTGTGTCCTGCAAAGCATGTTCTTTATTCTGGATTCTATATTCTTTATTCTACATTCTATATTCTGTGTTCTACATTCTATATTTTAAATTCTATATTCAGTATTCTTTATTCTATATTCAAAACTCGCTGTTCTACATTCTATATTCTAAATAGTATATTCAGTATTCTGTATTCTATATTCTAAATTCTGTGTTCAGCATTCCATGTTCTGAATTCTGATTTCTGTATTCTGTTTCCATATTCTATATTCTGTGTTCTACATTGTATATTATAAATTCTATGTTCAGTGTTATGTAATCTATATTCTTAATTCTGTGTTCTGCATTCCATGTTCTAATTTCTCTATTCTAAATTTTGTGTTCTACATTCTATATTCTGTATTCGATATTCTGCATTCCGTATTCTAAATTCTATTTCTGTGTTCTACATTCTAAATTCTGGGTTCTGCATTCCATGTTCTAAATTCTGGGTTTTGTATTCTTCATTCTCTATTCTTTATTCTGTGTTCTGCATTCTCTATTCTACATTCTCTATTGTGTATTCTATAGTCTACATTCTGTGTTCTGCATTCAATGTTCTAAATTCTGGTTTCTGTATCCTGTATTCTATAGTCTGTTTTGTACATTCTAAAGTATACATTCTATATTCTCTATTCTGTGCTCTATATTCTAAATTCAGTTTTCTGAATTCTACGTTCTAAACTCTGGGTTCTGTATTCTGTTTTCTGTATTCTATATTCTGTGTTATACATTCTATATTCAACATTCTGTATACTGTATTCTATATACTCAATTCTGTTTTCTGAATTCCATGTTCTAAATAATGTGTTCTGCATTGTGTATTCTATATTCTATAATCTGTGTTGTATATGCTGTGTTATACATTCTATATTTAGTATTCAATATTCTAAAATCTAAACACTGTGTTCTGAATTCCATGTTCTAAATTCTGTGTTCTGTAGTCTGTGTTCTGAATTCCATATTCTCTTACTACATCCAGTATTCTACATTCTATATTCTGTAATCTGTATACAATATTCCATATACTGTGTTCAACAATGTAAATTCTATATTCTATATTCTGTATTCTGCACTCTATATTCTAAATTCTGTGTTCTGAATTACAACTTGTATAATCAAGTTTCTGCATTCTGTATTCTATATTCTTTATTCTGTGTTCTACATTCTGTATTCTACATTGTATATTATGTATTCTCTATACTGTATTCTATATTATGTGTTCTGATTCCCATGTTCTAAATTCTGGGTTCTGTATTCCGTAATCTGTATTCAATATTCTGTGTTCTACATTCTGTATTGTACATTCTATATACTGTATTCTATATTATAAATTCTGTGTACAACATTCTATATACCACATAATATTTCGGTATACTTTATTATATATTCTGTGCTCTGAATTCCTTGTTCTAAATTCTGCATACTGCATTCGGTATTCTATATTCTATATTCTGTGTTCTACATTCTATATTCTACATTCTATTCCTTTATTCTATATTATGTATTGTGTGTTCTGAATTCCATGTTCTGAATCCTGCGTTCTGTATGCTGTATTCCATATTCTGTGTTTTGAATTCTATGTTCAAATTCTATATTCAGCATTCTGTAATCTAAAGTCTTAATTCTGTGTTCTGCATTCTATGGTCTAAATTCTGGGTTCTGTATTCTGTTTTCCATATTCAATATTCTGTGTTCTATATTCTATATTATGTATTCCGTATTCTATTTTCTATACTCTGTGTTCTACATTCTATATTCTGCATACTGTATTCAGTATACTGTATTCTATATTCTAAATTCTGTATTCTGCACCCATGTTCTAAATCCTGGGTTGTATATTTTCTTATCTATATTCTATACTCTGTGTTCTATATTCTACATTCTAAATTCTATATTCAGTATTCTGTATTTTATATTCTTTATTAAGTGTTCTGCTTTCTATATTCTAAGTTCTATATTCAATATTCTGTATTCTATATTCTTAATTCTATGTTCTGCATTCCAGGTTCTAAGTTCTGTGTTCTATTCTCTCTAGTATATATTCTATATTTGTGTTCTTCATTCTACATTCTACAAAGTGTATTCTGCATTCCGTATTCTATATTCTATATTCTATGTTCTATATTCTATATTCTAAAATATTTATTCAGTTTTCTGAATTCTATATTCTAAATTCTCTGTTCTGCATTCCATTTCTAAATTCTGGTTGCTATATTCTCTATTCTATATTCTATATTTTGTGTTCTTCATTCTATATTCTACCTTCTTTATTCTGCATTCCGTATTATATATTCTATATTCTGTGTTCTATTTCTATATTCTAAATTCTATATTCACTATTTTGTATTCTATATTATAATTTTTGTGATCTGAATTCCATGTTCTAAATTCTGGGTTCTATATTCTCTATTCTATGTTATATATTCTGTGTTCTACATTCTATATTCTAAATTCTATATTCAGTATTGTGTATTCTATGTTCTAAACTCTGTGTCTGAATTCTATGTTCTAAATTCTATATTAAGTATCTGTATTGTATATTCTATATACTGTGTTCTGCATTCAATGTTTAAATTCTGTATTCTTCATTCCATGTTCTAAATTCTTGGTTCTATATTCTCTCTTCTTTATTCTATATTATGTGTTCTTCATTCTATATCTGAATTCCATATTCAGTATTCTGTATTCTATATTTTTAAGTCTGTGTTCTGCTTTCCATGTTCTAAATTCAGTGTTCTGTATTCTGTTTTCCATATTCAATATTCTGTGTTCTAAATTCTATATTCTGTATTCTTTGTCCTATATTCCGTATTCTATTATCTATATTCTGTGTTCTTCATTCTATATTCTTAATTCTATATTCAGTTTTCTCTTTTCCATATTCTTAATTCTGTTTTTGAATTCCGAGTTCTAAATTCTGGGTTCTATATTCTGTACTTTATATTGTATAATTTGTGTTATTCATTCTATATTCTAAATGCTATATTCTGCATTCAAAACTCAATGTTCTAATTTCTGTGTTCTACATTCTATATTATAAATTCTATATTCAGTATTCTATATTCTATATTCTAAATTCTGTGTTCTACATTCCGTGTTCTAAATTCTGGGTTTTATATTCTGTGTTCTACATTGTATATTCTGTGTTCTACATTCCATAATCTCAATTCCATATTCAGTATTCTATATTCAACATTCTAAATTCTGGGATCTGATTCCATATACTAAAGTCTGGGTTTTACATTCTCTATTCTATATTCTATATTCTGTGTTCTACATTATATATTCTAAATTCTACTTTCAGTATTCTGTATTCCATATTCTAAATTCTGTGTACTACATTCTATATTCTAAATTCTTTATTCAGTATCCTGTATTCTATATTCTAAATTCTGTGTTCTGCCCGCCATGATCTAAATTCTGGGTTCTACATTCTGTTTTCCATATTCTATATCCTGTGTTCTACATTCTATATTCTGTATACTCTTTTCTGCATTCCGTTTTCTACATTCTATATTCTGTGTTCTACATGCTATATTATAAATTCTATATTCAGTATTCTGTATTCTATATTCTAAATTCGGTGTACTGCATTCAGTGTACTAAATACTGTGTTCTGCATTTAATGTTCTAAATCCTCGGTTCTATATTCTCTATTCTATATTATATATTCTGTGTTCCGCATTCTATGTTCCAAATTGTATATTCAGTATTCTGTGTTCTATATACGAAATTCTGTGTTCTGCATCCCATGTTCTAAATTCTGTGTTCTGTATTCTGTTTTCAATAGTCTATATACTGTTTTCTGCATTCTATATACTGTATTCTATATTCTGTATTCCGTATTCTACATTCTATATTCTGTGTTCTACATTCTATATTCTAAATACTTTATTCACTATTCCGTATTCTATATTCTAAATTCTGTGTTCTGAATTCCATGTTCTAAATTCTGGGTTCTGTATTCTGTTTTCCGTATTCTATATTCTGTGTTGTATATTCAATATTCTGTATTCTATATTCTACATTCCGTATTCTGTACTCTATATTATGTGTTCTTCATTCTATATTCTACATTCTATATTCTGAATTCCGTAATCTATATTCTATATACTCTGTTCTACATTCTTATTTTAAATTCTATATTCAGCTTTCTGTATTCTATATTATAAATTCTGTGTTCTACATTCTATATTCTAAATTCTATATTCAGTATTATTTAATCTATATTCAAATTCTGTGTTCTGCATAGCATGTTCTTTATTCTGGATTCTATATTCTGTATTCTACCTTCTATATTCTGTGTTCTACATTCTATATTCTAAATTCTATATTCAGTAATCTTTATTCTATATTCTAAATTCTGTGTTCTACATTCTATATTCTTAATTGCATATTCAGTATTCTGTATTCTATATTCTAAATTCTGTGTTCTGTATACCATGTTCTAAATTCTATATTCTATATTCTATATTCTGTGTTCTACATTATATATTCTTAATTCTTATTCAGTATCCTTTGTTTTATATTCTAAATTCTGTGTTCTGCATTCCATGTTCTAAATTATGGGTTCAATATTCTTTATTCTATATTCTATATACTGTGTTCCTCACACTATATTCTAAATTCTATATTCAGTATTCTGTATTCTATATTCTAAATAATGTGTTCTGCATTCCATGTTCTAAATTCTATATTCAGTATTCTGTATTCTATATTCTAAAATCTGTGTTCCGCATTCCACATTCTAAATTCTATATGCACTATTCTGTATTCTATATTCTAAATACTGTGTTCTTCATTCCATGTTCTAAATTCTGTTTTCTGTATTCTTTTTTCCATATTCTATAATCTGTTTTCTACATTCTATATTCTGTATTCTATATTCTGCATTTCGTATTCTATATTGTATATTCTGTGTTCTACATTCTATATTCTAAATTCTATATTCAGTATTATTTAATCTATATTCTAAATTCTGTGTTCTGCATAGCATGTTCTTTATTCTGGATTCTATATTCTGTATTCTACATTCTATATTCTGTGTTCTACATTGTATATTCTAAATTCTATATTCAGTATTCTTTATTCTACATCCTAAATTCTGTGTTCTACATTCTATATTCTAAATTGTATATTCAGTATTCTGTATTCTATATTCTAAATTCTGATTTCTGCTTTCTATGTTCCAAAATCTGGCTTCTATATTCTCTAAGCTATATTTTTTATTCTGTTTTTACATTCTATATTCTAAATTATTTATTCAGTATTATGTATTTTATATTCTTTTTTCTGTGTTCTACATTCAATATTTTAATTGTTTATAATGTATACTGTATATTATATTCTAAATTCTGTGTTCTGCATTCCATGTTCTAAATTCTGGGTTCTATATTCTCTTTTCTATTTTCTATATTCTGTGTTCTACATTCTATATTGTAAATTCTATATTCAGCATTCTGTATTCTATATTCTAAATTTTGTGTTCTACATTCTATATTCTAAATTCTATATTCAGTATTATGTATTCTGTAACCTAAATTCTGTGTTCTGTATTCCATGTTCTAAATACTGGGTTCTTTATTCTCTATTCTCTATTCTATATTCTTTGTTCTACATTCAATATTCTAAATTCTATATTCATTATTCTGTATTCTATATTCTATATTCTGTGTTCTACATTCTATATTCTAAATTCTATATTCAGTATTCTGTATTCTATATTCTAAATTCTGTGTCCCGCATTCTATGTTCTAAATTCTATATTAAGTATCTGTATTGTATATTCTATATACTGTGTTCTGCATTCAATGTTTAAATTCTGTATTCTTCATTCCATGTTCTAAATTCTTGGTTCTATATTCTCTCTTCTTTATTCTATATTATGTGTTCTTCATTCTATATCTGAATTCCATATTCAGTATTCTGTATTCTATATTTTTAATTCTGTGTTCTGCTTTCCATGTTCTAAATTCAGTGTTCTGTATTCTGTTTTCCATATTCAATATTCTGTGTTCTAAATTCTATATTCTGTATTCTTTGTCCTATATTCCGTATTCTATTATCTATATTCTGTGTTCTTCATTCTATATTCTTAATTCTATATTCAGTTTTCTCTTTTCCATATTCTTAATTCTGTTTTTGAATTCCGAGTTCTAAATTCTGGGTTCTATATTCTGTACTTTATATTGTATAATTTGTGTTATTCATTCTATATTCTAAATGCTATATTCTGCATTCAAAACTCAATGTTCTAATTTCTGTGTTCTACATTCTATATTATAAATTCTATATTCAGTATTCTATATTCTATATTCTAAATTCTGTGTTCTACATTCCGTGTTCTAAATTCTGGGTTCTATATTCTGTGTTCTACATTGTATATTCTGTGTTCTACATTCCATAATCTCAATTCCATATTCAGTATTCTATATTCAATATTCTGAATTCTGGGATCTGATTCCATATACTAAATTCTGGGTTTTACATTCTCTATTCTATATTCTATATTCTGTGTTCTACATTATATATTCTAAATTCTACTTTCAGTATTCTGTATTCCATATTCTAAATTCTGTGTACTACATTCTATATTCTAAATTCTTTATTCAGTATCCTGTATTCTATATTCTAAATTCTGTGTTCTGCCCGCCATGATCTAAATTCTGGGTTCTACATTCTGTTTTCCATATTCTATATCCTGTGTTCTACATTCTATATTCTGTATACTCTTTTCTGCATTCCGTTTTCTACATTCTATATTCTGTGTTCTACATGCTATATTATAAATTCTATATTCAGTATTCTGTATTCTATATTCTAAATTCGGTGTACTGCATTCAGTGTACTAAATACTGTGTTCTGCATTTAATGTTCTAAATCCTCGGTTCTATATTCTCTATTCTATATTATATATTCTGTGTTCCGCATTCTATGTTCCAAATTGTATATTCAGTATTCTGTGTTCTATATATGAAATTCTGTGTTCTGCATCCCATGTTCTAAATTCTGTGTTCTGTATTCTGTTTTCAATAGTCTATATACTGTTTTCTGCATTCTATATACTGTATTCTATATTCTGTATTCCGTATTCTACATTCTATATTCTGTGTTCTACATTCTATATTCTAAATACTTTATTCACTATTCCGTATTCTATATTCTAAATTCTGTGTTCTGAATTCCATGTTCTAAATTCTGGGTTCTGTATTCTGTTTTCCGTATTCTATATTCTGTGTTGTATATTCAATATTCTGTATTCTATATTCTACATTCCGTATTCTGTACTCTATATTATGTGTTCTTCATTCTATATTCTACATTCTATATTCTGAATTCCGTAATCTATATTCTATATACTCTGTTCTACATTCTTATTTTAAATTCTATATTCAGCTTTCTGTATTCTATATTATAAATTCTGTGTTCTACATTCTATATTCTAAATTCTATATTCAGTATTATTTAATCTATATTCAAATTCTGTGTTCTGCATAGCATGTTCTTTATTCTGGATTCTATATTCTGTATTCTACCTTCTATATTCTGTGTTCTACATTCTATATTCTAAATTCTATATTCAGTAATCTTTATTCTATATTCTAAATTCTGTGTTCTACATTCTATATTCTTAATTGCATATTCAGTATTCTGTATTCTATATTCTAAATTCTGTGTTCTGTATACCTTGTTCTAAATTCTATATTCTATATTCTATATTCTGTGTTCTACATTATATATTCTTAATTCTTATTCAGTATCCTTTGTTTTATATTCTAAATTCTGTGTTCTGCATTCCATGTTCTAAATTATGGGTTCAATATTCTTTATTCTATATTCTATATACTGTGTTCCTCACACTATATTCTAAATTCTATATTCAGTATTCTGTATTCTATATTCTAAATAATGTGTTCTGCATTCCATGTTCTAAATTCTATATTCAGTATTCTGTATTCTATATTCTAAAATCTGTGTTCCGCATTCCACATTCTAAATTCTATATGCACTATTCTGTATTCTATATTCTAAATACTGTGTTCTGCATTCCATGTTCTAAATTCTGTTTTCTGTATTCTTTTTTCCATATTCTATAATCTGTTTTCTACATTCTATATTCTGTATTCTATATTCTGCATTTCGTATTCTATATTGTATATTCTGTGTTCTACATTCTATATTCTAAATTCTATATTCAGTATTATTTAATCTGTTTTCTAAATTCTGTGTTCTGCATAGCATGTTCTTTATTCTGGATTCTATATTCTGTATTCTACATTCTATATTCTGTGTTCTGCATTCTATATTCTAAATTCTATATTCAGTATTCTTTATTCTACTTCCTAAATTCTGTGTTCTACATTCTATATTCTAAATTGTATATTCAGTATTCTGTATTCTATATTCTAAATTCTGATTTCTGCTTTCTATGTTCCAAAATCTGGCTTCTATATTCTCTAAGCTATATTTTTTATTCTGTTTTCTACATTCTATATTCTAAATTATATATTCAGTATTATGTATTTTATATTCTTTATTCTGTGTTCTACATTCAATATTTTAATTGTTTATAAAGTATTCTGTATATTATATTCTAAATTCTGTGTTCTGCATTCCATGTTCTAAATTCTGGGTTCTATATTCTCTTTTCTATTTTCTATATTCTGTGTTCTACATTCTATATTCTAAATTCTATGTTCAGTATTCTGTATTCTATATTCTAAATTCTGTGTCCCGCATTCTATGTTCTAAATTCTATATTAAGTATCTGTATTGTATATTCTATATACTGTGTTCTGCATTCAATGTTTAAATTCTGTATTCTTCATTCCATGTTCTAAATTCTTGGTTCTATATTCTCTCTTCTTTATTCTATATTATGTGTTCTTCATTCTATATCTGAATTCCATATTCAGTATTCTGTATTCTATATTTTTAATTCTGTGTTCTGCTTTCCATGTTCTAAATTCAGTGTTCTGTATTCTGTTTTCCATATTCAATATTCTGTGTTCTAAATTCTATATTCTGTATTCTTTGTCCTATATTCCGTATTCTATTATCTATATTCTGTGTTCTTCATTCTATATTCTTAATTCTATATTCAGTTTTCTCTTTTCCATATTCTTAATTCTGTTTTTGAATTCCGAGTTCTAAATTCTGGGTTCTATATTCTGTACTTTATATTGTATAATTTGTGTTATTCATTCTATATTCTAAATGCTATATTCTGCATTCAAAACTCAATGTTCTAATTTCTGTGTTCTACATTCTATATTATAAATTCTATATTCAGTATTCTATATTCTATATTCTAAATTCTGTGTTCTACATTCCGTGTTCTAAATTCTGGGTTCTATATTCTGTGTTCTTCATTGTATATTCTGTGTTCTACATTCCATAATCTCAATTCCATATTCAGTATTCAATATTCAACATTCTAAATTCTGGGATCTGATTCCATATACTAAAGTCTGGGTTTTACATTCTCTATTCTATATTCTATATTCTGTGTTCTACATTATATATTCTAAATTCTACTTTCAGTATTCTGTATTCCATATTCTAAATTCTGTGTACTACATTCTATATTCTAAATTCTTTATTCAGTATCCTGTATTCTGTATTCTAAATTCTGTGTTCTGCCCGCCATGATCTAAATTCTGGGTTCTACATTCTGTTTTCCATATTCTATATCCTGTGTTCTACATTCTATATTCTGTATACTCTTTTCTGCATTCCGTTTTCTACATTCTATATTCTGTGTTCTACATGCTATATTATAAATTCTATATTCAGTATTCTGTATTCTATATTCTAAATTCGGTGTACTGCATTCAGTGTACTAAATACTGTGTTCTGCATTTAATGTTCTAAATCCTCGGTTCTATATTCTCTATTCTATATTATATATTCTGTGTTCCGCATTCTATGTTCCAAATTGTATATTCAGTATTCTGTGTTCTATATACGAAATTCTGTGTTCTGCATCCCATGTTCTAAATTCTGTGTTCTGTATTCTGTTTTCAATAGTCTATATACTGTTTTCTGCATTCTATATACTGTATTCTATATTCTGTATTCCGTATTCTACATTCTATATTCTGTGTTCTACATTCTATATTCTAAATACTTTATTCACTATTCCGTATTCTATATTCTAAATTCTGTGTTCTGAATTCCATGTTCTAAATTCTGGGTTCTGTATTCTGTTTTCCGTATTCTATATTCTGTGTTGTATATTCAATATTCTGTATTCTATATTCTACATTCCGTATTCTGTACTCTATATTATGTGTTCTTCATTCTATATTCTACATTCTATATTCTGAATTCCGTAATCTATATTCTATATACTCTGTTCTACATTCTTATTTTAAATTCTATATTCAGCTTTCTGTATTCTATATTATAAATTCTGTGTTCTACATTCTATATTCTAAATTCTATATTCAGTATTATTTAATCTATATTCAAATTCTGTGTTCTGCATAGCATGTTCTTTATTCTGGATTCTATATTCTGTATTCTACCTTCTATATTCTGTGTTCTACATTCTATATTCTAAATTCTATATTCAGTAATCTTTATTCTATATTCTAAATTCTGTGTTCTACATTCTATATTCTTAATTGCATATTCAGTATTCTGTATTCTATATTCTAAATTCTGTGTTCTGTATACCATGTTCTAAATTCTATATTCTATATTCTATATTCTGTGTTCTACATTATATATTCTTAATTCTTATTCAGTATCCTTTGTTTTATATTCTAAATTCTGTGTTCTGCATTCCATGTTCTAAATTATGGGTTCAATATTCTTTATTCTATATTCTATATACTGTGTTCCTCACACTATATTCTAAATTCTATATTCAGTATTCTGTATTCTATATTCTAAATAATGTGTTCTGCATTCCATGTTCTAAATTCTATATTCAGTATTCTGTATTCTATATTCTAAAATCTGTGTTCCGCATTCCACATTCTAAATTCTATATGCACTATTCTGTATTCTATATTCTAAATACTGTGTTCTGCATTCCATGTTCTAAATTCTGTTTTCTGTATTCTTTTTTCCATATTCTATAATCTGTTTTCTACATTCTATATTCTGTATTCTATATTCTGCATTTCGTATTCTATATTGTATATTCTGTGTTCTACATTCTATATTCTAAATTCTATATTCAGTATTATTTAATCTATATTCTAAATTCTGTGTTCTGCATAGCATGTTCTTTATTCTGGATTCTATATTCTGTATTCTACATTCTATATTCTGTGTTCTACATTCTATATTCTAAATTCTATATTCAGTATTCTTTATTCTACATCCTAAATTCTGTGTTCTACATTCTATATTCTAAATTGTATATTCAGTATTCTGTATTCTATATTCTAAATTCTGATTTCTGCTTTCTATGTTCCAAAATCTGGCTTCTATATTCTCTAAGCTATATTTTTTATTCTGTTTTCTACATTCTATATTCTAAATTATATATTCAGTATTATGTATTTTATATTCTTTATTCTGTGTTCTACATTCAATATTTTAATTGTTTATAAAGTATACTGTATATTATATTCTAAATTCTGTGTTCTGCATTCCATGTTCTAAATTCTGGGTTCTATATTCTCTTTTCTATTTTCTATATTCTGTGTTCTACATTCTATATTGTAAATTCTATATTCAGCATTCTGTATTCAATATTCTAAATTTTGTGTTCTACATTCTATATTCTAAATTCTATATTCAGTATTATGTATTCTGTAACCTAAATTCTGTGTTCTGTATTCCATGTTCTAAATACTGGGTTCTTTATTCTCTATTCTATATTCTATATTCTTTGTTCTACATTCAATATTCTAAATTCTATATTCATTATTCTGTATTCTATATTCTATATTCTGTGTTCTACATTCTATATTCTAAATTCTATATTCAGTATTCTGTATTCTATATTCTAAATTCTGTGTCCCGCATTCTATGTTCTAAATTCTATATTAAGTATCTGTATTGTATATTCTATATACTGTGTTCTGCATTCAATGTTTAAATTCTGTATTCTTCTTTCCATGTTCTAAATTCTTGGTTCTATATTCTCTCATCTTTATTCTATATTATGTGTTCTTCATTCTATATCTGAATTCCATATTCAGTGTTCTGTATTCTATATTTTTAATTCTGTGTTCTGCTTTCCATGTTCTAAATTCAGTGTTCTGTATTCTGTTTTCCATATTCAATATTCTGTGTTCTAAATTCTATATTCTGTATTCTTTGTCCTATATTCCGTATTCTATTATCTATATTCTGTGTTCTTCATTCTATATTCTTAATTCTATATTCAGTTTTCTCTTTTCCATATTCTTAATTCTGTTTTTGAATTCCGAGTTCTAAATTCTGGGTTCTATATTCTGTACTTTATATTGTATAATTTGTGTTATTCATTCTATATTCTAAATGCTATATTCTGCATTCAAAACTCAATGTTCTAATTTCTGTGTTCTACATTCTATATTATAAATTCTATATTCAGTATTCTATATTCTATATTCTAAATTCTGTGTTCTACATTCCGTGTTCTAAATTCTGGGTTCTATATTCTGTGTTCTACATTGTATATTCTGTGTTCTACATTCCATAATCTCAATTCCATATTCAGTATTCTATATTCAATATTCTGAATTCTGGGATCTGATTCCATATACTAAATTCTGGGTTTTACATTCTCTATTCTATATTCTATATTCTGTGTTCTACATTATATATTCTAAATTCTACTTTCAGTATTCTGTATTCCATATTCTAAATTCTGTGTACTACATTCTATATTCTAAATTCTTTATTCAGTATCCTGTATTCTATATTCTAAATTCTGTGTTCTGCCCGCCATGATCTAAATTCTGGGTTCTACATTCTGTTTTCCATATTCTATATCCTGTGTTCTACATTCTATATTCTGTATACTCTTTTCTGCATTCCGTTTTCTACATTCTATATTCTGTGTTCTACATGCTATATTATAAATTCTATATTCAGTATTCTGTATTCTATATTCTAAATTCGGTGTACTGCATTCAGTGTACTAAATACTGTGTTCTGCATTTAATGTTCTAAATCCTCGGTTCTATATTCTCTATTCTATATTATATATTCTGTGTTCCGCATTCTATGTTCCAAATTGTATATTCAGTATTCTGTGTTCTATATATGAAATTCTGTGTTCTGCATCCCATGTTCTAAATTCTGTGTTCTGTATTCTGTTTTCAATAGTCTATATACTGTTTTCTGCATTCTATATACTGTATTCTATATTCTGTATTCCGTATTCTACATTCTATATTCTGTGTTCTACATTCTATATTCTAAATACTTTATTCACTATTCCGTATTCTATATTCTAAATTCTGTGTTCTGAATTCCATGTTCTAAATTCTGGGTTCTGTATTCTGTTTTCCGTATTCTATATTCTGTGTTGTATATTCAATATTCTGTATTCTATATTCTACATTCCGTATTCTGTACTCTATATTATGTGTTCTTCATTCTATATTCTACATTCTATATTCTGAATTCCGTAATCTATATTCTATATACTCTGTTCTACATTCTTATTTTAAATTCTATATTCAGCTTTCTGTATTCTATATTATAAATTCTGTGTTCTACATTCTATATTCTAAATTCTATATTCAGTATTATTTAATCTATATTCAAATTCTGTGTTCTGCATAGCATGTTCTTTATTCTGGATTCTATATTCTGTATTCTACCTTCTATATTCTGTGTTCTACATTCTATATTCTAAATTCTATATTCAGTAATCTTTATTCTATATTCTAAATTCTGTGTTCTACATTCTATATTCTTAATTGCATATTCAGTATTCTGTATTCTATATTCTAAATTCTGTGTTCTGTATACCTTGTTCTAAATTCTATATTCTATATTCTATATTCTGTGTTCTACATTATATATTCTTAATTCTTATTCAGTATCCTTTGTTTTATATTCTAAATTCTGTGTTCTGCATTCCATGTTCTAAATTATGGGTTCAATATTCTTTATTCTATATTCTATATACTGTGTTCCTCACACTATATTCTAAATTCTATATTCAGTATTCTGTATTCTATATTCTAAATAATGTGTTCTGCATTCCATGTTCTAAATTCTATATTCAGTATTCTGTATTCTATATTCTAAAATCTGTGTTCCGCATTCCACATTCTAAATTCTATATGCACTATTCTGTATTCTATATTCTAAATACTGTGTTCTGCATTCCATGTTCTAAATTCTGTTTTCTGTATTCTTTTTTCCATATTCTATAATCTGTTTTCTACATTCTATATTCTGTATTCTATATTCTGCATTTCGTATTCTATATTGTATATTCTGTGTTCTACATTCTATATTCTAAATTCTATATTCAGTATTATTTAATCTGTTTTCTAAATTCTGTGTTCTGCATAGCATGTTCTTTATTCTGGATTCTATATTCTGTATTCTACATTCTATATTCTGTGTTCTGCATTCTATATTCTAAATTCTATATTCAGTATTCTTTATTCTACTTCCTAAATTCTGTGTTCTACATTCTATATTCTAAATTGTATATTCAGTATTCTGTATTCTATATTCTAAATTCTGATTTCTGCTTTCTATGTTCCAAAATCTGGCTTCTATATTCTCTAAGCTATATTTTTTATTCTGTTTTCTACATTCTATATTCTAAATTATATATTCAGTATTATGTATTTTATATTCTTTATTCTGTGTTCTACATTCAATATTTTAATTGTTTATAAAGTATTCTGTATATTATATTCTAAATTCTGTGTTCTGCATTCCATGTTCTAAATTCTGGGTTCTATATTCTCTTTTCTATTTTCTATATTCTGTGTTCTACATTCTATATTCTAAATTCTATGTTCAGTATTCTGTATTCTATATTCTAAATTCTGTGTCCCGCATTCTATGTTCTAAATTCTATATTAAGTATCTGTATTGTATATTCTATATACTGTGTTCTGCATTCAATGTTTAAATTCTGTATTCTTCATTCCATGTTCTAAATTCTTGGTTCTATATTCTCTCTTCTTTATTCTATATTATGTGTTCTTCATTCTATATCTGAATTCCATATTCAGTATTCTGTATTCTATATTTTTAATTCTGTGTTCTGCTTTCCATGTTCTAAATTCAGTGTTCTGTATTCTGTTTTCCATATTCAATATTCTGTGTTCTAAATTCTATATTCTGTATTCTTTGTCCTATATTCCGTATTCTATTATCTATATTCTGTGTTCTTCATTCTATATTCTTAATTCTATATTCAGTTTTCTCTTTTCCATATTCTTAATTCTGTTTTTGAATTCCGAGTTCTAAATTCTGGGTTCTATATTCTGTACTTTATATTGTATAATTTGTGTTATTCATTCTATATTCTAAATGCTATATTCTGCATTCAAAACTCAATGTTCTAATTTCTGTGTTCTACATTCTATATTATAAATTCTATATTCAGTATTCTATATTCTATATTCTAAATTCTGTGTTCTACATTCCGTGTTCTAAATTCTGGGTTCTATATTCTGTGTTCTTCATTGTATATTCTGTGTTCTACATTCCATAATCTCAATTCCATATTCAGTATTCAATATTCAACATTCTAAATTCTGGGATCTGATTCCATATACTAAAGTCTGGGTTTTACATTCTCTATTCTATATTCTATATTCTGTGTTCTACATTATATATTCTAAATTCTACTTTCAGTATTCTGTATTCCATATTCTAAATTCTGTGTACTACATTCTATATTCTAAATTCTTTATTCAGTATCCTGTATTCTGTATTCTAAATTCTGTGTTCTGCCCGCCATGATCTAAATTCTGGGTTCTACATTCTGTTTTCCATATTCTATATCCTGTGTTCTACATTCTATATTCTGTATACTCTTTTCTGCATTCCGTTTTCTACATTCTATATTCTGTGTTCTACATGCTATATTATAAATTCTATATTCAGTATTCTGTATTCTATATTCTAAATTCGGTGTACTGCATTCAGTGTACTAAATACTGTGTTCTGCATTTAATGTTCTAAATCCTCGGTTCTATATTCTCTATTCTATATTATATATTCTGTGTTCCGCATTCTATGTTCCAAATTGTATATTCAGTATTCTGTGTTCTATATACGAAATTCTGTGTTCTGCATCCCATGTTCTAAATTCTGTGTTCTGTATTCTGTTTTCAATAGTCTATATACTGTTTTCTGCATTCTATATACTGTATTCTATATTCTGTATTCCGTATTCTACATTCTATATTCTGTGTTCTACATTCTATATTCTAAATACTTTATTCACTATTCCGTATTCTATATTCTAAATTCTGTGTTCTGAATTCCATGTTCTAAATTCTGGGTTCTGTATTCTGTTTTCCGTATTCTATATTCTGTGTTGTATATTCAATATTCTGTATTCTATATTCTACATTCCGTATTCTGTACTCTATATTATGTGTTCTTCATTCTATATTCTACATTCTATATTCTGAATTCCGTAATCTATATTCTATATACTCTGTTCTACATTCTTATTTTAAATTCTATATTCAGCTTTCTGTATTCTATATTATAAATTCTGTGTTCTACATTCTATATTCTAAATTCTATATTCAGTATTATTTAATCTATATTCAAATTCTGTGTTCTGCATAGCATGTTCTTTATTCTGGATTCTATATTCTGTATTCTACCTTCTATATTCTGTGTTCTACATTCTATATTCTAAATTCTATATTCAGTAATCTTTATTCTATATTCTAAATTCTGTGTTCTACATTCTATATTCTTAATTGCATATTCAGTATTCTGTATTCTATATTCTAAATTCTGTGTTCTGTATACCATGTTCTAAATTCTATATTCTATATTCTATATTCTGTGTTCTACATTATATATTCTTAATTCTTATTCAGTATCCTTTGTTTTATATTCTAAATTCTGTGTTCTGCATTCCATGTTCTAAATTATGGGTTCAATATTCTTTATTCTATATTCTATATACTGTGTTCCTCACACTATATTCTAAATTCTATATTCAGTATTCTGTATTCTATATTCTAAATAATGTGTTCTGCATTCCATGTTCTAAATTCTATATTCAGTATTCTGTATTCTATATTCTAAAATCTGTGTTCCGCATTCCACATTCTAAATTCTATATGCACTATTCTGTATTCTATATTCTAAATACTGTGTTCTGCATTCCATGTTCTAAATTCTGTTTTCTGTATTCTTTTTTCCATATTCTATAATCTGTTTTCTACATTCTATATTCTGTATTCTATATTCTGCATTTCGTATTCTATATTGTATATTCTGTGTTCTACATTCTATATTCTAAATTCTATATTCAGTATTATTTAATCTATATTCTAAATTCTGTGTTCTGCATAGCATGTTCTTTATTCTGGATTCTATATTCTGTATTCTACATTCTATATTCTGTGTTCTACATTCTATATTCTAAATTCTATATTCAGTATTCTTTATTCTACATCCTAAATTCTGTGTTCTACATTCTATATTCTAAATTGTATATTCAGTATTCTGTATTCTATATTCTAAATTCTGATTTCTGCTTTCTATGTTCCAAAATCTGGCTTCTATATTCTCTAAGCTATATTTTTTATTCTGTTTTCTACATTCTATATTCTAAATTATATATTCAGTATTATGTATTTTATATTCTTTATTCTGTGTTCTACATTCAATATTTTAATTGTTTATAAAGTATACTGTATATTATATTCTAAATTCTGTGTTCTGCATTCCATGTTCTAAATTCTGGGTTCTATATTCTCTTTTCTATTTTCTATATTCTGTGTTCTACATTCTATATTGTAAATTCTATATTCAGCATTCTGTATTCAATATTCTAAATTTTGTGTTCTACATTCTATATTCTAAATTCTATATTCAGTATTATGTATTCTGTAACCTAAATTCTGTGTTCTGTATTCCATGTTCTAAATACTGGGTTCTTTATTCTCTATTCTATATTCTATATTCTTTGTTCTACATTAAATATTCTAAATTCTATATTCATTATTCTGTATTCTATATTCTATATTCTGTGTTCTACATTCTATATTCTAAATTCTATATTCAGTATTCTGTATTCTATATTCTAAATTCTGTGTCCCGCATTCTATGTTCTAAATTCTATATTAAGTATCTGTATTGTATATTCTATATACTGTGTTCTGCATTCAATGTTTAAATTCTGTATTCTTCTTTCCATGTTCTAAATTCTTGGTTCTATATTCTCTCATCTTTATTCTATATTATGTGTTCTTCATTCTATATCTGAATTCCATATTCAGTGTTCTGTATTCTATATTTTTAATTCTGTGTTCTGCTTTCCATGTTCTAAATTCAGTGTTCTGTATTCTGTTTTCCATATTCAATATTCTGTGTTCTAAATTCTATATTCTGTATTCTTTGTCCTATATTCCGTATTCTATTATCTATATTCTGTGTTCTTCATTCTATATTCTTAATTCTATATTCAGTTTTCTCTTTTCCATATTCTTAATTCTGTTTTTGAATTCCGAGTTCTAAATTCTGGGTTCTATATTCTGTACTTTATATTGTATAATTTGTGTTATTCATTCTATATTCTAAATGCTATATTCTGCATTCAAATCTCAATGTTCTAATTTCTGTGTTCTACATTCTATATTATAAATTCTATATTCAGTATTCTATATTCTATATTCTAAATTCTGTGTTCTACATTCCGTGTTCTAAATTCTGGGATCTATATTCTGTGTTCTACATTGTATATTCTGTGTTCTACATTCCATAATCTCAATTCCATATTCAGTATTCTATATTCAACATTCTAAATTCTGGGATCTGATTCCATATACTAAATTCTGGGTTTTACATTCTCTATTCTATATTCTATATTCTGTGTTCTACATTATATATTCTAAATTCTACTTTCAGTATTCTGTATTCCATATTCTAAATTCTGTGTACTACAATCTATATTCTAAATTCTTTATTCAGTATCCTGTATTCTATATTCTAAATTCTGTGTTCTGCCCGCCATGATCTAAATTCTGGGTTCTACATTCTGTTTTCCATATTCTATATCCTGTGTTCTACATTCTATATTCTGTATACTCTTTTCTGCATTCCGTTTTCTACATTCTATATTCTGTGTTCTACATGCTATATTATAAATTCTATATTCAGTATTCTGTATTCTATATTCTAAATTCGGTGTACTGCATTCAGTGTACTAAATACTGTGTTCTGCATTTAATGTTCTAAATCCTCGGTTCTATATTCTCTATTCTATATTATATATTCTGTGTTCCGCATTCTATGTTCCAAATTGTATATTCAGTATTCTGTGTTCTATATACGAAATTCTGTGTTCTGCATCCCATGTTCTAAATTCTGTGTTCTGTATTCTGTTTTCAATAGTCTATATACTGTTTTCTGCATTCTATATACTGTATTCTATATTCTGTATTCCGTATTCTACATTCTATATTCTGTGTTCTACATTCTATATTCTAAATACTTTATTCACTATTCCGTATTCTATATTCTAAATTCTGTGTTCTGAATTCCATGTTCTAAATTCTGGGTTCTGTATTCTGTTTTCCGTATTCTATATTCTGTGTTGTATATTCAATATTCTGTATTCTATATTCTACATTCCGTATTCTGTACTCTATATTATGTGTTCTTCATTCTATATTCTACATTCTATATTCTGAATTCCGTAATCTATATTCTATATACCCTGTTCTACATTCTTATTTTAAATTCTATATTCAGCTTTCTGTATTCTATATTATAAATTCTGTGTTCTACATTCTATATTCTAAATTCTATATTCAGTATTATTTAATCTATATTCAAATTCTGTGTTCTGCATAGCATGTTCTTTATTCTGGATTCTATATTCTGTATTCTACCTTCTATATTCTGTGTTCTACATTCTATATTCTAAATTCTATATTCAGTAATCTTTATTCTATATTCTAAATTCTGTGTTCTACATTCTATATTCTTAATTGCATATTCAGTATTCTGTATTCTATATTCTAAATTCTGTGTTCTGTATACCATGTTCTAAATTCTATATTCTATATTCTATATTCTGTGTTCTACATTATATATTCTTAATTCTTATTCAGTATCCTTTGTTTTATATTCTAAATTCTGTGTTCTGCATTCCATATTCTAAATTATGGGTTCAATATTCTTTATTCTATATTCTATATACTGTGTTCCTCACACTATATTCTAAATTCTATATTCAGTATTCTGTATTCTATATTCTAAATAATGTGTTCTGCATTCCATGTTCTAAATTCTATATTCAGTATTCTGTATTCTATATTCTAAAATCTGTGTTCCGCATTCCACATTCTAAATACTATATGCACTATTCTGTATTCTATATTCTAAATACTGTGTTCTGCATTCCATGTTCTAAATTCTGTTTTCTGTATTCTTTTTTCCATATTCTATAATCTGTTTTCTACATTCTATATTCTGTATTCTATATTCTGCATTTCGTATTCTATATTGTATATTCTGTGTTCTACATTCTATATTCTAAATTCTATATTCAGTATTATTTAATCTATTTTCTAAATTCTGTGTTCTGCATAGCATGTTCTTTATTCTGGATTCTATATTCTGTATTCTACATTTTATATTCTGTGTTCTACATTCTATATTCTAAATTCTATATTCAGTATTCTTTATTCTACATCCTAAATTCTGTGTTCTACATTCTATATTCTAAATTGTATATTCAGTATTCTGTATTCTATATTCTAAATTCTGATTTCTGCTTTCTATGTTCCAAAATCTGGCTTCTATATTCTCTAAGCTATATTTTTTATTCTGTGTTCTACATTCTATATTCTAAATTCTATATTCAGTATTATTTAATCTATATTCAAATTCTGTGTTCTGCATAGCATGTTCTTTATTCTGGATTCTATATTCTGTATTCTACTTTCTATATTCTGTGTTCTACATTCTATATTCTAAATTCTATATTCAGTAATCTTTATTCTATATTCTAAATTCTGTGTTCTACATTCTATATTCTTAATTGCATATTCAGTATTCTGTATTCTATATTCTAAATTCTGTGTTCTGTATACCATGTTCTAAATTCTATATTCTATATTCTATATTCTGTGTTCTACATTATATATTCTTAATTCTTATTCAGTATCCTTTGTTTTATATTCTAAATTCTGTGTTCTGCATTCCATGTTCTAAATTATGGGTTCAATATTCTTTATTCTATATTCTATATACTGTGTTCCTCACACTATATTCTAAATTCTATATTCAGTATTCTGTATTCTATATTCTAAATAATGTGTTCTGCATTCCATGTTCTAAATTCTATATTCAGTATTCTGTATTCTATATTCTAAAATCTGTGTTCCGCATTCCACATTCTAAATTCTATATGCACTATTCTGTATTCTATATTCTAAATACTGTGTTCTGCATTCCATGTTCTAAATTCTGTTTTCTGTATTCTTTTTTCCATATTCTATAATCTGTTTTCTACATTCTATATTCTGTATTCTATATTCTGCATTTCGTATTCTATATTGTATATTCTGTGTTCTTCATTCTATATTCTAAATTCTATATTCATTATTATTTAATCTATATTCTAAATTCTGTGTTCTGCATAGCATGTTCTTTATTCTGGATTCTATATTCTGTATTCTACATTCTATATTCTGTGTTCTACATTCTATATTCTAAATTGTATATTCAGTATTCTGTATTCTATATTCTAAATTCTGATTTCTGCTTTCTATGTTCCAAAATCTGGCTTCTATATTCTCTAAGCTATATTTTTTATTCTGTTTTCTACATTCTATATTCTGAATTATATATTCAGTATTATGTATTTTATATTCTTTATTCTGTGTTCTACATTCAATATTTTAATTGTTTATAATGTATACTGTATATTATATTCTAAATTCTGTGTTCTGCATTCCATGTTCTAAATTCTGGGTTCTATATTCTCTTTTCTATTTTCTATATTCTGTGTTCTACATTCTATATTGTAAATTCTATATTCAGCATTCTGTATTCTATATTCTAAATTTTATGTTCTACATTCTATATTCTAAATTCTATATTCAGTATTATGTATTCTGTAGCCTAAATTCTGTGTTCTGTATTCCATGTTCTAAATACTGGGTTCTTTATTCTCTATTCTATATTCTATATTCTTTGTTCTACATTCAATATTCTAAATTCTATATTCATTATTCTGTATTCTATATTCTATATTCTGTGTTCTACATTCTATATTCTTAATTCTATATTCAGTATTCTGTATTCTATATTCTAAATTCTGTGTCCCGCATTCTATGTTCTAAATTCTATATTAAGTATCTGTATTGTATATTCTATATACTGTGTTCTGCATTCAATGTTTAAATTCTGTATTCTTCATTCCATGTTCTAAATTCTTGGTTCTATATTCTCTCTTCTTTATTCTATATTATGTGTTCTTCATTCTATATCTGAATTCCATATTCAGTATTCTGTATTCTATATTTTTAATTCTGTGTTCTGCTTTCCATGTTCTAAATTCAGTGTTCTGTATTCTGTTTTCCATATTCAATATTCTGTGTTCTAAATTCTATATTCTGTATTCTTTGTCCTATATTCCGTATTCTATTATCTATATTCTGTGTTCTTCATTCTATATTCTTAATTCTATATTCAGTTTTCTCTTTTCCATATTCTTAATTCTGTTTTTGAATTCCGAGTTCTAAATTCTGGGTTCTATATTCTGTACTTTATATTGTACAATTTGTGTTATTCATTCTATATTCTAAATGCTATATTCTGCATTCAAAACTCAATGTTCTAATTTCTGTGTTCTACATTCTATATTATAAATTCTATATTCAGTATTCTATATTCTATATTCTAAATTCTGTGTTCTACATTCCGTGTTCTAAATTCTGGGTTTTATATTCTGTGTTCTACATTGTATATTCTGTGTTCTACATTCCATAATCTCAATTCCATATTCAGTATTCTATATTCAATATTCTAAATTCTGGGATCTGATTCCATATACTAAATTCTGGGTTTTACATTCTCTATTCTATATTCTATATTCTGTGTTCTACATTATATATTCTAAATTCTACTTTCAGTATTCTGTATTCCATATTCTAAATTCTGTGTACTACATTCTATATTCTAAATTCTTTATTCAGTATCCTGTATTCTATATTCTAAATTCTGTGTTCTGCCCGCCATGATCTAAATTCTGGGTTCTACATTCTGTTTTCCATATTCTATATCCTGTGTTCTACATTCTATATTCTGTATACTCTTTTCTGCATTCCGTTTTCTACATTCTATATTCTGTGTTCTACATGCTATATTATAAATTCTATATTCAGTATTCTGTATTCTATATTCTAAATTCGGTGTACTGCATTCAGTGTACTAAATACTGTGTTCTGCATTTAATGTTCTAAATCCTCGGTTCTATATTCTCTATTCTATATTATATATTCTGTGTTCCGCATTCTATGTTCCAAATTGTATATTCAGTATTCTGTGTTCTATATACGAAATTCTGTGTTCTGCATCCCATGTTCTAAATTCTGTGTTCTGTATTCTGTTTTCAATAGTCTATATACTGTTTTCTGCATTCTATATACTGTATTCTATATTCTGTATTCCGTATTCTACATTCTATATTCTGTGTTCTACATTCTATATTCTAAATACTTTATTCACTATTCCGTATTCTATATTCTAAATTCTGTGTTCTGAATTCCATGTTCTAAATTCTGGGTTCTGTATTCTGTTTTCCGTATTCTATATTCTGTGTTGTATATTCAATATTCTGTATTCTATATTCTACATTCCGTATTCTGTACTCTATATTATGTGTTCTTCATTCTATATTCTACATTCTATATTCTGAATTCCGTAATCTATATTCTATATACTCTGTTCTACATTCTTATTTTAAATTCTATATTCAGCTTTCTGTATTCTATATTATAAATTCTGTGTTCTACATTCTATATTCTAAATTCTATATTCAGTATTATTTAATCTATATTCAAATTCTGTGTTCTGCATAGCATGTTCTTTATTCTGGATTCTATATTCTGTATTCTACCTTCTATATTCTGTGTTCTACATTCTATATTCTAAATTCTATATTCAGTAATCTTTATTCTATATTCTAAATTCTGTGTTCTACATTCTATATTCTTAATTGCATATTCAGTATTCTGTATTCTATATTCTAAATTCTGTGTTCTGTATACCATGTTCTAAATTCTATATTCTATATTCTATATTCTGTGTTCTACATTATATATTCTTAATTCTTATTCAGTATCCTTTGTTTTATATTCTAAATTCTGTGTTCTGCATTCCATGTTCTAAATTATGGGTTCAATATTCTTTATTCTATATTCTATATACTGTGTTCCTCACACTATATTCTAAATTCTATATTCAGTATTCTGTATTCTATATTCTAAATAATGTGTTCTGCATTCCATGTTCTAAATTCTATATTCAGTATTCTGTATTCTATATTCTAAAATCTGTGTTCCGCATTCCACATTCTAAATTCTATATGCACTATTCTGTATTCTATATTCTAAATACTGTGTTCTGCATTCCATGTTCTAAATTCTGTTTTCTGTATTCTTTTTTCCATATTCTATAATCTGTTTTCTACATTCTATATTCTGTATTCTATATTCTGCATTTCGTATTCTATATTGTATATTCTGTGTTCTACATTCTATATTCTAAATTCTATATTCAGTATTATTTAATCTATATTCTTAATTCTGTGTTCTGCATAGCATGTTCTTTATTCTGGATTCTATATTCTGTATTCTACATTCTATATTCTGTGTTCTACATTCTATATTCTAAATTGTATATTCAGTATTCTGTATTCTATATTCTAAATTCTGATTTCTGCTTTCTATGTTCCAAAATCTGGCTTCTATATTCTCTAAGCTATATTTTTTATTCTGTTTTCTACATTCTATATTCTAAATTATATATTCAGTATTATGTATTTTATATTCTTTATTCTGTGTTCTACATTCAATATTTTAATTGTTTATAATGTATACTGTATATTATATTCTAAATTCTGTGTTCTGCATTCCATGTTCTAAATTCTGGGTTCTATATTCTCTTTTCTATTTTCTATATTCTGTGTTCTACATTCTATATTGTAAATTCTATATTCAGCATTCTGTATTCTATATTCTAAATTTTGTGTTCTACATTCTATATTCTAAATTCTATATTCAGTATTATGTATTCTGTAACCTAAATTCTGTGTTCTGTATTCCATGTTCTAAATACTGGGTTCTTTATTCTCTATTCTCTATTCTATATTCTTTGTTCTACATTCAATATTCTAAATTCTATATTCATTATTCTGTATTCTATATTCTATATTCTGTGTTCTACATTCTATATTCTTAATTCTATATTCAGTATTCTGTATTCTATATTCTAAATTCTGTGTCCCGCATTCTATGTTCTAAATTCTATATTAAGTATCTGTATTGTATATTCTATATACTGTGTTCTGCATTCAATGTTTAAATTCTGTATTCTTCATTCCATGTTCTAAATTCTTGGTTCTATATTCTCTCTTCTTTATTCTATATTATGTGTTCTTCATTCTATATCTGAATTCCATATTCAGTATTCTGTATTCTATATTTTTAATTCTGTGTTCTGCTTTCCATGTTCTAAATTCAGTGTTCTGTATTCTGTTTTCCATATTCAATATTCTGTGTTCTAAATTCTATATTCTGTATTCTTTGTCCTATATTCCGTATTCTATTATCTATATTCTGTGTTCTTCATTCTATATTCTTAATTCTATATTCAGTTTTCTCTTTTCCATATTCTTAATTCTGTTTTTGAATTCCGAGTTCTAAATTCTGGGTTCTATATTCTGTACTTTATATTGTACAATTTGTGTTATTCATTCTATATTCTAAATGCTATATTCTGCATTCAAAACTCAATGTTCTAATTTCTGTGTTCTACATTCTATATTATAAATTCTATATTCAGTATTCTATATTCTATATTCTAAATTCTGTGTTCTACATTCCGTGTTCTAAATTCTGGGTTTTATATTCTGTGTTCTACATTGTATATTCTGTGTTCTACATTCCATAATCTCAATTCCATATTCAGTATTCTATATTCAATATTCTAAATTCTGGGATCTGATTCCATATACTAAATTCTGGGTTTTACATTCTCTATTCTATATTCTATATTCTGTGTTCTACATTATATATTCTAAATTCTACTTTCAGTATTCTGTATTCCATATTCTAAATTCTGTGTACTACATTCTATATTCTAAATTCTTTATTCAGTATCCTGTATTCTATATTCTAAATTCTGTGTTCTGCCCGCCATGATCTAAATTCTGGGTTCTACATTCTGTTTTCCATATTCTATATCCTGTGTTCTACATTCTATATTCTGTATACTCTTTTCTGCATTCCGTTTTCTACATTCTATATTCTGTGTTCTACATGCTATATTATAAATTCTATATTCAGTATTCTGTATTCTATATTCTAAATTCGGTGTACTGCATTCAGTGTACTAAATACTGTGTTCTGCATTTAATGTTCTAAATCCTCGGTTCTATATTCTCTATTCTATATTATATATTCTGTGTTCCGCATTCTATGTTCCAAATTGTATATTCAGTATTCTGTGTTCTATATACGAAATTCTGTGTTCTGCATCCCATGTTCTAAATTCTGTGTTCTGTATTCTGTTTTCAATAGTCTATATACTGTTTTCTGCATTCTATATACTGTATTCTATATTCTGTATTCCGTATTCTACATTCTATATTCTGTGTTCTACATTCTATATTCTAAATACTTTATTCACTATTCCGTATTCTATATTCTAAATTCTGTGTTCTGAATTCCATGTTCTAAATTCTGGGTTCTGTATTCTGTTTTCCGTATTCTATATTCTGTGTTGTATATTCAATATTCTGTATTCTATATTCTACATTCCGTATTCTGTACTCTATATTATGTGTTCTTCATTCTATATTCTACATTCTATATTCTGAATTCCGTAATCTATATTCTATATACTCTGTTCTACATTCTTATTTTAAATTCCATATTCAGCTTTCTGTATTCTATATTATAAATTCTGTGTTCTACATTCTATATTCTAAATTCTATATTCAGTATTATTTAATCTATATTCAAATTCTGTGTTCTGCATAGCATGTTCTTTATTCTGGATTCTATATTCTGTATTCTACCTTCTATATTCTGTGTTCTACATTCTATATTCTAAATTCTATATTCAGTAATCTTTATTCTATATTCTAAATTCTGTGTTCTACATTCTATATTCTTAATTGCATATTCAGTATTCTGTATTCTATATTCTAAATTCTGTGTTCTGTATACCATGTTCTAAATTCTATATTCTATATTCTATATTCTGTGTTCTACATTATATATTCTTAATTCTTATTCAGTATCCTTTGTTTTATATTCTAAATTCTGTGTTCTGCATTCCATGTTCTAAATTATGGGTTCAATATTCTTTATTCTATATTCTATGTACTGTGTTCCACACACTATATTCTAAATTCTATATTCTGTATTCTGTATTCTATATTCTAAATAATGTGTTCTGCATTCCATGTTCTAAATTCTATATTCAGTATTCTGTATTCTATATTCTAAAATCTGTGTTCCGCATTCCACATTCTAAATTCTATATGCACTATTCTGTATTCTATATTCTAAATACTGTGTTCTTCATTCCATGTTCTAAATTCTGTTTTCTGTATTCTTTTTTCCATATTCTATAATCTGTTTTCTGCATTCTATATTCTGTATTCTATATTCTGCATTTCGTATTCTATATTGTATATTCTGTGTTCTACATTCTATATTCTAAATTCTATATTCAGTATTATTTAATCTATATTCTAAATTCTGTGTTCTGCATAGCATGTTCTTTATTCTGGATTCTATATTCTGTATTCTACATTCTATATTCTGTGTTCTACATTGTATATTCTAAATTCTATATTCAGTATTCTTTATTCTACATCCTAAATTCTGTGTTCTACATTCTATATTCTAAATTGTATATTCAGTATTCTGTATTCTATATTCTAAATTCTGATTTCTGCTTTCTATGTTCCAAAATCTGGCTTCTATATTCTCTAAGCTATATTTTTTATTCTGTTTTTACATTCTATATTCTAAATTATTTATTCAGTATTATGTATTTTATATTCTTTATTCTGTGTTCTACATTCAATATTTTAATTGTTTATAATGTATACTGTATATTATATTCTAAATTCTGTGTTCTGCATTCCATGTTCTAATTTCTGGGTTCTATATTCTCTTTTCTATTTTCTATATTCTGTGTTCTACATTCTATATTGTAAATTCTATATTCAGCATTCTGTATTCTATATTCTAAATTTTGTGTTCTACATTCTATATTCTAAATTCTATATTCAGTATTATGTATTCTGTAACCTAAATTCTGTGTTCTGTATTCCATGTTCTAAATACTGGGTTCTTTATTCTCTATTCTCTATTCTATATTCTTTGTTCTACATTCAATATTCTAAATTCTATATTCATTATTCTCTATTCTATATTCTATATTCTGTGTTCTACATTCTATATTCTAAATTCTATATTCAGTATTCTGTATTCTATATTCTAAATTCTGTGTCCCGCATTCTATGTTCTAAATTCTATATTAAGTATCTGTATTGTATATTCTATATACTGTGTTCTGCATTCAATGTTTAAATTCTGTATTCTTCATTCCATGTTCTAAATTCTTGGTTCTATATTCTCTCTTCTTTATTCTATATTATGTGTTCTTCATTCTATATCTGAATTCCATATTCAGTATTCTGTATTCTATATTTTTAATTCTGTGTTCTGCTTTCCATGTTCTAAATTCAGTGTTCTGTATTCTGTTTTCCATATTCAATATTCTGTGTTCTAAATTCTATATTCTGTATTCTTTGTCCTATATTCCGTATTCTATTATCTATATTCTGTGTTCTTCATTCTATATTCTTAATTCTATATTCAGTTTTCTCTTTTCCATATTCTTAATTCTGTTTTTGAATTCCGAGTTCTAAATTCTGGGTTCTATATTCTGTACTTTATATTGTATAATTTGTGTTATTCATTCTATATTCTAAATGCTATATTCTGCATTCAAAACTCAATGTTCTAATTTCTGTGTTCTACATTCTATATTATAAATTCTATATTCAGTATTCTATATTCTATATTCTAAATTCTGTGTTCTACATTCCGTGTTCTAAATTCTGGGTTCTATATTCTGTGTTCTACATTGTATATTCTGTGTTCTACATTCCATAATCTCAATTCCATATTCAGTATTCTATATTCAATATTCTAAATTCTGGGATCTGATTCCATATACTAAATTCTGGGTTTTTCATTCTCTATTCTATATTCTATATTCTGTGTTCTACATTATATATTCTAAATTCTACTTTCAGTATTCTGTATTCCATATTCTAAATTCTGTGTACTACATTCTATATTCTAAATTCTTTATTCAGTATCCTGTATTCTATATTCTAAAATTTGTGTTCTGCCCGCCATGATCTAAATTCTGGGTTCTACATTCTGTTTTCCATATTCTATATCCTCTGTTCTACATTCTATATTCTGTATACTCTTTTCTGCATTCCGTTTTCTACATTCTATATTCTGTGTTCTACATGCTATATTATAAATTCTATATTCAGCATTCTGTATTCTATATTCTAAATTCGGTGTACTGCATTCAGTGTACTAAATACTGTGTTCTGCATTTAATGTTCTAAATCCTCGGTTCTATATTCTCTATTCTATATTATATATTCTGTGTTCCGCATTCTATGTTCCAAATTGTATATTCAGTATTCTGTGTTCTATATACGAAATTCTGTGTTCTGCATCCCATGTTCTAAATTCTGTGTTCTGTATTCTGTTTTCAATAGTCTATATACTGTTTTCTGCATTCTATATACTGTATTCTATATTCTGTATTCCGTATTCTACATTCTATATTCTGTGTTCTACATTCTATATTCTAAATACTTTATTCACTATTCCGTATTCTATATTCTAAATTCTGTGTTCTGAATTCCATGTTCTAAATTCTGGGTTCTGTATTCTGTTTTCCGTATTCTATATTCTGTGTTGTATATTCAATATTCTGTATTCTATATTCTACATTCCGTATTCTGTACTCTATATTATGTGTTCTTCATTCTATATTCTACATTCTATATTCTGAATTCCATAATCTATATTCTATATACTCTGTTCTACATTCTTATTTTAAATTCTATATTCAGCTTTCTGTATTCTATATTATAAATTCTGTGTTCTACATTCTATATTCTAAATTCTATATTCAGTATTATTTAATCTATATTCAAATTCTGTGTTCTGCATAGCATGTTCTTTATTCTGGATTCTATATTCTGTATTCTACCTTCTATATTCTGTGTTCTACATTCTATATTCTAAATTCTATACTCAGTAATCTTTATTCTATATTCTAAATTCTGTGTTCTACATTCTATATTCTTAATTGCATATTCAGTATTCTGTATTCTATATTCTAAATTCTGTGTTCTGTATACCATGTTCTAAATTCTATATTCTATATTCTATATTCTGTGTTCTACATTATATATTCTTAATTCTTATTCAGTATCCTTTGTTTTATATTCTAAATTCTGTGTTCTGCATTCCATGTTCTAAATTATGGGTTCAATATTCTTTATTCTATATTCTATATACTGTGTTCCTCACACTATATTCTAAATTCTATATTCAGTATTCTGTATTCTATATTCTAAATAATGTGTTCTGCATTCCATGTTCTAAATTCTATATTCAGTATTCTGTATTCTATATTCTAAAATCTGTGTTCCGCATTCCACATTCTAAATTCTATATGCACTATTCTGTATTCTATATTCTAAATACTGTGTTCTGCATTCCATGTTCTAAATTCTGTTTTCTGTATTCTTTTTTCCATATTCTATAATCTGTTTTCTACATTCTATATTCTGTATTCTATATTCTGCATTTCGTATTCTATATTGTATATTCTGTGTTCTACATTCTATATTCTAAATTCTATATTCAGTATTCTTTATTCTACATCCTAAATTCTGTGTTCTACATTCTATATTCTAAATTGTATATTCAGTATTCTGTATTCTATATTCTAAATTCTGATTTCTGCTTTCTATGTTCCAAAATCTGGCTTCTATATTCTCTAAGCTATATTTTTTATTCTGTTTTCTACATTCTATATTCTAAATTATATATTCAGTATTATGTATTTTATATTCTTTATTCTGTGTTCTACATTCAATATTTTAATTGTTTATAAAGTATACTGTATATTATATTCTGAATTCTGTGTTCTGCATTCCATGTTCTAAATTCTGGGTTCTATATTCTCTTTTCTATTTTCTATATTCTGTGTTCTACATTCTATATTCTAAATTCTATGTTCAGTATTCTGTATTCTATATTCTAAATTCTGTGTCCCGCATTCTATGTTCTAAATTCTATATTAAGTATCTGTATTGTATATTCTATATACTGTGTTCTGCATTCAATGTTTAAATTCTGTATTCTTCATTCCATGTTCTAAATTCTTGGTTCTATATTCTCTCTTCTTTATTCTATATTATGTGTTCTTCATTCTATATCTGAATTCCATATTCAGTATTCTGTATTCTATATTTTTAATTCTGTGTTCTGCTTTCCATGTTCTAAATTCAGTGTTCTGTATTCTGTTTTCCATATTCAATATTCTGTGTTCTAAATTCTATATTCTGTATTCTTTGTCCTATATTCCGTATTCTATTATCTATATTCTGTGTTCTTCATTCTATATTCTTAATTCTATATTCAGTTTTCTCTTTTCCATATTCTTAATTCTGTTTTTGAATTCCGAGTTCTAAATTCTGGGTTCTATATTCTGTACTTTATATTGTATAATTTGTGTTATTCATTCTATATTCTAAATGCTATATTCTGCATTCAAATCTCAATGTTCTAATTTCTGTGTTCTACATTCTATATTATAAATTCTATATTCAGTATTCTATATTCTATATTCTAAATTCTGTGTTCTACATTCCGTGTTCTAAATTCTGGGTTCTATATTCTGTGTTCTTCATTGTATATTCTGTGTTCTACATTCCATAATCTCAATTCCATATTCAGTATTCTATATTCAACATTCTAAATTCTGGGATCTGATTCCATATACTAAAGTCTGGGTTTTACATTCTCTATTCTATATTCTATATTCTGTGTTCTACATTATATATTCTAAATTCTACTTTCAGTATTCTGTATTCCATATTCTAAATTCTGTGTACTACATTCTATATTCTAAATTCTTTATTCAGTATCCTGTATTCTATATTCTAAATTCTGTGTTCTGCCCGCCATGATCTAAATTCTGGGTTCTACATTCTGTTTTCCATATTCTATATCCTCTGTTCTACATTCTATATTCTGTATACTCTTTTCTGCATTCCGTTTTCTACATTCTATATTCTGTGTTCTACATGCTATATTATAAATTCTATATTCAGTATTCTGTATTCTATATTCTAAATTCGGTGTACTGCATTCAGTGTACTAAATACTGTGTTCTGCATTTAATGTTCTAAATCCTCGGTTCTATATTCTCTATTCTATATTATATATTCTGTGTTCCGCATTCTATGTTCCAAATTGTATATTCAGTATTCTGTGTTCTATATACGAAATTCTGTGTTCTGCATCCCATGTTCTAAATTCTGTGTTCTGTATTCTGTTTTCAATAGTCTATATACTGTTTTCTGCATTCTATATACTGTATTCTATATTCTGTATTCCGTATTCTACATTCTATATTCTGTGTTCTACATTCTATATTCTAAATACTTTATTCACTATTCCGTATTCTATATTCTAAATTCTGTGTTCTGAATTCCATGTTCTAAATTCTGGGTTCTGTATTCTGTTTTCCGTATTCTATATTCTGTGTTGTATATTCAATATTCTGTATTCTATATTCTACATTCCGTATTCTGTACTCTATATTATGTGTTCTTCATTCTATATTCTACATTCTATATTCTGAATTCCGTAATCTATATTCTATATACTCTGTTCTACATTCTTATTTTAAATTCTATATTCAGCTTTCTGTATTCTATATTCTAAATACTGTGTTCTGCATTCCATGTTCTAAATTCTGTTTTCTGTATTCTTTTTTCCATATTCTATAATCTGTTTTCTACATTCTATATTCTGTATTCTATATTCTGCATTTCGTATTCTATATTGTATATTCTGTGTTCTACATTCTATATTCTAAATTCTATATTCAGTATTATTTAATCTATTTTCTAAATTCTGTGTTCTGCATAGCATGTTCTTTATTCTGGATTCTATATTCTGTATTCTACATTTTATATTCTGTGTTCTACATTCTATATTCTAAATTCTATATTCAGTATTCTTTATTCTACATCCTAAATTCTGTGTTCTACATTCTATATTCTAAATTGTATATTCAGTATTCTGTATTCTATATTCTAAATTCTGATTTCTGCTTTCTATGTTCCAAAATCTGGCTTCTATATTCTCTAAGCTATATTTTTTATTCTGTGTTCTACATTCTATATTCTAAATTCTATATTCAGTATTATTTAATCTATATTCAAATTCTGTGTTCTGCATAGCATGTTCTTTATTCTGGATTCTATATTCTGTATTCTACTTTCTATATTCTGTGTTCTACATTCTATATTCTAAATTCTATATTCAGTAATCTTTATTCTATATTCTAAATTCTGTGTTCTACATTCTATATTCTTAATTGCATATTCAGTATTCTGTATTCTATATTCTAAATTCTGTGTTCTGTATACCATGTTCTAAATTCTATATTCTATATTCTATATTCTGTGTTCTACATTATATATTCTTAATTCTTATTCAGTATCCTTTGTTTTATATTCTAAATTCTGTGTTCTGCATTCCATGTTCTAAATTATGGGTTCAATATTCTTTATTCTATATTCTATATACTGTGTTCCTCACACTATATTCTAAATTCTATATTCAGTATTCTGTATTCTATATTCTAAATAATGTGTTCTGCATTCCATGTTCTAAATTCTATATTCAGTATTCTGTATTCTATATTCTAAAATCTGTGTTCCGCATTCCACATTCTAAATTCTATATGCACTATTCTGTATTCTATATTCTAAATACTGTGTTCTGCATTCCATGTTCTAAATTCTGTTTTCTGTATTCTTTTTTCCATATTCTATAATCTGTTTTCTACATTCTATATTCTGTATTCTATATTCTGCATTTCGTATTCTATATTGTATATTCTGTGTTCTTCATTCTATATTCTAAATTCTATATTCATTATTATTTAATCTATATTCTAAATTCTGTGTTCTGCATAGCATGTTCTTTATTCTGGATTCTATATTCTGTATTCTACATTCTATATTCTGTGTTCTACATTCTATATTCTAAATTGTATATTCAGTATTCTGTATTCTATATTCTAAATTCTGATTTCTGCTTTCTATGTTCCAAAATCTGGCTTCTATATTCTCTAAGCTATATTTTTTATTCTGTTTTCTACATTCTATATTCTGAATTATATATTCAGTATTATGTATTTTATATTCTTTATTCTGTGTTCTACATTCAATATTTTAATTGTTTATAATGTATACTGTATATTATATTCTAAATTCTGTGTTCTGCATTCCATGTTCTAAATTCTGGGTTCTATATTCTCTTTTCTATTTTCTATATTCTGTGTTCTACATTCTATATTGTAAATTCTATATTCAGCATTCTGTATTCTATATTCTAAATTTTATGTTCTACATTCTATATTCTAAATTCTATATTCAGTATTATGTATTCTGTAACCTAAATTCTGTGTTCTGTATTCCATGTTCTAAATACTGGGTTCTTTATTCTCTATTCTATATTCTATATTCTTTGTTCTACATTCAATATTCTAAATTCTATATTCATTATTCTGTATTCTATATTCTATATTCTGTGTTCTACATTCTATATTCTTAATTCTATATTCAGTATTCTGTATTCTATATTCTAAATTCTGTGTCCCGCATTCTATGTTCTAAATTCTATATTAAGTATCTGTATTGTATATTCTATATACTGTGTTCTGCATTCAATGTTTAAATTCTGTATTCTTCATTCCATGTTCTAAATTCTTGGTTCTATATTCTCTCTTCTTTATTCTATATTATGTGTTCTTCATTCTATATCTGAATTCCATATTCAGTATTCTGTATTCTATATTTTTAATTCTGTGTTCTGCTTTCCATGTTCTAAATTCAGTGTTCTGTATTCTGTTTTCCATATTCAATATTCTGTGTTCTAAATTCTATATTCTGTATTCTTTGTCCTATATTCCGTATTCTATTATCTATATTCTGTGTTCTTCATTCTATATTCTTAATTCTATATTCAGTTTTCTCTTTTCCATATTCTTAATTCTGTTTTTGAATTCCGAGTTCTAAATTCTGGGTTCTATATTCTGTACTTTATATTGTACAATTTGTGTTATTCATTCTATATTCTAAATGCTATATTCTGCATTCAAAACTCAATGTTCTAATTTCTGTGTTCTACATTCTATATTATAAATTCTATATTCAGTATTCTATATTCTATATTCTAAATTCTGTGTTCTACATTCCGTGTTCTAAATTCTGGGTTTTATATTCTGTGTTCTACATTGTATATTCTGTGTTCTACATTCCATAATCTCAATTCCATATTCAGTATTCTATATTCAATATTCTAAATTCTGGGATCTGATTCCATATACTAAATTCTGGGTTTTACATTCTCTATTCTATATTCTATATTCTGTGTTCTACATTATATATTCTAAATTCTACTTTCAGTATTCTGTATTCCATATTCTAAATTCTGTGTACTACATTCTATATTCTAAATTCTTTATTCAGTATCCTGTATTCTATATTCTAAATTCTGTGTTCTGCCCGCCATGATCTAAATTCTGGGTTCTACATTCTGTTTTCCATATTCTATATCCTGTGTTCTACATTCTATATTCTGTATACTCTTTTCTGCATTCCGTTTTCTACATTCTATATTCTGTGTTCTACATGCTATATTATAAATTCTATATTCAGTATTCTGTATTCTATATTCTAAATTCGGTGTACTGCATTCAGTGTACTAAATACTGTGTTCTGCATTTAATGTTCTAAATCCTCGGTTCTATATTCTCTATTCTATATTATATATTCTGTGTTCCGCATTCTATGTTCCAAATTGTATATTCAGTATTCTGTGTTCTATATACGAAATTCTGTGTTCTGCATCCCATGTTCTAAATTCTGTGTTCTGTATTCTGTTTTCAATAGTCTATATACTGTTTTCTGCATTCTATATACTGTATTCTATATTCTGTATTCCGTATTCTACATTCTATATTCTGTGTTCTACATTCTATATTCTAAATACTTTATTCACTATTCCGTATTCTATATTCTAAATTCTGTGTTCTGAATTCCATGTTCTAAATTCTGGGTTCTGTATTCTGTTTTCCGTATTCTATATTCTGTGTTGTATATTCAATATTCTGTATTCTATATTCTACATTCCGTATTCTGTACTCTATATTATGTGTTCTTCATTCTATATTCTACATTCTATATTCTGAATTCCGTAATCTATATTCTATATACTCTGTTCTACATTCTTATTTTAAATTCCATATTCAGCTTTCTGTATTCTATATTATAAATTCTGTGTTCTACATTCTATATTCTAAATTCTATATTCAGTATTATTTAATCTATATTCAAATTCTGTGTTCTGCATAGCATGTTCTTTATTCTGGATTCTATATTCTGTATTCTACCTTCTATATTCTGTGTTCTACATTCTATATTCTAAATTCTATATTCAGTAATCTTTATTCTATATTCTAAATTCTGTGTTCTACATTCTATATTCTTAATTGCATATTCAGTATTCTGTATTCTATATTCTAAATTCTGTGTTCTGTATACCATGTTCTAAATTCTATATTCTATATTCTATATTCTGTGTTCTACATTATATATTCTTAATTCTTATTCAGTATCCTTTGTTTTATATTCTAAATTCTGTGTTCTGCATTCCATGTTCTAAATTATGGGTTCAATATTCTTTATTCTATATTCTATATACTGTGTTCCTCACACTATATTCTAAATTCTATATTCAGTATTCTGTATTCTATATTCTAAATAATGTGTTCTGCATTCCATGTTCTAAATTCTATATTCAGTATTCTGTATTCTATATTCTAAAATCTGTGTTCCGCATTCCACATTCTAAATTCTATATGCACTATTCTGTATTCTATATTCTAAATACTGTGTTCTGCATTCCATGTTCTAAATTCTGTTTTCTGTATTCTTTTTTCCATATTCTATAATCTGTTTTCTACATTCTATATTCTGTATTCTATATTCTGCATTTCGTATTCTATATTGTATATTCTGTGTTCTACATTCTATATTCTAAATTCTATATTCAGTATTATTTAATCTATATTCTTAATTCTGTGTTCTGCATAGCATGTTCTTTATTCTGGATTCTATATTCTGTATTCTACATTCTATATTCTGTGTTCTACATTCTATATTCTAAATTGTATATTCAGTATTCTGTATTCTATATTCTAAATTCTGATTTCTGCTTTCTATGTTCCAAAATCTGGCTTCTATATTCTCTAAGCTATATTTTTTATTCTGTTTTCTACATTCTATATTCTAAATTATATATTCAGTATTATGTATTTTATATTCTTTATTCTGTGTTCTACATTCAATATTTTAATTGTTTATAATGTATACTGTATATTATATTCTAAATTCTGTGTTCTGCATTCCATGTTCTAAATTCTGGGTTCTATATTCTCTTTTCTATTTTCTATATTCTGTGTTCTACATTCTATATTGTAAATTCTATATTCAGCATTCTGTATTCTATATTCTAAATTTTGTGTTCTACATTCTATATTCTAAATTCTATATTCAGTATTATGTATTCTGTAACCTAAATTCTGTGTTCTGTATTCCATGTTCTAAATACTGGGTTCTTTATTCTCTATTCTATATTCTATATTCTTTGTTCTACATTCAATATTCTAAATTCTATATTCATTATTCTGTATTCTATATTCTATATTCTGTGTTCTACATTCTATATTCTTAATTCTATATTCAGTATTCTGTATTCTATATTCTAAATTCTGTGTCCCGCATTCTATGTTCTAAATTCTATATTAAGTATCTGTATTGTATATTCTATATACTGTGTTCTGCATTCAATGTTTAAATTCTGTATTCTTCATTCCATGTTCTAAATTCTTGGTTCTATATTCTCTCTTCTTTATTCTATATTATGTGTTCTTCATTCTATATCTGAATTCCATATTCAGTATTCTGTATTCTATATTTTTAATTCTGTGTTCTGCTTTCCATGTTCTAAATTCAGTGTTCTGTATTCTGTTTTCCATATTCAATATTCTGTGTTCTAAATTCTATATTCTGTATTCTTTGTCCTATATTCCGTATTCTATTATCTATATTCTGTGTTCTTCATTCTATATTCTTAATTCTATATTCAGTTTTCTCTTTTCCATATTCTTAATTCTGTTTTTGAATTCCGAGTTCTAAATTCTGGGTTCTATATTCTGTACTTTATATTGTACAATTTGTGTTATTCATTCTATATTCTAAATGCTATATTCTGCATTCAAAACTCAATGTTCTAATTTCTGTGTTCTACATTCTATATTATAAATTCTATATTCAGTATTCTATATTCTATATTCTAAATTCTGTGTTCTACATTCCGTGTTCTAAATTCTGGGTTTTATATTCTGTGTTCTACATTGTATATTCTGTGTTCTACATTCCATAATCTCAATTCCATATTCAGTATTCTATATTCAATATTCTAAATTCTGGGATCTGATTCCATATACTAAATTCTGGGTTTTACATTCTCTATTCTATATTCTATATTCTGTGTTCTACATTATATATTCTAAATTCTACTTTCAGTATTCTGTATTCCATATTCTAAATTCTGTGTACTACATTCTATATTCTAAATTCTTTATTCAGTATCCTGTATTCTATATTCTAAATTCTGTGTTCTGCCCGCCATGATCTAAATTCTGGGTTCTACATTCTGTTTTCCATATTCTATATCCTGTGTTCTACATTCTATATTCTGTATACTCTTTTCTGCATTCCGTTTTCTACATTCTATATTCTGTGTTCTACATGCTATATTATAAATTCTATATTCAGTATTCTGTATTCTATATTCTAAATTCGGTGTACTGCATTCAGTGTACTAAATACTGTGTTCTGCATTTAATGTTCTAAATCCTCGGTTCTATATTCTCTATTCTATATTATATATTCTGTGTTCCGCATTCTATGTTCCAAATTGTATATTCAGTATTCTGTGTTCTATATACGAAATTCTGTGTTCTGCATCCCATGTTCTAAATTCTGTGTTCTGTATTCTGTTTTCAATAGTCTATATACTGTTTTCTGCATTCTATATACTGTATTCTATATTCTGTATTCCGTATTCTACATTCTATATTCTGTGTTCTACATTCTATATTCTAAATACTTTATTCACTATTCCGTATTCTATATTCTAAATTCTGTGTTCTGAATTCCATGTTCTAAATTCTGGGTTCTGTATTCTGTTTTCCGTATTCTATATTCTGTGTTGTATATTCAATATTCTGTATTCTATATTCTACATTCCGTATTCTGTACTCTATATTATGTGTTCTTCATTCTATATTCTACATTCTATATTCTGAATTCCGTAATCTATATTCTATATACTCTGTTCTACATTCTTATTTTAAATTCTATATTCAGCTTTCTGTATTCTATATTATAAATTCTGTGTTCTACATTCTATATTCTAAATTCTATATTCAGTATTATTTAATCTATATTCAAATTCTGTGTTCTGCATAGCATGTTCTTTATTCTGGATTCTATATTCTGTATTCTACCTTCTATATTCTGTGTTCTACATTCTATATTCTAAATTCTATATTCAGTAATCTTTATTCTATATTCTAAATTCTGTGTTCTACATTCTATATTCTTAATTGCATATTCAGTATTCTGTATTCTATATTCTAAATTCTGTGTTCTGTATACCATGTTCTAAATTCTATATTCTATATTCTATATTCTGTGTTCTACATTATATATTCTTAATTCTTATTCAGTATCCTTTGTTTTATATTCTAAATTCTGTGTTCTGCATTCCATGTTCTAAATTATGGGTTCAATATTCTTTATTCTATATTCTATATACTGTGTTCCACACACTATATTCTAAATTCTATATTCTGTATTCTGTATTCTATATTCTAAATAATGTGTTCTGCATTCCATGTTCTAAATTCTATATTCAGTATTCTGTATTCTATATTCTAAAATCTGTGTTCCGCATTCCACATTCTAAATTCTATATGCACTATTCTGTATTCTATATTCTAAATACTGTGTTCTTCATTCCATGTTCTAAATTCTGTTTTCTGTATTCTTTTTTCCATATTCTATAATCTGTTTTCTGCATTCTATATTCTGTATTCTATATTCTGCATTTCGTATTCTATATTGTATATTCTGTGTTCTACATTCTATATTCTAAATTCTATATTCAGTATTATTTAATCTATATTCTAAATTCTGTGTTCTGCATAGCATGTTCTTTATTCTGGATTCTATATTCTGTATTCTACATTCTATATTCTGTGTTCTACATTGTATATTCTAAATTCTATATTCAGTATTCTTTATTCTACATCCTAAATTCTGTGTTCTACATTCTATATTCTAAATTGTATATTCAGTATTCTGTATTCTATATTCTAAATTCTGATTTCTGCTTTCTATGTTCCAAAATCTGGCTTCTATATTCTCTAAGCTATATTTTTTATTCTGTTTTTACATTCTATATTCTAAATTATTTATTCAGTATTATGTATTTTATATTGTTTATTCTGTGTTCTACATTCAATATTTTAATTGTTTATAATGTATACTGTATATTATATTCTAAATTCTGTGTTCTGCATTCCATGTTCTAAATTCTGGGTTCTATATTCTCTTTTCTATTTTCTATATTCTGTGTTCTACATTCTATATTGTAAATTCTATATTCAGCATTCTGTATTCTATATTCTAAATTTTGTGTTCTACATTCTATATTCTAAATTCTATATTCAGTATTATGTATTCTGTAACCTAAATTCTGTGTTCTGTATTCCATGTTCTAAATACTGGGTTCTTTATTCTCTATTCTCTATTCTATATTCTTTGTTCTACATTCAATATTCTAAATTCTATATTCATTATTCTCTATTCTATATTCTATATTCTGTGTTCTACATTCTATATTCTAAATTCTATATTCAGTATTCTGTATTCTATATTCTAAATTCTGTGTCCCGCATTCTATGTTCTAAATTCTATATTAAGTATCTGTATTGTATATTCTATATACTGTGTTCTGCATTCAATGTTTAAATTCTGTATTCTTCATTCCATGTTCTAAATTCTTGGTTCTATATTCTCTCTTCTTTATTCTATATTATGTGTTCTTCATTCTATATCTGAATTCCATATTCAGTATTCTGTATTCTATATTTTTAATTCTGTGTTCTGCTTTCCATGTTCTAAATTCAGTGTTCTGTATTCTGTTTTCCATATTCAATATTCTGTGTTCTAAATTCTATATTCTGTATTCTTTGTCCTATATTCCGTATTCTATTATCTATATTCTGTGTTCTTCATTCTATATTCTTAATTCTATATTCAGTTTTCTCTTTTCCATATTCTTAATTCTGTTTTTGAATTCCGAGTTCTAAATTCTGGGTTCTATATTCTGTACTTTATATTGTATAATTTGTGTTATTCATTCTATATTCTAAATGCTATATTCTGCATTCAAAACTCAATGTTCTAATTTCTGTGTTCTACATTCTATATTATAAATTCTATATTCAGTATTCTATATTCTATATTCTAAATTCTGTGTTCTACATTCCGTGTTCTAAATTCTGGGTTCTATATTCTGTGTTCTACATTGTATATTCTGTGTTCTACATTCCATAATCTCAATTCCATATTCAGTATTCTATATTCAATATTCTAAATTCTGGGATCTGATTCCATATACTAAATTCTGGGTTTTTCATTCTCTATTCTATATTCTATATTCTGTGTTCTACATTATATATTCTAAATTCTACTTTCAGTATTCTGTATTCCATATTCTAAATTCTGTGTACTACATTCTATATTCTAAATTCTTTATTCAGTATCCTGTATTCTATATTCTAAAATTTGTGTTCTGCCCGCCATGATCTAAATTCTGGGTTCTACATTCTGTTTTCCATATTCTATATCCTCTGTTCTACATTCTATATTCTGTATACTCTTTTCTGCATTCCGTTTTCTACATTCTATATTCTGTGTTCTACATGCTATATTATAAATTCTATATTCAGTATTCTGTATTCTATATTCTAAATTCGGTGTACTGCATTCAGTGTACTAAATACTGTGTTCTGCATTTAATGTTCTAAATCCTCGGTTCTATATTCTCTATTCTATATTATATATTCTGTGTTCCGCATTCTATGTTCCAAATTGTATATTCAGTATTCTGTGTTCTATATACGAAATTCTGTGTTCTGCATCCCATGTTCTAAATTCTGTGTTCTGTATTCTGTTTTCAATAGTCTATATACTGTTTTCTGCATTCTATATACTGTATTCTATATTCTGTATTCCGTATTCTACATTCTATATTCTGTGTTCTACATTCTATATTCTAAATACTTTATTCACTATTCCGTATTCTATATTCTAAATTCTGTGTTCTGAATTCCATGTTCTAAATTCTGGGTTCTGTATTCTGTTTTCCGTATTCTATATTCTGTGTTGTATATTCAATATTCTGTATTCTATATTCTACATTCCGTATTCTGTACTCTATATTATGTGTTCTTCATTCTATATTCTACATTCTATATTCTGAATTCCATAATCTATATTCTATATACTCTGTTCTACATTCTTATTTTAAATTCTATATTCAGCTTTCTGTATTCTATATTATAAATTCTGTGTTCTACATTCTATATTCTAAATTCTATATTCAGTATTATTTAATCTATATTCAAATTCTGTGTTCTGCATAGCATGTTCTTTATTCTGGATTCTATATTCTGTATTCTACCTTCTATATTCTGTGTTCTACATTCTATATTCTAAATTCTATATTCAGTAATCTTTATTCTATATTCTAAATTCTGTGTTCTACATTCTATATTCTTAATTGCATATTCAGTATTCTGTATTCTATATTCTAAATTCTGTGTTCTGTATACCATGTTCTAAATTCTATATTCTATATTCTATATTCTGTGTTCTACATTATATATTCTTAATTCTTATTCAGTATCCTTTGTTTTATATTCTAAATTCTGTGTTCTGCATTCCATGTTCTAAATTATGGGTTCAATATTCTTTATTCTATATTCTATATACTGTGTTCCTCACACTATATTCTAAATTCTATATTCAGTATTCTGTATTCTATATTCTAAATAATGTGTTCTGCATTCCATGTTCTAAATTCTATATTCAGTATTCTGTATTCTATATTCTAAAATCTGTGTTCCGCATTCCACATTCTAAATTCTATATGCACTATTCTGTATTCTATATTCTAAATACTGTGTTCTGCATTCCATGTTCTAAATTCTGTTTTCTGTATTCTTTTTTCCATATTCTATAATCTGTTTTCTACATTCTATATTCTGTATTCTATATTCTGCATTTCGTATTCTATATTGTATATTCTGTGTTCTACATTCTATATTCTAAATTCTATATTCAGTATTCTTTATTCTACATCCTAAATTCTGTGTTCTACATTCTATATTCTAAATTGTATATTCAGTATTCTGTATTCTATATTCTAAATTCTGATTTCTGCTTTCTATGTTCCAAAATCTGGCTTCTATATTCTCTAAGCTATATTTTTTATTCTGTTTTCTACATTCTATATTCTAAATTATATATTCAGTATTATGTATTTTATATTCTTTATTCTGTGTTCTACATTCAATATTTTAATTGTTTATAAAGTATACTGTATATTATATTCTGAATTCTGTGTTCTGCATTCCATGTTCTAAATTCTGGGTTCTATATTCTCTTTTCTATTTTCTATATTCTGTGTTCTACATTCTATATTCTAAATTCTATGTTCAGTATTCTGTATTCTATATTCTAAATTCTGTGTCCCGCATTCTATGTTCTAAATTCTATATTAAGTATCTGTATTGTATATTCTATATACTGTGTTCTGCATTCAATGTTTAAATTCTGTATTCTTCATTCCATGTTCTAAATTCTTGGTTCTATATTCTCTCTTCTTTATTCTATATTATGTGTTCTTCATTCTATATCTGAATTCCATATTCAGTATTCTGTATTCTATATTTTTAATTCTGTGTTCTGCTTTCCATGTTCTAAATTCAGTGTTCTGTATTCTGTTTTCCATATTCAATATTCTGTGTTCTAAATTCTATATTCTGTATTCTTTGTCCTATATTCCGTATTCTATTATCTATATTCTGTGTTCTTCATTCTATATTCTTAATTCTATATTCAGTTTTCTCTTTTCCATATTCTTAATTCTGTTTTTGAATTCCGAGTTCTAAATTCTGGGTTCTATATTCTGTACTTTATATTGTACAATTTGTGTTATTCATTCTATATTCTAAATGCTATATTCTGCATTCAAAACTCAATGTTCTAATTTCTGTGTTCTACATTCTATATTATAAATTCTATATTCAGTATTCTATATTCTATATTCTAAATTCTGTGTTCTACATTCCGTGTTCTAAATTCTGGGTTTTATATTCTGTGTTCTACATTGTATATTCTGTGTTCTACATTCCATAATCTCAATTCCATATTCAGTATTCTATATTCAATATTCTAAATTCTGGGATCTGATTCCATATACTAAATTCTGGGTTTTACATTCTCTATTCTATATTCTATATTCTGTGTTCTACATTATATATTCTAAATTCTACTTTCAGTATTCTGTATTCCATATTCTAAATTCTGTGTACTACATTCTATATTCTAAATTCTTTATTCAGTATCCTGTATTCTATATTCTAAATTCTGTGTTCTGCCCGCCATGATCTAAATTCTGGGTTCTACATTCTGTTTTCCATATTCTATATCCTGTGTTCTACATTCTATATTCTGTATACTCTTTTCTGCATTCCGTTTTCTACATTCTATATTCTGTGTTCTACATGCTATATTATAAATTCTATATTCAGTATTCTGTATTCTATATTCTAAATTCGGTGTACTGCATTCAGTGTACTAAATACTGTGTTCTGCATTTAATGTTCTAAATCCTCGGTTCTATATTCTCTATTCTATATTATATATTCTGTGTTCCGCATTCTATGTTCCAAATTGTATATTCAGTATTCTGTGTTCTATATACGAAATTCTGTGTTCTGCATCCCATGTTCTAAATTCTGTGTTCTGTATTCTGTTTTCAATAGTCTATATACTGTTTTCTGCATTCTATATACTGTATTCTATATTCTGTATTCCGTATTCTACATTCTATATTCTGTGTTCTACATTCTATATTCTAAATACTTTATTCACTATTCCGTATTCTATATTCTAAATTCTGTGTTCTGAATTCCATGTTCTAAATTCTGGGTTCTGTATTCTGTTTTCCGTATTCTATATTCTGTGTTGTATATTCAATATTCTGTATTCTATATTCTACATTCCGTATTCTGTACTCTATATTATGTGTTCTTCATTCTATATTCTACATTCTATATTCTGAATTCCGTAATCTATATTCTATATACTCTGTTCTACATTCTTATTTTAAATTCTATATTCAGCTTTCTGTATTCTATATTATAAATTCTGTGTTCTACATTCTATATTCTAAATTCTATATTCAGTATTATTTAATCTATATTCAAATTCTGTGTTCTGCATAGCATGTTCTTTATTCTGGATTCTATATTCTGTATTCTACCTTCTATATTCTGTGTTCTACATTCTATATTCTAAATTCTATATTCAGTAATCTTTATTCTATATTCTAAATTCTGTGTTCTACATTCTATATTCTTAATTGCATATTCAGTATTCTGTATTCTATATTCTAAATTCTGTGTTCTGTATACCATGTTCTAAATTCTATATTCTATATTCTATATTCTGTGTTCTACATTATATATTCTTAATTCTTATTCAGTATCCTTTGTTTTATATTCTAAATTCTGTGTTCTGCATTCCATGTTCTAAATTATGGGTTCAATATTCTTTATTCTATATTCTATATACTGTGTTCCACACACTATATTCTAAATTCTATATTCTGTATTCTGTATTCTATATTCTAAATAATGTGTTCTGCATTCCATGTTCTAAATTCTATATTCAGTATTCTGTATTCTATATTCTAAAATCTGTGTTCCGCATTCCACATTCTAAATTCTATATGCACTATTCTGTATTCTATATTCTAAATACTGTGTTCTTCATTCCATGTTCTAAATTCTGTTTTCTGTATTCTTTTTTCCATATTCTATAATCTGTTTTCTGCATTCTATATTCTGTATTCTATATTCTGCATTTCGTATTCTATATTGTATATTCTGTGTTCTACATTCTATATTCTAAATTCTATATTCAGTATTATTTAATCTATATTCTAAATTCTGTGTTCTGCATAGCATGTTCTTTATTCTGGATTCTATATTCTGTATTCTACATTCTATATTCTGTGTTCTACATTGTATATTCTAAATTCTATATTCAGTATTCTTTATTCTACATCCTAAATTCTGTGTTCTACATTCTATATTCTAAATTGTATATTCAGTATTCTGTATTCTATATTCTAAATTCTGATTTCTGCTTTCTATGTTCCAAAATCTGGCTTCTATATTCTCTAAGCTATATTTTTTATTCTGTTTTTACATTCTATATTCTAAATTATTTATTCAGTATTATGTATTTTATATTGTTTATTCTGTGTTCTACATTCAATATTTTAATTGTTTATAATGTATACTGTATATTATATTCTAAATTCTGTGTTCTGCATTCCATGTTCTAAATTCTGGGTTCTATATTCTCTTTTCTATTTTCTATATTCTGTGTTCTACATTCTATATTGTAAATTCTATATTCAGCATTCTGTATTCTATATTCTAAATTTTGTGTTCTACATTCTATATTCTAAATTCTATATTCAGTATTATGTATTCTGTAACCTAAATTCTGTGTTCTGTATTCCATGTTCTAAATACTGGGTTCTTTATTCTCTATTCTCTATTCTATATTCTTTGTTCTACATTCAATATTCTAAATTCTATATTCATTATTCTCTATTCTATATTCTATATTCTGTGTTCTACATTCTATATTCTAAATTCTATATTCAGTATTCTGTATTCTATATTCTAAATTCTGTGTCCCGCATTCTATGTTCTAAATTCTATATTAAGTATCTGTATTGTATATTCTATATACTGTGTTCTGCATTCAATGTTTAAATTCTGTATTCTTCATTCCATGTTCTAAATTCTTGGTTCTATATTCTCTCTTCTTTATTCTATATTATGTGTTCTTCATTCTATATCTGAATTCCATATTCAGTATTCTGTATTCTATATTTTTAATTCTGTGTTCTGCTTTCCATGTTCTAAATTCAGTGTTCTGTATTCTGTTTTCCATATTCAATATTCTGTGTTCTAAATTCTATATTCTGTATTCTTTGTCCTATATTCCGTATTCTATTATCTATATTCTGTGTTCTTCATTCTATATTCTTAATTCTATATTCAGTTTTCTCTTTTCCATATTCTTAATTCTGTTTTTGAATTCCGAGTTCTAAATTCTGGGTTCTATATTCTGTACTTTATATTGTATAATTTGTGTTATTCATTCTATATTCTAAATGCTATATTCTGCATTCAAAACTCAATGTTCTAATTTCTGTGTTCTACATTCTATATTATAAATTCTATATTCAGTATTCTATATTCTATATTCTAAATTCTGTGTTCTACATTCCGTGTTCTAAATTCTGGGTTCTATATTCTGTGTTCTACATTGTATATTCTGTGTTCTACATTCCATAATCTCAATTCCATATTCAGTATTCTATATTCAATATTCTAAATTCTGGGATCTGATTCCATATACTAAATTCTGGGTTTTTCATTCTCTATTCTATATTCTATATTCTGTGTTCTACATTATATATTCTAAATTCTACTTTCAGTATTCTGTATTCCATATTCTAAATTCTGTGTACTACATTCTATATTCTAAATTCTTTATTCAGTATCCTGTATTCTATATTCTAAAATTTGTGTTCTGCCCGCCATGATCTAAATTCTGGGTTCTACATTCTGTTTTCCATATTCTATATCCTCTGTTCTACATTCTATATTCTGTATACTCTTTTCTGCATTCCGTTTTCTACATTCTATATTCTGTGTTCTACATGCTATATTATAAATTCTATATTCAGTATTCTGTATTCTATATTCTAAATTCGGTGTACTGCATTCAGTGTACTAAATACTGTGTTCTGCATTTAATGTTCTAAATCCTCGGTTCTATATTCTCTATTCTATATTATATATTCTGTGTTCCGCATTCTATGTTCCAAATTGTATATTCAGTATTCTGTGTTCTATATACGAAATTCTGTGTTCTGCATCCCATGTTCTAAATTCTGTGTTCTGTATTCTGTTTTCAATAGTCTATATACTGTTTTCTGCATTCTATATACTGTATTCTATATTCTGTATTCCGTATTCTACATTCTATATTCTGTGTTCTACATTCTATATTCTAAATACTTTATTCACTATTCCGTATTCTATATTCTAAATTCTGTGTTCTGAATTCCATGTTCTAAATTCTGGGTTCTGTATTCTGTTTTCCGTATTCTATATTCTGTGTTGTATATTCAATATTCTGTATTCTATATTCTACATTCCGTATTCTGTACTCTATATTATGTGTTCTTCATTCTATATTCTACATTCTATATTCTGAATTCCATAATCTATATTCTATATACTCTGTTCTACATTCTTATTTTAAATTCTATATTCAGCTTTCTGTATTCTATATTATAAATTCTGTGTTCTACATTCTATATTCTAAATTCTATATTCAGTATTATTTAATCTATATTCAAATTCTGTGTTCTGCATAGCATGTTCTTTATTCTGGATTCTATATTCTGTATTCTACCTTCTATATTCTGTGTTCTACATTCTATATTCTAAATTCTATATTCAGTAATCTTTATTCTATATTCTAAATTCTGTGTTCTACATTCTATATTCTTAATTGCATATTCAGTATTCTGTATTCTATATTCTAAATTCTGTGTTCTGTATACCATGTTCTAAATTCTATATTCTATATTCTATATTCTGTGTTCTACATTATATATTCTTAATTCTTATTCAGTATCCTTTGTTTTATATTCTAAATTCTGTGTTCTGCATTCCATGTTCTAAATTATGGGTTCAATATTCTTTATTCTATATTCTATATACTGTGTTCCTCACACTATATTCTAAATTCTATATTCAGTATTCTGTATTCTATATTCTAAATAATGTGTTCTGCATTCCATGTTCTAAATTCTATATTCAGTATTCTGTATTCTATATTCTAAAATCTGTGTTCCGCATTCCACATTCTAAATTCTATATGCACTATTCTGTATTCTATATTCTAAATACTGTGTTCTGCATTCCATGTTCTAAATTCTGTTTTCTGTATTCTTTTTTCCATATTCTATAATCTGTTTTCTACATTCTATATTCTGTATTCTATATTCTGCATTTCGTATTCTATATTGTATATTCTGTGTTCTACATTCTATATTCTAAATTCTATATTCAGTATTCTTTATTCTACATCCTAAATTCTGTGTTCTACATTCTATATTCTAAATTGTATATTCAGTATTCTGTATTCTATATTCTAAATTCTGATTTCTGCTTTCTATGTTCCAAAATCTGGCTTCTATATTCTCTAAGCTATATTTTTTATTCTGTTTTCTACATTCTATATTCTAAATTATATATTCAGTATTATGTATTTTATATTCTTTATTCTGTGTTCTACATTCAATATTTTAATTGTTTATAAAGTATACTGTATATTATATTCTGAATTCTGTGTTCTGCATTCCATGTTCTAAATTCTGGGTTCTATATTCTCTTTTCTATTTTCTATATTCTGTGTTCTACATTCTATATTCTAAATTCTATGTTCAGTATTCTGTATTCTATATTCTAAATTCTGTGTCCCGCATTCTATGTTCTAAATTCTATATTAAGTATCTGTATTGTATATTCTATATACTGTGTTCTGCATTCAATGTTTAAATTCTGTATTCTTCATTCCATGTTCTAAATTCTTGGTTCTATATTCTCTCTTCTTTATTCTATATTATGTGTTCTTCATTCTATATCTGAATTCCATATTCAGTATTCTGTATTCTATATTTTTAATTCTGTGTTCTGCTTTCCATGTTCTAAATTCAGTGTTCTGTATTCTGTTTTCCATATTCAATATTCTGTGTTCTAAATTCTATATTCTGTATTCTTTGTCCTATATTCCGTATTCTATTATCTATATTCTGTGTTCTTCATTCTATATTCTTAATTCTATATTCAGTTTTCTCTTTTCCATATTCTTAATTCTGTTTTTGAATTCCGAGTTCTAAATTCTGGGTTCTATATTCTGTACTTTATATTGTATAATTTGTGTTATTCATTCTATATTCTAAATGCTATATTCTGCATTCAAATCTCAATGTTCTAATTTCTGTGTTCTACATTCTATATTATAAATTCTATATTCAGTATTCTATATTCTATATTCTAAATTCTGTGTTCTACATTCCGTGTTCTAAATTCTGGGATCTATATTCTGTGTTCTACATTGTATATTCTGTGTTCTACATTCCATAATCTCAATTCCATATTCAGTATTCTATATTCAACATTCTAAATTCTGGGATCTGATTCCATATACTAAATTCTGGGTTTTACATTCTCTATTCTATATTCTATATTCTGTGTTCTACATTATATATTCTAAATTCTACTTTCAGTATTCTGTATTCCATATTCTAAATTCTGTGTACTACATTCTATATTCTAAATTCTTTATTCAGTATCCTGTATTCTATATTCTAAATTCTGTGTTCTGCCCGCCATGATCTAAATTCTGGGTTCTACATTCTGTTTTCCATATTCTATATCCTGTGTTCTACATTCTATATTCTGTATACTCTTTTCTGCATTCCGTTTTCTACATTCTATATTCTGTGTTCTACATGCTATATTATAAATTCTATATTCAGTATTCTGTATTCTATATTCTAAATTCGGTGTACTGCATTCAGTGTACTAAATACTGTGTTCTGCATTTAATGTTCTAAATCCTCGGTTCTATATTCTCTATTCTATATTATATATTCTGTGTTCCGCATTCTATGTTCCAAATTGTGTATTCAGTATTCTGTGTTCTATATACGAAATTCTGTGTTCTGCATCCCATGTTCTAAATTCTGTGTTCTGTATTCTGTTTTCAATAGTCTATATACTGTTTTCTGCATTCTATATACTGTATTCTATATTCTGTATTCCGTATTCTACATTCTATATTCTGTGTTCTACATTCTATATTCTAAATACCTTATTCACTATTCCGTATTCTATATTCTAAATTCTGTGTTCTGAATTCCATGTTCTAAATTCTGGGTTCTGTATTCTGTTTTCCGTATTCTATATTCTGTGTTGTATATTCAATATTCTGTATTCTATATTCTACATTCCGTATTCTGTACTCTATATTATGTGTTCTCCATTCTATATTCTACATTCTATATTCTGAATTCCGTAATCTATATTCTATATACTCTGTTCTACATTCTTATTTTAAATTCTATATTCAGCTTTCTCTATTCTATATTATAAATTCTGTGTTCTACATTCTATATTCTAAATTCTATATTCAGTATTATTTAATCTATATTCAAATTCTGTGTTCTGCATAGCATGTTCTTTATTCTGGATTCTATATTCTGTATTCTACCTTCTATATTCTGTGTTCTACATTCTATATTCTAAATTCTATATTCAGTAATCTTTATTCTATATTCTAAATTCTGTGTTCTACATTCTATATTCTTAATTGCATATTCAGTATTCTGTATTCTATATTCTAAATTCTGTGTTCTGTATACCATGTTCTAAATTCTATATTCTATATTCTATATTCTGTGTTCTACATTATATATTCTTAATTCTTATTCAGTATCCTTTGTTTTATATTCTAAATTCTGTGTTCTGCATTCCATGTTCTAAATTATGGGTTCAATATTCTTTATTCTATATTCTATATACTGTGTTCCTCACACTATATTCTAAATTCTATATTCAGTATTCTGTATTCTATATTCTAAATAATGTGTTCTGCATTCCATGTTCTAAATTCTATATTCAGTATTCTGTATTCTATATTCTAAAATCTGTGTTCCGCATTCCACATTCTAAATTCTATATGCACTATTCTGTATTCTATATTCTAAATACTGTGTTCTGCATTCCATGTTCTAAATTCTGTTTTCTGTATTCTTTTTTCCATATTCTATAATCTGTTTTCTACATTCTATATTCTGTATTCTATATTCTGCATTTCGTATTCTATATTGTATATTCTGTGTTCTACATTCTATATTCTAAATTCTATATTCAGTATTATTTAATCTATATTCTTAATTCTGTGTTCTGCATAGCATGTTCTTTATTCTGGATTCTATATTCTGTATTCTACATTCTATATTCTGTGTTCTACATTCTATATTCTAAATTTTATATTCAGTATTCTGTATTCTATATTCTAAATTCTGATTTCTGCATTCTATGTTCCAAAATCTGGCTTCTATATTCTCTAAGCTATATTTTTTATTCTGTTTTCTACATTCTATATTCTGAATTATATATTCAGTATTATGTATTTTATATTCTTTATTCTGTGTTCTACATTCAATATTTTAATTGTTTATAATGTATACTGTATATTATATTCTAAATTCTGTGTTCTGCATTCCATGTTCTAAATTCTGGGTTCTATATTCTCTTTTCTATTTTCTATATTCTGTGTTCTACATTCTATATTGTAAATTCTATATTCAGCATTCTGTATTCTATATTCTAAATTTTGTGTTCTACATTCTATATTCTAAATTCTATATTCAGTATTATGTATTCTGTAACCTAAATTCTGTGTTCTGTATTCCATGTTCTAAATACTGGGTTCTTTATTCTCTATTCTCTATTCTATATTCTTTGTTCTACATTCAATATTCTAAATTCTATATTCATTATTCTGTATTCTATATTCTATATTCTGTGTTCTACATTCTATATTCTTAATTCTATATTCAGTATTCTGTATTCTATATTCTAAATTCTGTGTCCCGCATTCTATGTTCTAAATTCTATATTAAGTATCTGTATTGTATATTCTATATACTGTGTTCTGCATTCAATGTTTAAATTCTGTATTCTTCATTCCATGTTCTAAATTCTTGGTTCTATATTCTCTCTTCTTTATTCTATATTATGTGTTCTTCATTCTATATCTGAATTCCATATTCAGTATTCTGTATTCTATATTTTTAATTCTGTGTTCTGCTTTCCATGTTCTAAATTCAGTGTTCTGTATTCTGTTTTCCATATTCAATATTCTGTGTTCTAAATTCTATATTCTGTATTCTTTGTCCTATATTCCGTATTCTATTATCTATATTCTGTGTTCTTCATTCTATATTCTTAATTCTATATTCAGTTTTCTCTTTTCCATATTCTTAATTCTGTTTTTGAATTCCGAGTTCTAAATTCTGGGTTCTATATTCTGTACTTTATATTGTACAATTTGTGTTATTCATTCTATATTCTAAATGCTATATTCTGCATTCAAAACTCAATGTTCTAATTTCTGTGTTCTACATTCTATATTATAAATTCTATATTCAGTATTCTATATTCTATATTCTAAATTCTGTGTTCTACATTCCGTGTTCTAAATTCTGGGTTTTATATTCTGTGTTCTACATTGTATATTCTGTGTTCTACATTCCATAATCTCAATTCCATATTCAGTATTCTATATTCAATATTCTAAATTCTGGGATCTGATTCCATATACTAAATTCTGGGTTTTACATTCTCTATTCTATATTCTATATTCTGTGTTCTACATTATATATTCTAAATTCTACTTTCAGTATTCTGTATTCCATATTCTAAATTCTGTGTACTACATTCTATATTCTAAATTCTTTATTCAGTATCCTGTATTCTATATTCTAAATTCTGTGTTCTGCCCGCCATGATCTAAATTCTGGGTTCTACATTCTGTTTTCCATATTCTATATCCTGTGTTCTACATTCTATATTCTGTATACTCTTTTCTGCATTCCGTTTTCTACATTCTATATTCTGTGTTCTACATGCTATATTATAAATTCTATATTCAGTATTCTGTATTCTATATTCTAAATTCGGTGTACTGCATTCAGTGTACTAAATACTGTGTTCTGCATTTAATGTTCTAAATCCTCGGTTCTATATTCTCTATTCTATATTATATATTCTGTGTTCCGCATTCTATGTTCCAAATTGTATATTCAGTATTCTGTGTTCTATATACGAAATTCTGTGTTCTGCATCCCATGTTCTAAATTCTGTGTTCTGTATTCTGTTTTCAATAGTCTATATACTGTTTTCTGCATTCTATATACTGTATTCTATATTCTGTATTCCGTATTCTACATTCTATATTCTGTGTTCTACATTCTATATTCTAAATACTTTATTCACTATTCCGTATTCTATATTCTAAATTCTGTGTTCTGAATTCCATGTTCTAAATTCTGGGTTCTGTATTCTGTTTTCCGTATTCTATATTCTGTGTTGTATATTCAATATTCTGTATTCTATATTCTACATTCCGTATTCTGTACTCTATATTATGTGTTCTTCATTCTATATTCTACATTCTATATTCTGAATTCCGTAATCTATATTCTATATACTCTGTTCTACATTCTTATTTTAAATTCTATATTCAGCTTTCTGTATTCTATATTATAAATTCTGTGTTCTACATTCTATATTCTAAATTCTATATTCAGTATTATTTAATCTATATTCAAATTCTGTGTTCTGCATAGCATGTTCTTTATTCTGGATTCTATATTCTGTATTCTAACTTCTATATTCTGTGTTCTACATTCTATATTCTAAATTCTATATTCAGTAATCTTTATTCTATATTCTAAATTCTGTGTTCTACATTCTATATTCTTAATTGCATATTCAGTATTCTGTATTCTATATTCTAAATTCTGTGTTCTGTATACCATGTTCTAAATTCTATATTCTATATTCTATATTCTGTGTTCTACATTATATATTCTTAATTCTTATTCAGTATCCTTTGTTTTATATTCTAAATTCTGTGTTCTGCATTCCATGTTCTAAATTATGGGTTCAATATTCTTTATTCTATATTCTATATACTGTGTTCCACACACTATATTCTAAATTCTATATTCAGTATTCTGTATTCTATATTCTAAATAATGTGTTCTGCATTCCATGTTCTAAATTCTATATTCAGTATTCTGTATTCTATATTCTAAAATCTGTGTTCCGCATTCCACATTCTAAATTCTATATGCACTATTCTGTATTCTATATTCTAAATACTGTGTTCTTCATTCCATGTTCTAAATTCTGTTTTCTGTATTCTTTTTTCCATATTCTATAATCTGTTTTCTGCATTCTATATTCTGTATTCTATATTCTGCATTTCGTATTCTATATTGTATATTCTGTGTTCTACATTCTATATTCTAAATTCTATATTCAGTATTATTTAATCTATATTCTAAATTCTGTGTTCTGCATAGCATGTTCTTTATTCTGGATTCTATATTCTGTATTCTACATTCTATATTCTGTGTTCTACATTGTATATTCTAAATTCTATATTCAGTATTCTTTATTCTACATCCTAAATTCTGTGTTCTACATTCTATATTCTAAATTGTATATTCAGTATTCTGTATTCTATATTCTAAATTCTGATTTCTGCTTTCTATGTTCCAAAATCTGGCTTCTATATTCTCTAAGCTATATTTTTTATTCTGTTTTTACATTCTATATTCTAAATTATTTATTCAGTATTATGTATTTTATATTCTTTATTCTGTGTTCTACATTCAATATTTTAATTGTTTATAATGTATACTGTATATTATATTCTAAATTCTGTGTTCTGCATTCCATGTTCTAAATTCTGGGTTCTATATTCTCTTTTCTATTTTCTATATTCTGTGTTCTACATTCTATATTGTAAATTCTATATTCAGCATTCTGTATTCTATATTCTAAATTTTGTGTTCTACATTCTATATTCTAAATTCTATATTCAGTATTATGTATTCTGTAACCTAAATTCTGTGTTCTGTATTCCATGTTCTAAATACTGGGTTCTTTATTCTCTATTCTCTATTCTATATTCTTTGTTCTACATTCAATATTCTAAATTCTATATTCATTATTCTGTATTCTATATTCTATATTCTGTGTTCTACATTCTATATTCTAAATTCTATATTCAGTATTCTGTATTCTATATTCTAAATTCTGTGTCCCGCATTCTATGTTCTAAATTCTATATTAAGTATCTGTATTGTATATTCTATATACTGTGTTCTGCATTCAATGTTTAAATTCTGTATTCTTCATTCCATGTTCTAAATTCTTGGTTCTATATTCTCTCTTCTTTATTCTATATTATGTGTTCTTCATTCTATATCTGAATTCCATATTCAGTATTCTGTATTCTATATTTTTAATTCTGTGTTCTGCTTTCCATGTTCTAAATTCAGTGTTCTGTATTCTGTTTTCCATATTCAATATTCTGTGTTCTAAATTCTATATTCTGTATTCTTTGTCCTATATTCCGTATTCTATTATCTATATTCTGTGTTCTTCATTCTATATTCTTAATTCTATATTCAGTTTTCTCTTTTCCATATTCTTAATTCTGTTTTTGAATTCCGAGTTCTAAATTCTGGGTTCTATATTCTGTACTTTATATTGTATAATTTGTGTTATTCATTCTATATTCTAAATGCTATATTCTGCATTCAAAACTCAATGTTCTAATTTCTGTGTTCTACATTCTATATTATAAATTCTATATTCAGTATTCTATATTCTATATTCTAAATTCTGTGTTCTACATTCCGTGTTCTCAATTCTGGGTTCTATATTCTGTGTTCTACATTGTATATTCTGTGTTCTACATTCCATAATCTCAATTCCATATTCAGTATTCTATATTCAATATTCTAAATTCTGGGATCTGATTCCATATACTAAATTCTGGGTTTTTCATTCTCTATTCTATATTCTATATTCTGTGTTCTACATTATATATTCTAAATTCTACTTTCAGTATTCTGTATTCCATATTCTAAATTCTGTGTACTACATTCTATATTCTAAATTCTTTATTCAGTATCCTGTATTCTATATTCTAAAATCTGTGTTCTGCCCGCCATGATCTAAATTCTGGGTTCTACATTCTGTTTTCCATATTCTATATCCTGTGTTCTACATTCTATATTCTGTATACTCTTTTCTGCATTCCGTTTTCTACATTCTATATTCTGTGTTCTACATGCTATATTATAAATTCTATATTCAGTATTCTGTATTCTATATTCTAAATTCGGTGTACTGCATTCAGTGTACTAAATACTGTGTTCTGCATTTAATGTTCTAAATCCTCGGTTCTATATTCTCTATTCTATATTATATATTCTGTGTTCCGCATTCTATGTTCCAAATTGTATATTCAGTATTCTGTGTTCTATATACGAAATTCTGTGTTCTGCATCCCATGTTCTAAATTCTGTGTTCTGTATTCTGTTTTCAATAGTCTATATACTGTTTTCTGCATTCTATATACTGTATTCTATATTCTGTATTCCGTATTCTACATTCTATATTCTGTGTTCTACATTCTATATTCTAAATACTTTATTCACTATTCCGTATTCTATATTCTAAATTCTGTGTTCTGAATTCCATGTTCTAAATTCTGGGTTCTGTATTCTGTTTTCCGTATTCTATATTCTGTGTTGTATATTCAATATTCTGTATTCTATATTCTACATTCCGTATTCTGTACTCTATATTATGTGTTCTTCATTCTATATTCTACATTCTATATTCTGAATTCCATAATCTATATTCTATATACTCTGTTCTACATTCTTATTTTAAATTCTATATTCAGCTTTCTGTATTCTATATTATAAATTCTGTGTTCTACATTCTATATTCTAAATTCTATATTCAGTATTATTTAATCTATATTCAAATTCTGTGTTCTGCATAGCATGTTCTTTATTCTGGATTCTATATTCTGTATTCTACCTTCTATATTCTGTGTTCTACATTCTATATTCTAAATTCTATATTCAGTAATCTTTATTCTATATTCTAAATTCTGTGTTCTACATTCTATATTCTTAATTGCATATTCAGTATTCTGTATTCTATATTCTAAATTCTGTGTTCTGTATACCATGTTCTAAATTCTATATTCTATATTCTGTGTTCTACATTATATATTCTTAATTCTTATTCAGTATCCTTTGTTTTATATTCTAAATTCTGTGTTCTGCATTCCATGTTCTAAATTATGGGTTCAATATTCTTTATTCTATATTCTATATACTGTGTTCCTCACACTATATTCTAAATTCTATATTCAGTATTCTGTATTCTATATTCTAAATAATGTGTTCTGCATTCCATGTTCTAAATTCTATATTCAGTATTCTGTATTCTATATTCTAAAATCTGTGTTCCGCATTCCACATTCTAAATTCTATATGCACTATTCTGTATTCTATATTCTAAATACTGTGTTCTGCATTCCATGTTCTAAATTCTGTTTTCTGTATTCTTTTTTCCATATTCTATAATCTGTTTTCTACATTCTATATTCTGTATTCTATATTCTGCATTTCGTATTCTATATTGTATATTCTGTGTTCTACATTCTATATTCTAAATTCTATATTCAGTATTATTTAATCTATATTCTTAATTCTGTGTTCTGCATAGCATGTTCTTTATTCTGGATTCTATATTCTGTATTCTACATTCTATATTCTGTGTTCTACATTCTATATTCTAAATTCTATATTCAGTATTCTTTATTCTACATCCTAAATTCTGTGTTCTACATTCTATATTCTAAATTGTATATTCAGTATTCTGTATTCTATATTCTAAATTCTGATTTCTGCTTTCTATGTTCCAAAATCTGGCTTCTATATTCTCTAAGCTATATTTTTTATTCTGTTTTCTACATTCTATATTCTAAATTATATATTCAGTATTATGTATTTTATATTCTTTATTCTGTGTTCTACATTCAATATTTTAATTGTTTATAAAGTATACTGTATATTATATTCTGAATTCTGTGTTCTGCATTCCATGTTCTAAATTCTGGGTTCTATATTCTCTTTTCTATTTTCTATATTCTGTGTTCTACATTCTATATTCTAAATTCTATGTTCAGTATTCTGTATTCTATATTCTAAATTCTGTGTCCCGCATTCTATGTTCTAAATTCTATATTAAGTATCTGTATTGTATATTCTATATACTGTGTTCTGCATTCAATGTTTAAATTCTGTATTCTTCATTCCATGTTCTAAATTCTTGGTTCTATATTCTCTCTTCTTTATTCTATATTATGTGTTCTTCATTCTATATCTGAATTCCATATTCAGTATTCTGTATTCTATATTTTTAATTCTGTGATCTGCTTTCCATGTTCTAAATTCAGTGTTCTGTATTCTGTTTTCCATATTCAATATTCTGTGTTCTAAATTCTATATTCTGTATTCTTTGTCCTATATTCCGTATTCTATTATCTATATTCTGTGTTCTTCATTCTATATTCTTAATTCTATATTCAGTTTTCTCTTTTCCATATTCTTAATTCTGTTTTTGAATTCCGAGTTCTAAATTCTGGGTTCTATATTCTGTACTTTATATTGTATAATTTGTGTTATTCATTCTATATTCTAAATGCTATATTCTGCATTCAAAACTCAATGTTCTAATTTCTGTGTTCTACATTCTATATTATAAATTCTATATTCAGTATTCTATATTCTATATTCTAAATTCTGTGTTCTACATTCCGTGTTCTAAATTCTGGGTTCTATATTCTGTGTTCTTCATTGTATATTCTGTGTTCTACATTCCATAATCTCAATTCCATATTCAGTATTCTATATTCAACATTCTAAATTCTGGGATCTGATTCCATATACTAAAGTCTGGGTTTTACATTCTCTATTCTATATTCTATATTCTGTGTTCTACATTATATATTCTAAATTCTACTTTCAGTATTCTGTATTCCATATTCTAAATTCTGTGTACTACATTCTATATTCTAAATTCTTTATTCAGTATCCTGTATTCTGTATTCTAAATTCTGTGTTCTGCCCGCCATGATCTAAATTCTGGGTTCTACATTCTGTTTTCCATATTCTATATCCTGTGTTCTACATTCTATATTCTGTATACTCTTTTCTGCATTCCGTTTTCTACATTCTATATTCTGTGTTCTACATGCTATATTATAAATTCTATATTCAGTATTCTGTATTCTATATTCTAAATTCGGTGTACTGCATTCAGTGTACTAAATACTGTGTTCTGCATTTAATGTTCTAAATCCTCGGTTCTATATTCTCTATTCTATATTATATATTCTGTGTTCCGCATTCTATGTTCCAAATTGTATATTCAGTATTCTGTGTTCTATATACGAAATTCTGTGTTCTGCATCCCATGTTCTAAATTCTGTGTTCTGTATTCTGTTTTCAATAGTCTATATACTGTTTTCTGCATTCTATATACTGTATTCTATATTCTGTATTCCGTATTCTACATTCTATATTCTGTGTTCTACATTCTATATTCTAAATACTTTATTCACTATTCCGTATTCTATATTCTAAATTCTGTGTTCTGAATTCCATGTTCTAAATTCTGGGTTCTGTATTCTGTTTTCCGTATTCTATATTCTGTGTTGTATATTCAATATTCTGTATTCTATATTCTACATTCCGTATTCTGTACTCTATATTATGTGTTCTTCATTCTATATTCTACATTCTATATTCTGAATTCCGTAATCTATATTCTATATACTCTGTTCTACATTCTTATTTTAAATTCTATATTCAGCTTTCTCTATTCTATATTATAAATTCTGTGTTCTACATTCTATATTCTAAATTCTATATTCAGTATTATTTAATCTATATTCAAATTCTATGTTCTGCATAGCATGTTCTTTATTCTGGATTCTATATTCTGTATTCTACCTTCTATATTCTGTGTTCTACATTATATATTCTTAATTCTTATTCAGTATCCTTTGTTTTATATTCTAAATTCTGTGTTCTGCATTCCATGTTCTAAATTTTGGGTTCAATATTCTTTATTCTATATTCTATATACTGTGTTCCTCACACTATATTCTAAATTCTATATTCAGTATTCTGTATTCTATATTCTAAATAATGTGTTCTGCATTCCATGTTCTAAATTCTATATTCAGTATTCTGTATTCTATATTCTAAAATCTGTGTTCCGCATTCCACATTCTAAATTCTATATGCACTATTCTGTATTCTATATTCTAAATACTGTGTTCTGCATTCCATGTTCTAAATTCTGTTTTCTGTATTCTTTTTTCCATATTCTATAATCTGTTTTCTACATTCTATATTCTGTATTCTATATTCTGCATTTCGTATTCTATATTGTATATTCTGTGTTCTACATTCTATATTCTAAATTCTATATTCAGTATTATTTAATCTATATTCTAAATTCTGTGTTCTGCATAGCATGTTCTTTATTCTGGATTCTATATTCTGTATTCTACATTCTATATTCTGTGTTCTACATTCTATATTCTAAATTCTATATTCAGTATTCTTTATTCTATATCCTAAATTCTGTGTTCTACATTCTATATTCTAAATTGTATATTCAGTATTCTGTATTCTATATTCTAAATTCTGATTTCTGCTTTCTATGTTCCAAAATCTGGCTTCTATATTCTCTAAGCTATATTTTTTATTCTGTTTTCTACATTCTATATTCTAAATTATATATTCAGTATTATGTATTTTATATTCTTTATTCTGTGTTCTACATTCAATATTTTAATTGTTTATAAAGTATACTGTATATTATATTCTAAATTCTGTGTTCTGCATTCCATGTTCTAAATTCTGGGTTCTATATTCTCTTTTCTATTTTCTATATTCTGTGTTCTACATTCTATATTGTAAATTCTATATTCAGCATTCTGTATTCTATATTCTAAATTTTGTGTTCTACATTCTATATTCTAAATTCTATATTCAGTATTATGTATTCTGTAACCTAAATTCTGTGTTCTGTATTCCATGTTCTAAATACTGGGTTCTTTATTCTCTATTCTCTATTCTATATTCTTTGTTCTACATTCAATATTCTAAATTCTATATTCATTATTCTGTATTCTATATTCTATATTCTGTGTTCTACATTCTATATTCTAAATTCTATATTCAGTATTCTGTATTCTATATTCTAAATTCTGTGTCCCGCATTCTATGTTCTAAATTCTATATTAAGTATCTGTATTGTATATTCTATATACTGTGTTCTGCATTCAATGTTTAAATTCTGTATTCTTCATTCCATGTTCTAAATTCTTGGTTCTATATTCTCTCTTCTTTATTCTATATTATGTGTTCTTCATTCTATATCTGAATTCCATATTCAGTATTCTGTATTCTATATTTTTAATTCTGTGTTCTGCTTTCCATGTTCTAAATTCAGTGTTCTGTATTCTGTTTTCCATATTCAATATTCTGTGTTCTAAATTCTATATTCTGTATTCTTTGTCCTATATTCCGTATTCTATTATCTATATTCTGTGTTCTTCATTCTATATTCTTAATTCTATATTCAGTTTTCTCTTTTCCATATTCTTAATTCTGTTTTTGAATTCCGAGTTCTAAATTCTGGGTTCTATATTCTGTACTTTATATTGTATAATTTGTGTTATTCATTCTATATTCTAAATGCTATATTCTGCATTCAAAACTCAATGTTCTAATTTCTGTGTTCTACATTCTATATTATAAATTCTATATTCAGTATTCTATATTCTATATTCTAAATTCTGTGTTCTACATTCCGTGTTCTCAATTCTGGGATCTATATTCTGTGTTCTACATTGTATATTCTGTGTTCTACATTCCATAATCTCAATTCCATATTCAGTATTCTATATTCAATATTCTAAATTCTGGGATCTGATTCCATATACTAAATTCTGGGTTTTACATTGTGTATTCTATATTCTATATTCTGTGTTCTACATTATATATTCTAAATTCTACTTTCAGTATTCTGTATTCCATATTCTAAATTCTGTGTACTACATTCTATATTCTAAATTCTTTATTCAGTATCCTGTATTCTATATTCTAAATTCTGTGTTCTGCCCGCCATGATCTAAATTCTGGGTTCTACATTCTGTTTTCCATATTCTATATCCTGTGTTCTACATTCTATATTCTGTATACTCTTTTCTGCATTCCGTTTTCTACATTCTATATTCTGTGTTCTACATGCTATATTATAAATTCTATATTCAGTATTCTGTATTCTATATTCTAAATTCGGTGTACTGCATTCAGTGTACTAAATACTGTGTTCTGCATTTAATGTTCTAAATCCTCGGTTCTATATTCTCTATTCTATATTATATATTCTGTGTTCCGCATTCTATGTTCCAAATTGTATATTCAGTATTCTGTGTTCTATATACGAAATTCTGTGTTCTGCATCCCATGTTCTAAATTCTGTGTTCTGTATTCTGTTTTCAATAGTCTATATACTGTTTTCTGCATTCTATATACTGTATTCTATATTCTGTATTCCGTATTCTACATTCTATATTCTGTGTTCTACATTCTATATTCTAAATACTTTATTCACTATTCCGTATTCTATATTCTAAATTCTGTGTTCTGAATTCCATGTTCTAAATTCTGGGTTCTGTATTCTGTTTCCCGTATTCTATATTCTGTGTTGTATATTCAATATTCTGTATTCTATATTCTACATTCCGTATTCTGTACTCTATATTATGTGTTCTTCATTCTATATTCTACATTGTATATTCTGAATTCCGTAATCTATATTCTATATACTCTGTTCTACATTCTTATTTTAAATTCTATATTCAGCTTTCTGTATTCTATATTATAAATTCTGTGTTCTACATTCTATATTCTAAATTCTATATTCAGTATTATTTAATCTATATTCAAATTCTGTGTTCTGCATAGCATGTTCTTTATTCTGGATTCTATATTCTGTATTCTACCTTCTATATTCTGTGTTCTACATTCTATATTCTAAATTCTATATTCAGTAATCTTTATTCTATATTCTAAATTCTGTGTTCTACATTCTATATTCTTAATTGCATATTCAGTATTCTGTATTCTATATTCTAAATTCTGTGTTCTGTATACCATGTTCTAAATTCTATATTCTATATTCTATATTCTGTGTTCTACATTATATATTCTTAATTCGTATTCAGTATCCTTTGTTTTATATTCTAAATTCTGTGTTCTGCATTCCATGTTCTAAATTATGGGTTCAATATTCTTTATTCTATATTCTATATACTGTGTTCCTCACACTATATTCTAAATTCTATATTCAGTATTCTGTATTCTATATTCTAAATAATGTGTTCTGCATTCCATGTTCTAAATTCTATATTCAGTATTCTGTATTCTATATTCTAAAATCTGTGTTCCGCATTCCACATTCTAAATTCTATATGCACTATTCTGTATTCTATATTCTAAATACTGTGTTCTGCATTCCATGTTCTAAATTCTGTTTTCTGTATTCTTTTTTCCATATTCTATAATCTGTTTTCTACATTCTATATTCTGTATTCTATATTCTGCATTTCGTATTCTATATTGTATATTCTGTGTTCTACATTCTATATTCTAAATTCTATATTCAGTATTATTTAATCTATATTCTAAATTCTGTGTTCTGCATAGCATGTTCTTTATTCTGGATTCTATATTCTGTATTCTACATTCTATATTCTGTGTTCTACATTCTATATTCTAAATTCTATATTCAGTATTCTTTATTCTACATCCTAAATTCTGTGTTCTACATTCTATATTCTAAATTGTATATTCAGTATTCTGTATTCTATATTCTAAATTCTGATTTCTGCTTTCTATGTTCCAAAATCTGGCTTCTATATTCTCTAAGCTATATTTTTTATTCTGTTTTCTACATTCTATATTCTAAATTATATATTCAGTATTATGTATTTTATATTCTTTATTCTGTGTTCTACATTCAATATTTTAATTGTTTATAAAGTATACTGTATATTATATTCTAAATTCTGTGTTCTGCATTCCATGTTCTAAATTCTGGGTTCTATATTCTCTTTTCTATTTTCTATATTCTGTGTTCTACATTCTATATTCTAAATTCTATGTTCAGTATTCTGTATTCTATATTCTAAATTCTGTGTCCCGCATTCTATGTTCTAAATTCTATATTAAGTATCTGTATTGTATATTCTATATACTGTGTTCTGCATTCAATGTTTAAATTCTGTATTCTTCATTCCATGTTCTAAATTCTTGGTTCTATATTCTCTCTTCTTTATTCTATATTATGTGTTCTTCATTCTATATCTGAATTCCATATTCAGTATTCTGTATTCTATATTTTTAATTCTGTGTTCTGCTTTCCATGTTCTAAATTCAGTGTTCTGTATTCTGTTTTCCATATTCAATATTCTGTGTTCTAAATTCTATATTCTGTATTCTTTGTCCTATATTCCGTATTCTATTATCTATATTCTGTGTTCTTCATTCTATATTCTTAATTCTATATTCAGTTTTCTCTTTTCCATATTCTTAATTCTGTTTTTGAATTCCGAGTTCTAAATTCTGGGTTCTATATTCTGTACTTTATATTGTACAATTTGTGTTATTCATTCTATATTCTAAATGCTATATTCTGCATTCAAATCTCAATGTTCTAATTTCTGTGTTCTACATTCTATATTATAAATTCTATATTCAGTATTCTATATTCTATATTCTAAATTCTGTGTTCTACATTCCGTGTTCTAAATTCTGGGTTCTATATTCTGTGTTCTTCATTGTATATTCTGTGTTCTACATTCCATAATCTCAATTCCATATTCAGTATTCTATATTCAACATTCTAAATTCTGGGATCTGATTCCATATACTAAAGTCTGGGTTTTACATTCTCTATTCTATATTCTATATTCTGTGTTCTACATTATATATTCTAAATTCTACTTTCAGTATTCTGTATTCCATATTCTAAATTCTGTGTACTACATTCTATATTCTAAATTCTTTATTCAGTATCCTGTATTCTGTATTCTAAATTCTGTGTTCTGCCCGCCATGATCTAAATTCTGGGTTCTACATTCTGTTTTCCATATTCTATATCCTGTGTTCTACATTCTATATTCTGTATACTCTTTTCTGCATTCCGTTTTCTACATTCTATATTCTGTGTTCTACATGCTATATTATAAATTCTATATTCAGTATTCTGTATTCTATATTCTAAATTCGGTGTACTGCATTCAGTGTACTAAATACTGTGTTCTGCATTTAATGTTCTAAATCCTCGGTTCTATATTCTCTATTCTATATTATATATTCTGTGTTCCGCATTCTATGTTCCAAATTGTGTATTCAGTATTCTGTGTTCTATATACGAAATTCTGTGTTCTGCATCCCATGTTCTAAATTCTGTGTTCTGTATTCTGTTTTCAATAGTCTATATACTGTTTTCTGCATTCTATATACTGTATTCTATATTCTGTATTCCGTATTCTACATTCTATATTCTGTGTTCTACATTCTATATTCTAAATACCTTATTCACTATTCCGTATTCTATATTCTAAATTCTGTGTTCTGAATTCCATGTTCTAAATTCTGGGTTCTGTATTCTGTTTTCCGTATTCTATATTCTGTGTTGTATATTCAATATTCTGTATTCTATATTCTACATTCCGTATTCTGTACTCTATATTATGTGTTCTCCATTCTATATTCTACATTCTATATTCTGAATTCCGTAATCTATATTCTATATACTCTGTTCTACATTCTTATTTTAAATTCTATATTCAGCTTTCTCTATTCTATATTATAAATTCTGTGTTCTACATTCTATATTCTAAATTCTATATTCAGTATTATTTAATCTATATTCAAATTCTGTGTTCTGCATAGCATGTTCTTTATTCTGGATTCTATATTCTGTATTCTACCTTCTATATTCTGTGTTCTACATTCTATATTCTAAATTCTATATTCAGTAATCTTTATTCTATATTCTAAATTCTGTGTTCTACATTCTATATTCTTAATTGCATATTCAGTATTCTGTATTCTATATTCTAAATTCTGTGTTCTGTATACCATGTTCTAAATTCTATATTCTATATTCTATATTCTGTGTTCTACATTATATATTCTTAATTCTTATTCAGTATCCTTTGTTTTATATTCTAAATTCTGTGTTCTGCATTCCATGTTCTAAATTATGGGTTCAATATTCTTTATTCTATATTCTATATACTGTGTTCCTCACATTATATTCTAAATTCTATATTCAGTATTCTGTATTCTATATTCTAAATAATGTGTTCTGCATTCCATGTTCTAAATTCTATATTCAGTATTCTGTATTCTATATTCTAAAATCTGTGTTCCGCATTCCACATTCTAAATTCTATATGCACTATTCTGTATTCTATATTCTAAATACTGTGTTCTGCATTCCATGTTCTAAATTCTGTTTTCTGTATTCTTTTTTCCATATTCTATAATCTGTTTTCTACATTCTATATTCTGTATTCTATATTCTGCATTTCGTATTCTATATTGTATATTCTGTGTTCTACATTCTATATTCTAAATTCTATATTCAGTATTATTTAATCTATATTCTAAATTCTGTGTTCTGCATAGCATGTTCTTTATTCTGGATTCTATATTCTTTATTCTACATTCTATATTCTGTGTTCTACATTCTATATTCTAAATTCTATATTCAGTATTCTTTATTCTACATCCTAAATTCTGTGTTCTACATTCTATATTCTAAATTGTATATTCAGTATTCTGTATTCTATATTCTAAATTCTGATTTCTGCTTTCTATGTTCCAAAATCTGGCTTCTATATTCTCTAAGCTATATTTTTTATTCTGTTTTCTACATTCTATATTCTAAATTATATATTCAGTATTATGTATTTTATATTCTTTATTCTGTGATCTACATTCAATATTTTAATTGTTTATAAAGTATACTGTATATTATATTCTAAATTCTGTGTTCTGCATTCCATGTTCTAAATTCTGGGTTCTATATTCTCTTTTCTATTTTCTATATTCTGTGTTCTACATTCTATATTGTAAATTCTATATTCAGCATTCTGTATTCTATATTCTAAATTTTGTGTTCTACATTCTATATTCTAAATTCTATATTCAGTATTATGTATTCTGTAACCTAAATTCTGTGTTCTGTATTCCATGTTCTAAATACTGGGTTCTTTATTCTCTATTCTCTATTCTATATTCTTTGTTCTACATTCAATATTCTAAATTCTATATTCATTATTCTGTATTCTATATTCTATATTCTGTGTTCTACATTCTATATTCTTAATTCTATATTCAGTATTCTGTATTCTATATTCTAAATTCTGTGTCCCGCATTCTATGTTCTAAATTCTATATTAAGTATCTGTATTGTATATTCTATATACTGTGTTCTGCATTCAATGTTTAAATTCTGTATTCTTCATTCCATGTTCTAAATTCTTGGTTCTATATTCTCTCTTCTTTATTCTATATTATGTGTTCTTCATTCTATATCTGAATTCCATATTCAGTATTCTGTATTCTATATTTTTAATTCTGTGTTCTGCTTTCCATGTTCTAAATTCAGTGTTCTGTATTCTGTTTTCCATATTCAATATTCTGTGTTCTAAATTCTATATTCTGTATTCTTTGTCCTATATTCCGTATTCTATTATCTATATTCTGTGTTCTTCATTCTATATTCTTAATTCTATATTCAGTTTTCTCTTTTCCATATTCTTAATTCTGTTTTTGAATTCCGAGTTCTAAATTCTGGGTTCTATATTCTGTACTTTATATTGTATAATTTGTGTTATTCATTCTATATTCTAAATGCTATATTCTGCATTCAAAACTCAATGTTCTAATTTCTGTGTTCTACATTCTATATTATAAATTCTATATTCAGTATTCTATATTCTATATTCTAAATTCTGTGTTCTACATTCCGTGTTCTCAATTCTGGGATCTATATTCTGTGTTCTACATTGTATATTCTGTGTTCTACATTCCATAATCTCAATTCCATATTCAGTATTCTATATTCAATATTCTAAATTCTGGGATCTGATTCCATATACTAAATTCTGGGTTTTACATTCTGTATTCTATATTCTATATTCTGTGTTCTACATTATATATTCTAAATTCTACTTTCAGTATTCTGTATTCCATATTCTAAATTCTGTGTACTACATTCTATATTCTAAATTCTTTATTCAGTATCCTGTATTCTATATTCTAAATTCTGTGTTCTGCCCGCCATGATCTAAATTCTGGGTTCTACATTCTGTTTTCCATATTCTATATCCTGTGTTCTACATTCTATATTCTGTATACTCTTTTCTGCATTCCGTTTTCTACATTCTATATTCTGTGTTCTACATGCTATATTATAAATTCTATATTCAGTATTCTGTATTCTATATTCTAAATTCGGTGTACTGCATTCAGTGTACTAAATACTGTGTTCTGCATTTAATGTTCTAAATCCTCGGTTCTATATTCTCTATTCTATATTATATATTCTGTGTTCCGCATTCTATGTTCCAAATTGTATATTCAGTATTCTGTGTTCTATATACGAAATTCTGTGTTCTGCATCCCATGTTCTAAATTCTGTGTTCTGTATTCTGTTTTCAATAGTCTATATACTGTTTTCTGCATTCTATATACTGTATTCTATATTCTGTATTCCGTATTCTACATTCTATATTCTGTGTTCTACATTCTATATTCTAAATACTTTATTCACTATTCCGTATTCTATATTCTAAATTCTGTGTTCTGAATTCCATGTTCTAAATTCTGGGTTCTGTATTCTGTTTCCCGTATTCTATATTCTGTGTTGTATATTCAATATTCTGTATTCTATATTCTACATTCCGTATTCTGTACTCTATATTATGTGTTCTTCATTCTATATTCTACATTGTATATTCTGAATTCCGTAATCTATATTCTATATACTCTGTTCTACATTCTTATTTTAAATTCTATATTCAGCTTTCTGTATTCTATATTATAAATTCTGTGTTCTACATTCTATATTCTAAATTCTATATTCAGTATTATTTAATCTATATTCAAATTCTGTGTTCTGCATAGCATGTTCTTTATTCTGGATTCTATATTCTGTATTCTACCTTCTATATTCTGTGTTCTACATTCTATATTCTAAATTCTATATTCAGTAATCTTTATTCTATATTCTAAATTCTGTGTTCTACATTCTATATTCTTAATTGCATATTCAGTATTCTGTATTCTATATTCTAAATTCTGTGTTCTGTATACCATGTTCTAAATTCTATATTCTATATTCTATATTCTGTGTTCTACATTATATATTCTTAATTCGTATTCAGTATCCTTTGTTTTATATTCTAAATTCTGTGTTCTGCATTCCATGTTCTAAATTATGGGTTCAATATTCTTTATTCTATATTCTATATACTGTGTTCCTCACACTATATTCTAAATTCTATATTCAGTATTCTGTATTCTATATTCTAAATAATGTGTTCTGCATTCCATGTTCTAAATTCTATATTCAGTATTCTGTATTCTATATTCTAAAATCTGTGTTCCGCATTCCACATTCTAAATTCTATATGCACTATTCTGTATTCTATATTCTAAATACTGTGTTCTGCATTCCATGTTCTAAATTCTGTTTTCTGTATTCTTTTTTCCATATTCTATAATCTGTTTTCTACATTCTATATTCTGTATTCTATATTCTGCATTTCGTATTCTATATTGTATATTCTGTGTTCTACATTCTATATTCTAAATTCTATATTCAGTATTATTTAATCTATATTCTAAATTCTGTGTTCTGCATAGCATGTTCTTTATTCTGGATTCTATATTCTGTATTCTACATTCTATATTCTGTGTTCTACATTCTATATTCTAAATTCTATATTCAGTATTCTTTATTCTACATCCTAAATTCTGTGTTCTACATTCTATATTCTAAATTGTATATTCAGTATTCTGTATTCTATATTCTAAATTCTGATTTCTGCTTTCTATGTTCCAAAATCTGGCTTCTATATTCTCTAAGCTATATTTTTTATTCTGTTTTCTACATTCTATATTCTAAATTATATATTCAGTATTATGTATTTTATATTCTTTATTCTGTGTTCTACATTCAATATTTTAATTGTTTATAAAGTATACTGTATATTATATTCTAAATTCTGTGTTCTGCATTCCATGTTCTAAATTCTGGGTTCTATATTCTCTTTTCTATTTTCTATATTCTGTGTTCTACATTCTATATTCTAAATTCTATGTTCAGTATTCTGTATTCTATATTCTAAATTCTGTGTCCCGCATTCTATGTTCTAAATTCTATATTAAGTATCTGTATTGTATATTCTATATACTGTGTTCTGCATTCAATGTTTAAATTCTGTATTCTTCATTCCATGTTCTAAATTCTTGGTTCTATATTCTCTCTTCTTTATTCTATATTATGTGTTCTTCATTCTATATCTGAATTCCATATTCAGTATTCTGTATTCTATATTTTTAATTCTGTGTTCTGCTTTCCATGTTCTAAATTCAGTGTTCTGTATTCTGTTTTCCATATTCAATATTCTGTGTTCTAAATTCTATATTCTGTATTCTTTGTCCTATATTCCGTATTCTATTATCTATATTCTGTGTTCTTCATTCTATATTCTTAATTCTATATTCAGTTTTCTCTTTTCCATATTCTTAATTCTGTTTTTGAATTCCGAGTTCTAAATTCTGGGTTCTATATTCTGTACTTTATATTGTATAATTTGTGTTATTCATTCTATATTCTAAATGCTATATTCTGCATTCAAAACTCAATGTTCTAATTTCTGTGTTCTACATTCTATATTATAAATTCTATATTCAGTATTCTATATTCTATATTCTAAATTCTGTGTTCTACATTCCGTGTTCTAAATTCTGGGTTCTATATTCTGTGTTCTTCATTGTATATTCTGTGTTCTACATTCCATAATCTCAATTCCATATTCAGTATTCTATATTCAACATTCTAAATTCTGGGATCTGATTCCATATACTAAAGTCTGGGTTTTACATTCTCTATTCTATATTCTATATTCTGTGTTCCACATTATATATTCTAAATTCTACTTTCAGTATTCTGTATTCCATATTCTAAATTCTGTGTACTACATTCTATATTCTAAATTCTTTATTCAGTATCCTGTATTCTGTATTCTAAATTCTGTGTTCTGCCCGCCATGATCTAAATTCTGGGTTCTACATTCTGTTTTCCATATTCTATATCCTGTGTTCTACATTCTATATTCTGTATACTCTTTTCTGCATTCCGTTTTCTACATTCTATATTCTGTGTTCTACATGCTATATTATAAATTCTATATTCAGTATTCTGTATTCTATATTCTAAATTCGGTGTACTGCATTCAGTGTACTAAATACTGTGTTCTGCATTTAATGTTCTAAATCCTCGGTTCTATATTCTCTATTCTATATTATATATTCTGTGTTCCGCATTCTATGTTCCAAATTGTGTATTCAGTATTCTGTGTTCTATATACGAAATTCTGTGTTCTGCATCCCATGTTCTAAATTCTGTGTTCTGTATTCTGTTTTCAATAGTCTATATACTGTTTTCTGCATTCTATATACTGTATTCTATATTCTGTATTCCGTATTCTACATTCTATATTCTGTGTTCTACATTCTATATTCTAAATACCTTATTCACTATTCCGTATTCTATATTCTAAATTCTGTGTTCTGAATTCCATGTTCTAAATTCTGGGTTCTGTATTCTGTTTTCCGTATTCTATATTCTGTGTTGTATATTCAATATTCTGTATTCTATATTCTACATTCCGTATTCTGTACTCTATATTATGTGTTCTCCATTCTATATTCTACATTCTATATTCTGAATTCCGTAATCTATATTCTATATACTCTGTTCTACATTCTTATTTTAAATTCTATATTCAGCTTTCTCTATTCTATATTATAAATTCTGTGTTCTACATTCTATATTCTAAATTCTATATTCAGTATTATTTAATCTATATTCAAATTCTGTGTTCTGCATAGCATGTTCTTTATTCTGGATTCTATATTCTGTATTCTACCTTCTATATTCTGTGTTCTACATTCTATATTCTAAATTCTATATTCAGTAATCTTTATTCTATATTCTAAATTCTGTGTTCTACATTCTATATTCTTAATTGCATATTCAGTATTCTATATTCTATATTCTAAATTCTGTGTTCTGTATACCATGTTCTAAATTCTATATTCTATATTCTATATTCTGTGTTCTACATTATATATTCTTAATTCTTATTCAGTATCCTTTGTTTTATATTCTAAATTCTGTGTTCTGCATTCCATGTTCTAAATTATGGGTTCAATATTCTTTATTCTATATTCTATATACTGTGTTCCTCACACTATATTCTAAATTCTATATTCAGTATTCTGTATTCTATATTCTAAATAATGTGTTCTGCATTCCATGTTCTAAATTCTATATTCAGTATTCTGTATTCTATATTCTAAAATCTGTGTTCCGCATTCCACATTCTAAATTCTATATGCACTATTCTGTATTCTATATTCTAAATACTGTGTTCTGCATTCCATGTTCTAAATTCTGTTTTCTGTATTCTTTTTTCCATATTCTATAATCTGTTTTCTACATTCTATATTCTGTATTCTATATTCTGCATTTCGTATTCTATATTGTATATTCTGTGTTCTACATTCTATATTCTAAATTCTATATTCAGTATTATTTAATCTATATTCTAAATTCTGTGTTCTGCATAGCATGTTCTTTATTCTGGATTCTATATTCTGTATTCTACATTCTATATTCTGTGTTCTACATTCTATATTCTAAATTCTATATTCAGTATTCTTTATTCTACATCCTAAATTCTGTGTTCTACATTCTATATTCTAAATTGTATATTCAGTATTCTGTATTCTATATTCTAAATTCTGATTTCTGCTTTCTATGTTCCAAAATCTGGCTTCTATATTCTCTAAGCTATATTTTTTATTCTGTTTTCTACATTCTATATTCTAAATTATATATTCAGTATTATGTATTTTATATTCTTTATTCTGTGTTCTACATTCAATATTTTAATTGTTTATAAAGTATACTGTATATTATATTCTAAATTCTGTGTTCTGCATTCCATGTTCTAAATTCTGGGTTCTATATTCTTTTTTCTATTTTCTATATTCTGTGTTCTACATTCTATATTCTAAATTCTATGTTCAGTATTCTGTATTCTATATTCTAAATTCTGTGTCCCGCATTCTATGTTCTAAATTCTATATTAAGTATCTGTATTGTATATTCTATATACTGTGTTCTGCATTCAATGTTTAAATTCTGTATTCTTCATTCCATGTTCTAAATTCTTGGTTCTATATTCTCTCTTCTTTATTCTATATTATGTGTTCTTCATTCTATATCTGAATTCCATATTCAGTATTCTGTATTCTATATTTTTAATTCTGTGTTCTGCTTTCCATGTTCTAAATTCAGTGTTCTGTATTCTGTTTTCCATATTCAATATTCTGTGTTCTAAATTCTATATTCTGTATTCTTTGTCCTATATTCCGTATTCTATTATCTATATTCTGTGTTCTTCATTCTATATTCTTAATTCTATATTCAGTTTTCTCTTTTCCATATTCTTAATTCTGTTTTTGAATTCCGAGTTCTAAATTCTGGGTTCTATATTCTGTACTTTATATTGTATAATTTGTGTTATTCATTCTATATTCTAAATGCTATATTCTGCATTCAAAACTCAATGTTCTAATTTCTGTGTTCTACATTCTATATTATAAATTCTATATTCAGTATTCTATATTCTATATTCTAAATTCTGTGTTCTACATTCCGTGTTCTAAATTCTGGGTTCTATATTCTGTGTTCTTCATTGTATATTCTGTGTTCTACATTCCATAATCTCAATTCCATATTCAGTATTCTATATTCAACATTCTAAATTCTGGGATCTGATTCCATATACTAAAGTCTGGGTTTTACATTCTCTATTCTATATTCTATATTCTGTGTTCTACATTATATATTCTAAATTCTACTTTCAGTATTCTGTATTCCATATTCTAAATTCTGTGTACTACATTCTATATTCTAAATTCTTTATTCAGTATCCTGTATTCTGTATTCTAAATTCTGTGTTCTGCCCGCCATGATCTAAATTCTGGGTTCTACATTCTGTTTTCCATATTCTATATCCTGTGTTCTACATTCTATATTCTGTATACTCTTTTCTGCATTCCGTTTTCTACATTCTATATTCTGTGTTCTACATGCTATATTATAAATTCTATATTCAGTATTCTGTATTCTATATTCTAAATTCGGTGTACTGCATTCAGTGTACTAAATACTGTGTTCTGCATTTAATGTTCTAAATCCTCGGTTCTATATTCTCTATTCTATATTATATATTCTGTGTTCCGCATTCTATGTTCCAAATTGTGTATTCAGTATTCTGTGTTCTATATACGAAATTCTGTGTTCTGCATCCCATGTTCTAAATTCTGTGTTCTGTATTCTGTTTTCAATAGTCTATATACTGTTTTCTGCATTCTATATACTGTATTCTATATTCTGTATTCCGTATTCTACATTCTATATTCTGTGTTCTACATTCTATATTCTAAATACCTTATTCACTATTCCGTATTCTATATTCTAAATTCTGTGTTCTGAATTCCATGTTCTAAATTCTGGGTTCTGTATTCTGTTTTCCGTATTCTATATTCTGTGTTGTATATTCAATATTCTGTATTCTATATTCTACATTCCGTATTCTGTACTCTATATTATGTGTTCTCCATTCTATATTCTACATTCTATATTCTGAATTCCGTAATCTATATTCTATATACTCTGTTCTACATTCTTATTTTAAATTCTATATTCAGCTTTCTCTATTCTATATTATAAATTCTGTGTTCTACATTCTATATTCTAAATTCTATATTCAGTATTATTTAATCTATATTCAAATTCTGTGTTCTGCATAGCATGTTCTTTATTCTGGATTCTATATTCTGTATTCTACCTTCTATATTCTGTGTTCTAAATTCTATATTCTAAATTCTATATTCAGTAATCTTTATTCTATATTCTAAATTCTGTGTTCTACATTCTATATTCTTAATTGCATATTCAGTATTCTATATTCTATATTCTAAATTCTGTGTTCTGTATACCATGTTCTAAATTCTATATTCTATATTCTATATTCTGTGTTCTACATTATATATTCTTAATTCTTATTCAGTATCCTTTGTTTTATATTCTAAATTCTGTGTTCTGCATTCCATGTTCTAAATTATGGGTTCAATATTCTTTATTCTATATTCTATATACTGTGTTCCTCACACTATATTCTAAATTCTATATTCAGTATTCTGTATTCTATATTCTAAATAATGTGTTCTGCATTCCATGTTCTAAATTCTATATTCAGTATTCTGTATTCTATATTCTAAAATCTGTGTTCCGCATTCCACATTCTAAATTCTATATGCACTATTCTGTATTCTATATTCTAAATACTGTGTTCTGCATTCCATGTTCTAAATTCTGTTTTCTGTATTCTTTTTTCCATATTCTATAATCTGTTTTCTACATTCTATATTCTGTATTCTATATTCTGCATTTCGTATTCTATATTGTATATTCTGTGTTCTACATTCTATATTCTAAATTCTATATTCAGTATTATTTAATCTATATTCTAAATTCTGTGTTCTGCATAGCATGTTCTTTATTCTGGATTCTATATTCTGTATTCTACATTCTATATTCTGTGTTCTACATTCTATATTCTAAATTCTATATTCAGTATTCTTTATTCTACATCCTAAATTCTGTGTTCTACATTCTATATTCTAAATTGTATATTCAGTATTCTGTATTCTATATTCTAAATTCTGATTTCTGCTTTCTATGTTCCAAAATCTGGCTTCTATATTCTCTAAGCTATATTTTTTATTCTGTTTTCTACATTCTATATTCTAAATTATATATTCAGTATTATGTATTTTATATTCTTTATTCTGTGATCTACATTCAATATTTTAATTGTTTATAAAGTATACTGTATATTATATTCTAAATTCTGTGTTCTGCATTCCATGTTCTAAATTCTGGGTTCTATATTCTCTTTTCTATTTTCTATATTCTGTGTTCTACATTCTATATTGTAAATTCTATATTCAGCATTCTGTATTCTATATTCTAAATTTTGTGTTCTACATTCTATATTCTAAATTCTATATTCAGTATTATGTATTCTGTAACCTAAATTCTGTGTTCTGTATTCCATGTTCTAAATACTGGGTTCTTTATTCTCTATTCTCTATTCTATATTCTTTGTTCTACATTCAATATTCTAAATTCTATATTCATTATTCTGTATTCTATATTCTATATTCTGTGTTCTACATTCTATATTCTTAATTCTATATTCAGTATTCTGTATTCTATATTCTAAATTCTGTGTCCCGCATTCTATGTTCTAAATTCTATATTAAGTATCTGTATTGTATATTCTATATACTGTGTTCTGCATTCAATGTTTAAATTCTGTATTCTTCATTCCATGTTCTAAATTCTTGGTTCTATATTCTCTCTTCTTTATTCTATATTATGTGTTCTTCATTCTATATCTGAATTCCATATTCAGTATTCTGTATTCTATATTTTTAATTCTGTGTTCTGCTTTCCATGTTCTAAATTCAGTGTTCTGTATTCTGTTTTCCATATTCAATATTCTGTGTTCTAAATTCTATATTCTGTATTCTTTGTCCTATATTCCGTATTCTATTATCTATATTCTGTGTTCTTCATTCTATATTCTTAATTCTATATTCAGTTTTCTCTTTTCCATATTCTTAATTCTGTTTTTGAATTCCGAGTTCTAAATTCTGGGTTCTATATTCTGTACTTTATATTGTATAATTTGTGTTATTCATTCTATATTCTAAATGCTATATTCTGCATTCAAAACTCAATGTTCTAATTTCTGTGTTCTACATTCTATATTATAAATTCTATATTCAGTATTCTATATTCTATATTCTAAATTCTGTGTTCTACATTCCGTGTTCTCAATTCTGGGATCTATATTCTGTGTTCTACATTGTATATTCTGTGTTCTACATTCCATAATCTCAATTCCATATTCAGTATTCTATATTCAATATTCTAAATTCTGGGATCTGATTCCATATACTAAATTCTGGGTTTTACATTCTGTATTCTATATTCTATATTCTGTGTTCTACATTATATATTCTAAATTCTACTTTCAGTATTCTGTATTCCATATTCTAAATTCTGTGTACTACATTCTATATTCTAAATTCTTTATTCAGTATCCTGTATTCTATATTCTAAATTCTGTGTTCTGCCCGCCATGATCTAAATTCTGGGTTCTACATTCTGTTTTCCATATTCTATATCCTGTGTTCTACATTCTATATTCTGTATACTCTTTTCTGCATTCCGTTTTCTACATTCTATATTCTGTGTTCTACATGCTATATTATAAATTCTATATTCAGTATTCTGTATTCTATATTCTAAATTCGGTGTACTGCATTCAGTGTACTAAATACTGTGTTCTGCATTTAATGTTCTAAATCCTCGGTTCTATATTCTCTATTCTATATTATATATTCTGTGTTCCGCATTCTATGTTCCAAATTGTATATTCAGTATTCTGTGTTCTATATACGAAATTCTGTGTTCTGCATCCCATGTTCTAAATTCTGTGTTCTGTATTCTGTTTTCAATAGTCTATATACTGTTTTCTGCATTCTATATACTGTATTCTATATTCTGTATTCCGTATTCTACATTCTATATTCTGTGTTCTACATTCTATATTCTAAATACTTTATTCACTATTCCGTATTCTATATTCTAAATTCTGTGTTCTGAATTCCATGTTCTAAATTCTGGGTTCTGTATTCTGTTTCCCGTATTCTATATTCTGTGTTGTATATTCAATATTCTGTATTCTATATTCTACATTCCGTATTCTGTACTCTATATTATGTGTTCTTCATTCTATATTCTACATTGTATATTCTGAATTCCGTAATCTATATTCTATATACTCTGTTCTACATTCTTATTTTAAATTCTATATTCAGCTTTCTGTATTCTATATTATAAATTCTGTGTTCTACATTCTATATTCTAAATTCTATATTCAGTATTATTTAATCTATATTCAAATTCTGTGTTCTGCATAGCATGTTCTTTATTCTGGATTCTATATTCTGTATTCTACCTTCTATATTCTGTGTTCTACATTCTATATTCTAAATTCTATATTCAGTAATCTTTATTCTATATTCTAAATTCTGTGTTCTACATTCTATATTCTTAATTGCATATTCAGTATTCTGTATTCTATATTCTAAATTCTGTGTTCTGTATACCATGTTCTAAATTCTATATTCTATATTCTATATTCTGTGTTCTACATTATATATTCTTAATTCGTATTCAGTATCCTTTGTTTTATATTCTAAATTCTGTGTTCTGCATTCCATGTTCTAAATTATGGGTTCAATATTCTTTATTCTATATTCTATATACTGTGTTCCTCACACTATATTCTAAATTCTATATTCAGTATTCTGTATTCTATATTCTAAATAATGTGTTCTGCATTCCATGTTCTAAATTCTATATTCAGTATTCTGTATTCTATATTCTAAAATCTGTGTTCCGCATTCCACATTCTAAATTCTATATGCACTATTCTGTATTCTATATTCTAAATACTGTGTTCTGCATTCCATGTTCTAAATTCTGTTTTCTGTATTCTTTTTTCCATATTCTATAATCTGTTTTCTACATTCTATATTCTGTATTCTATATTCTGCATTTCGTATTCTATATTGTATATTCTGTGTTCTACATTCTATATTCTAAATTCTATATTCAGTATTATTTAATCTATATTCTAAATTCTGTGTTCTGCATAGCATGTTCTTTATTCTGGATTCTATATTCTGTATTCTACATTCTATATTCTGTGTTCTACATTCTATATTCTAAATTCTATATTCAGTATTCTTTATTCTACATCCTAAATTCTGTGTTCTACATTCTATATTCTAAATTGTATATTCAGTATTCTGTATTCTATATTCTAAATTCTGATTTCTGCTTTCTATGTTCCAAAATCTGGCTTCTATATTCTCTAAGCTATATTTTTTATTCTGTTTTCTACATTCTATATTCTAAATTATATATTCAGTATTATGTATTTTATATTCTTTATTCTGTGTTCTACATTCAATATTTTAATTGTTTATAAAGTATACTGTATATTATATTCTAAATTCTGTGTTCTGCATTCCATGTTCTAAATTCTGGGTTCTATATTCTCTTTTCTATTTTCTATATTCTGTGTTCTACATTCTATATTCTAAATTCTATGTTCAGTATTCTGTATTCTATATTCTAAATTCTGTGTCCCGCATTCTATGTTCTAAATTCTATATTAAGTATCTGTATTGTATATTCTATATACTGTGTTCTGCATTCAATGTTTAAATTCTGTATTCTTCATTCCATGTTCTAAATTCTTGGTTCTATATTCTCTCTTCTTTATTCTATATTATGTGTTCTTCATTCTATATCTGAATTCCATATTCAGTATTCTGTATTCTATATTTTTAATTCTGTGTTCTGCTTTCCATGTTCTAAATTCAGTGTTCTGTATTCTGTTTTCCATATTCAATATTCTGTGTTCTAAATTCTATATTCTGTATTCTTTGTCCTATATTCCGTATTCTATTATCTATATTCTGTGTTCTTCATTCTATATTCTTAATTCTATATTCAGTTTTCTCTTTTCCATATTCTTAATTCTGTTTTTGAATTCCGAGTTCTAAATTCTGGGTTCTATATTCTGTACTTTATATTGTATAATTTGTGTTATTCATTCTATATTCTAAATGCTATATTCTGCATTCAAAACTCAATGTTCTAATTTCTGTGTTCTACATTCTATATTATAAATTCTATATTCAGTATTCTATATTCTATATTCTAAATTCTGTGTTCTACATTCCGTGTTCTAAATTCTGGGTTCTATATTCTGTGTTCTTCATTGTATATTCTGTGTTCTACATTCCATAATCTCAATTCCATATTCAGTATTCTATATTCAACATTCTAAATTCTGGGATCTGATTCCATATACTAAAGTCTGGGTTTTACATTCTCTATTCTATATTCTATATTCTGTGTTCCACATTATATATTCTAAATTCTACTTTCAGTATTCTGTATTCCATATTCTAAATTCTGTGTACTACATTCTATATTCTAAATTCTTTATTCAGTATCCTGTATTCTGTATTCTAAATTCTGTGTTCTGCCCGCCATGATCTAAATTCTGGGTTCTACATTCTGTTTTCCATATTCTATATCCTGTGTTCTACATTCTATATTCTGTATACTCTTTTCTGCATTCCGTTTTCTACATTCTATATTCTGTGTTCTACATGCTATATTATAAATTCTATATTCAGTATTCTGTATTCTATATTCTAAATTCGGTGTACTGCATTCAGTGTACTAAATACTGTGTTCTGCATTTAATGTTCTAAATCCTCGGTTCTATATTCTCTATTCTATATTATATATTCTGTGTTCCGCATTCTATGTTCCAAATTGTGTATTCAGTATTCTGTGTTCTATATACGAAATTCTGTGTTCTGCATCCCATGTTCTAAATTCTGTGTTCTGTATTCTGTTTTCAATAGTCTATATACTGTTTTCTGCATTCTATATACTGTATTCTATATTCTGTATTCCGTATTCTACATTCTATATTCTGTGTTCTACATTCTATATTCTAAATACCTTATTCACTATTCCGTATTCTATATTCTAAATTCTGTGTTCTGAATTCCATGTTCTAAATTCTGGGTTCTGTATTCTGTTTTCCGTATTCTATATTCTGTGTTGTATATTCAATATTCTGTATTCTATATTCTACATTCCGTATTCTGTACTCTATATTATGTGTTCTCCATTCTATATTCTACATTCTATATTCTGAATTCCGTAATCTATATTCTATATACTCTGTTCTACATTCTTATTTTAAATTCTATATTCAGCTTTCTCTATTCTATATTATAAATTCTGTGTTCTACATTCTATATTCTAAATTCTATATTCAGTATTATTTAATCTATATTCAAATTCTGTGTTCTGCATAGCATGTTCTTTATTCTGGATTCTATATTCTGTATTCTACCTTCTATATTCTGTGTTCTACATTCTATATTCTAAATTCTATATTCAGTAATCTTTATTCTATATTCTAAATTCTGTGTTCTACATTCTATATTCTTAATTGCATATTCAGTATTCTATATTCTATATTCTAAATTCTGTGTTCTGTATACCATGTTCTAAATTCTATATTCTATATTCTATATTCTGTGTTCTACATTATATATTCTTAATTCTTATTCAGTATCCTTTGTTTTATATTCTAAATTCTGTGTTCTGCATTCCATGTTCTAAATTATGGGTTCAATATTCTTTATTCTATATTCTATATACTGTGTTCCTCACACTATATTCTAAATTCTATATTCAGTATTCTGTATTCTATATTCTAAATAATGTGTTCTGCATTCCATGTTCTAAATTCTATATTCAGTATTCTGTATTCTATATTCTAAAATCTGTGTTCCGCATTCCACATTCTAAATTCTATATGCACTATTCTGTATTCTATATTCTAAATACTGTGTTCTGCATTCCATGTTCTAAATTCTGTTTTCTGTATTCTTTTTTCCATATTCTATAATCTGTTTTCTACATTCTATATTCTGTATTCTATATTCTGCATTTCGTATTCTATATTGTATATTCTGTGTTCTACATTCTATATTCTAAATTCTATATTCAGTATTATTTAATCTATATTCTAAATTCTGTGTTCTGCATAGCATGTTCTTTATTCTGGATTCTATATTCTGTATTCTACATTCTATATTCTGTGTTCTACATTCTATATTCTAAATTCTATATTCAGTATTCTTTATTCTACATCCTAAATTCTGTGTTCTACATTCTATATTCTAAATTGTATATTCAGTATTCTGTATTCTATATTCTAAATTCTGATTTCTGCTTTCTATGTTCCAAAATCTGGCTTCTATATTCTCTAAGCTATATTTTTTATTCTGTTTTCTACATTCTATATTCTAAATTATATATTCAGTATTATGTATTTTATATTCTTTATTCTGTGTTCTACATTCAATATTTTAATTGTTTATAAAGTATACTGTATATTATATTCTAAATTCTGTGTTCTGCATTCCATGTTCTAAATTCTGGGTTCTATATTCTTTTTTCTATTTTCTATATTCTGTGTTCTACATTCTATATTCTAAATTCTATGTTCAGTATTCTGTATTCTATATTCTAAATTCTGTGTCCCGCATTCTATGTTCTAAATTCTATATTAAGTATCTGTATTGTATATTCTATATACTGTGTTCTGCATTCAATGTTTAAATTCTGTATTCTTCATTCCATGTTCTAAATTCTTGGTTCTATATTCTCTCTTCTTTATTCTATATTATGTGTTCTTCATTCTATATCTGAATTCCATATTCAGTATTCTGTATTCTATATTTTTAATTCTGTGTTCTGCTTTCCATGTTCTAAATTCAGTGTTCTGTATTCTGTTTTCCATATTCAATATTCTGTGTTCTAAATTCTATATTCTGTATTCTTTGTCCTATATTCCGTATTCTATTATCTATATTCTGTGTTCTTCATTCTATATTCTTAATTCTATATTCAGTTTTCTCTTTTCCATATTCTTAATTCTGTTTTTGAATTCCGAGTTCTAAATTCTGGGTTCTATATTCTGTACTTTATATTGTATAATTTGTGTTATTCATTCTATATTCTAAATGCTATATTCTGCATTCAAAACTCAATGTTCTAATTTCTGTGTTCTACATTCTATATTATAAATTCTATATTCAGTATTCTATATTCTATATTCTAAATTCTGTGTTCTACATTCCGTGTTCTAAATTCTGGGTTCTATATTCTGTGTTCTTCATTGTATATTCTGTGTTCTACATTCCATAATCTCAATTCCATATTCAGTATTCTATATTCAACATTCTAAATTCTGGGATCTGATTCCATATACTAAAGTCTGGGTTTTACATTCTCTATTCTATATTCTATATTCTGTGTTCTACATTATATATTCTAAATTCTACTTTCAGTATTCTGTATTCCATATTCTAAATTCTGTGTACTACATTCTATATTCTAAATTCTTTATTCAGTATCCTGTATTCTGTATTCTAAATTCTGTGTTCTGCCCGCCATGATCTAAATTCTGGGTTCTACATTCTGTTTTCCATATTCTATATCCTGTGTTCTACATTCTATATTCTGTATACTCTTTTCTGCATTCCGTTTTCTACATTCTATATTCTGTGTTCTACATGCTATATTATAAATTCTATATTCAGTATTCTGTATTCTATATTCTAAATTCGGTGTACTGCATTCAGTGTACTAAATACTGTGTTCTGCATTTAATGTTCTAAATCCTCGGTTCTATATTCTCTATTCTATATTATATATTCTGTGTTCCGCATTCTATGTTCCAAATTGTGTATTCAGTATTCTGTGTTCTATATACGAAATTCTGTGTTCTGCATCCCATGTTCTAAATTCTGTGTTCTGTATTCTGTTTTCAATAGTCTATATACTGTTTTCTGCATTCTATATACTGTATTCTATATTCTGTATTCCGTATTCTACATTCTATATTCTGTGTTCTACATTCTATATTCTAAATACCTTATTCACTATTCCGTATTCTATATTCTAAATTCTGTGTTCTGAATTCCATGTTCTAAATTCTGGGTTCTGTATTCTGTTTTCCGTATTCTATATTCTGTGTTGTATATTCAATATTCTGTATTCTATATTCTACATTCCGTATTCTGTACTCTATATTATGTGTTCTCCATTCTATATTCTACATTCTATATTCTGAATTCCGTAATCTATATTCTATATACTCTGTTCTACATTCTTATTTTAAATTCTATATTCAGCTTTCTCTATTCTATATTATAAATTCTGTGTTCTACATTCTATATTCTAAATTCTATATTCAGTATTATTTAATCTATATTCAAATTCTGTGTTCTGCATAGCATGTTCTTTATTCTGGATTCTATATTCTGTATTCTACCTTCTATATTCTGTGTTCTAAATTCTATATTCTAAATTCTATATTCAGTAATCTTTATTCTATATTCTAAATTCTGTGTTCTACATTCTATATTCTTAATTGCATATTCAGTATTCTATATTCTATATTCTAAATTCTGTGTTCTGTATACCATGTTCTAAATTCTATATTCTATATTCTATATTCTGTGTTCTACATTATATATTCTTAATTCTTATTCAGTATCCTTTGTTTTATATTCTAAATTCTGTGTTCTGCATTCCATGTTCTAAATTATGGGTTCAATATTCTTTATTCTATATTCTATATACTGTGTTCCTCACACTATATTCTAAATTCTATATTCAGTATTCTGTATTCTATATTCTAAATAATGTGTTCTGCATTCCATGTTCTAAATTCTATATTCAGTATTCTGTATTCTATATTCTAAAATCTGTGTTCCGCATTCCACATTCTAAATTCTATATGCACTATTCTGTATTCTATATTCTAAATACTGTGTTCTGCATTCCATGTTCTAAATTCTGTTTTCTGTATTCTTTTTTCCATATTCTATAATCTGTTTTCTACATTCTATATTCTGTATTCTATATTCTGCATTTCGTATTCTATATTGTATATTCTGTGTTCTACATTCTATATTCTAAATTCTATATTCAGTATTATTTAATCTATATTCTAAATTCTGTGTTCTGCATAGCATGTTCTTTATTCTGGATTCTATATTCTGTATTCTACATTCTATATTCTGTGTTCTACATTCTATATTCTAAATTCTATATTCAGTATTCTTTATTCTACATCCTAAATTCTGTGTTCTACATTCTATATTCTAAATTGTATATTCAGTATTCTGTATTCTATATTCTAAATTCTGATTTCTGCTTTCTATGTTCCAAAATCTGGCTTCTATATTCTCTAAGCTATATTTTTTATTCTGTTTTCTACATTCTATATTCTAAATTATATATTCAGTATTATGTATTTTATATTCTTTATTCTGTGTTCTACATTCAATATTTTAATTGTTTATAAAGTATACTGTATATTATATTCTAAATTCTGTGTTCTGCATTCCATGTTCTAAATTCTGGGTTCTATATTCTTTTTTCTATTTTCTATATTCTGTGTTCTACATTCTATATTCTAAATTCTATGTTCAGTATTCTGTATTCTATATTCTAAATTCTGTGTCCCGCATTCTATGTTCTAAATTCTATATTAAGTATCTGTATTGTATATTCTATATACTGTGTTCTGCATTCAATGTTTAAATTCTGTATTCTTCATTCCATGTTCTAAATTCTTGGTTCTATATTCTCTCTTCTTTATTCTATATTATGTGTTCTTCATTCTATATCTGAATTCCATATTCAGTATTCTGTATTCTATATTTTTAATTCTGTGTTCTGCTTTCCATGTTCTAAATTCAGTGTTCTGTATTCTGTTTTCCATATTCAATATTCTGTGTTCTAAATTCTATATTCTGTATTCTTTGTCCTATATTCCGTATTCTATTATCTATATTCTGTGTTCTTCATTCTATATTCTTAATTCTATATTCAGTTTTCTCTTTTCCATATTCTTAATTCTGTTTTTGAATTCCGAGTTCTAAATTCTGGGTTCTATATTCTGTACTTTATATTGTATAATTTGTGTTATTCATTCTATATTCTAAATGCTATATTCTGCATTCAAAACTCAATGTTCTAATTTCTGTGTTCTACATTCTATATTATAAATTCTATATTCAGTATTCTATATTCTATATTCTAAATTCTGTGTTCTACATTCCGTGTTCTAAATTCTGGGTTCTATATTCTGTGTTCTTCATTGTATATTCTGTGTTCTACATTCCATAATCTCAATTCCATATTCAGTATTCTATATTCAACATTCTAAATTCTGGGATCTGATTCCATATACTAAAGTCTGGGTTTTACATTCTCTATTCTATATTCTATATTCTGTGTTCTACATTGTATATTCTAAATTCTACTTTCAGTATTCTGTATTCCATATTCTAAATTCTGTGTACTACATTCTATATTCTAAATTCTTTATTCAGTATCCTGTATTCTGTATTCTAAATTCTGTGTTCTGCCCGCCATGATCTAAATTCTGGGTTCTACATTCTGTTTTCCATATTCTATATCCTGTGTTCTACATTCTATATTCTGTATACTCTTTTCTGCATTCCGTTTTCTACATTCTATATTCTGTGTTCTACATGCTATATTATAAATTCTATATTCAGTATTCTGTATTCTATATTCTAAATTCGGTGTACTGCATTCAGTGTACTAAATACTGTGTTCTGCATTTAATGTTCTAAATCCTCGGTTCTATATTCTCTATTCTATATTATATATTCTGTGTTCCGCATTCTATGTTCCAAATTGTGTATTCAGTATTCTGTGTTCTATATACGAAATTCTGTGTTCTGCATCCCATGTTCTAAATTCTGTGTTCTGTATTCTGTTTTCAATAGTCTATATACTGTTTTCTGCATTCTATATACTGTATTCTATATTCTGTATTCCGTATTCTACATTCTATATTCTGTGTTCTACATTCTATATTCTAAATACCTTATTCACTATTCCGTATTCTATATTCTAAATTCTGTGTTCTGAATTCCATGTTCTAAATTCTGGGTTCTGTATTCTGTTTTCCGTATTCTATATTCTGTGTTGTATATTCAATATTCTGTATTCTATATTCTACATTCCGTATTCTGTACTCTATATTATGTGTTCTCCATTCTATATTCTACATTCTATATTCTGAATTCCGTAATCTATATTCTATATACTCTGTTCTACATTCTTATTTTAAATTCTATATTCAGCTTTCTCTATTCTATATTATAAATTCTGTGTTCTACATTCTATATTCTAAATTCTATATTCAGTATTATTTAATCTATATTCAAATTCTGTGTTCTGCATAGCATGTTCTTTATTCTGGATTCTATATTCTGTATTCTACCTTCTATATTCTGTGTTCTAAATTCTATATTCTAAATTCTATATTCAGTAATCTTTATTCTATATTCTAAATTCTGTGTTCTACATTCTATATTCTTAATTGCATATTCAGTATTCTGTATTCTATATTCTAAATTCTGTGTTCTGTATACCATGTTCTAAATTCTATATTCTATATTCTATATTCTGTGTTCTACATTATATATTCTTAATTCTTATTCAGTATCCTTTGTTTTATATTCTAAATTCTGTGTTCTGCATTCCATGTTCTAAATTATGGGTTCAATATTCTTTATTCTATATTCTATATACTGTGTTCCTCACACTATATTCTAAATTCTATATTCAGTATTCTGTATTCTATATTCTAAATAATGTGTTCTGCATTCCATGTTCTAAATTCTATATTCAGTATTCTGTATTCTATATTCTAAAATCTGTGTTCCGCATTCCACATTCTAAATTCTATATGCACTATTCTGTATTCTATATTCTAAATACTGTGTTCTGCATTCCATGTTCTAAATTCTGTTTTCTGTATTCTTTTCTCCATATTCTATAATCTGTTTTCTACATTCTATATTCTGTATTCTATATTCTGCATTTCGTATTCTATATTGTATATTCTGTGTTCTACATTCTATATTCTAAATTCTATATTCAGTATTATTTAATCTATATTCTAAATTCTGTGTTCTGCATAGCATGTTCTTTATTCAGGATTCTATATTCTGTATTCTACATTCTATATTCTGTGTTCTACATTCTATATTCTAAATTCTATATTCAGTATTCTTTATTCTACATCCTAAATTCTGTGTTCTACATTCTATATTCTAAATTGTATATTCAGTATTCTGTATTCTATATTCTAAATTCTGATTTCTGCTTTCTATGTTCCAAAATCTGGCTTCTATATTCTCTAAGCTATATTTTTTATTCTGTTTTCTACATTCTATATTCTGAATTGTATATTCAGTATTATGTATTTTATATTCTTTATTCTGTGTTCTACATTCAATATTTTAATTGTTTATAAAGTATACTGTATATTATATTCTAAATTCTGTGTTCTGCATTCCATGTTCTAAATTCTGGGTTCTATATTCTCTTTTCTATTTTCTATATTCTGTGTTCTACATTCTATATTGTAAATTCTATATTCAGCATTCTGTATCCTATATTCTAAATTTTGTGTTCTACATTCTATAATTTAAATTCTATATTCAGTATTATGTATTCTGTAACCTAAATTCTGTGTTCTGTATTCCATGTTCTAAATACTGTGTTCTTTATTCTCTATTCTCTATTCTATATTCTTTGTTCTACATTCAATATTCTAAATTCTATATTCATTATTCTGTATTCTATATTCTGTGTTCTACATTCTATATTCTAAATTCTATATTCAGTATTCTGTATTCTATATTCTAAACTCTGTGTCCCGCATTCTATGTTCTAAATTCTATATTAAGTATCTGTATTGTATATTCTATATACTGTGTTCTGCATTCAATGTTTAAATTCTGTATTCTTCATTCCATGTTCTAAATTCTTGGTTCTATATTCTCTCTTCTTTATTCTATATTATGTGTTCTTCATTCTATATCTGAATTCCATATTCAGTATTCTGTATTCTATATTTTTAATTCTGTGTTCTGCTTTCCATGTTCTAAATTCAGTGTTCTGTATTCTGTTTTCCATATTCAATATTCTGTGTTCTAAATTCTATATTCTGTATTCTTTGTCCTATATTCCGTATTCTATTATCTATATTCTGTGTTCTTCATTCTATATTCTTAATTCTATATTCAGTTTTCTCTTTTCCATATTCTTAATTCTGTTTTTGAATTCCGAGTTCTAAATTCTGGGTTCTATATTCTGTACTTTATATTGTATAATTTGTGTTATTCATTCTATATTCTAAATGCTATATTCTGCATTCAAAACTCAATGTTCTAATTTCTGTGTTCTACATTCTATATTATAAATTCTATATTCAGTATTCTATATTCTATATTCTAAATTCTGTGTTCTACATTCCGTGTTCTAAATTCTGGGTTCTATATTCTGTGTTCTTCATTGTATATTCTGTGTTCTACATTCCATAATCTCAATTCCATATTCAGTATTCTATATTCAACATTCTAAATTCTGGGATCTGATTCCATATACTAAAGTCTGGGTTTTACATTCTCTATTCTATATTCTATATTCTGTGTTCTACATTATATATTCTAAATTCTACTTTCAGTATTCTGTATTCCATATTCTAAATTCTGTGTACTACATTCTATATTCTAAATTCTTTATTCAGTATCCTGTATTCTGTATTCTAAATTCTGTGTTCTGCCCGCCATGATCTAAATTCTGGGTTCTACATTCTGTTTTCCATATTCTATATCCTGTGTTCTACATTCTATATTCTGTATACTCTTTTCTGCATTCCGTTTTCTACATTCTATATTCTGTGTTCTACATGCTATATTATAAATTCTATATTCAGTATTCTGTATTCTATATTCTAAATTCGGTGTACTGCATTCAGTGTACTAAATACTGTGTTCTGCATTTAATGTTCTAAATCCTTGGTTCTATATACTCTATTCTATATTATATATTCTGTGTTCCGCATTCTATGTTCCAAATTGTGTATTCAGTATTCTGTGTTCTATATACGAAATTCTGTGTTCTGCATCCCATGTTCTAAATTCTGTGTTCTGTATTCTGTTTTCAATAGTCTATATACTGATTTCTGCATTCTATATACTGTATTCTATATTCTGTATACCGTATTCTACATTCTATATTCTGTGTTCTACATTCTATATTCTAAATTCTATATTCAGTATTATTTAATCTATATTCAAATTCTGTGTTCTGCATAGCATGTTCTTTATTCTGGATTCTATATTCTGTATTCTACCTTCTATATTCTGTGTTCTACATTCTATATTCTAAATTCTATATTCAGTAATCTTTATTCTATATTCTAAATTCTGTGTTCTACATTCTATATTCTTAATTGCATATTCAGTATTCTGTATTCTATATTCTAAATTCTGTGTTCTGTATACCATGTTCTAAATTCTATATTCTGTATTCTCTATTCTGTGTTCTACATTATATATTCTTAATTCTTATTCAGTATCCTTTGTTTTATATTCTAAATTCTGTGTTCTGCATTCCATGTTCTAAATTATGGGTTCAATATTCTTTATTCTATATTCTATATACTGTGTTCCTCACACTATATTCTAAATTCTATATTCAGTATTCTGTATTCTATATTCTAAATAATGTGTTCTGCATTCCATGTTCTAAATTCTATATTCAGTATTCTGTATTCTATATTCTAAAATCTGTGTTCCGCATTCCACATTCTAAATTCTATATGCACTATTCTGTATTCTATATTCTAAATACTGTGTTCTGCATTCCATGTTCTAAATTCTGTTTTCTGTATTCTTTTTTCCATATTCTATAATCTGTTTTCTACATTCTATATTCTGTATTCTATATTCTGCATTTCGTATTCTATATTGTATATTCTGTGTTCTACATTCTATATTCTAAATTCTATATTCAGTATTATTTAATCTATATTCTAAATTCTGTGTTCTGCATAGCATGTTCTTTATTCAGGATTCTATATTCTGTATTCTACATTCTATATTCTGTGTTCTACATTCTATATTCTAAATTGTATATTCAGTATTCTGTATTCTATATTCTAAATTCTGATTTCTGCTTTCTATGTTCCAAAATCTGGCTTCTATATTCTCTAAGCTATATTTTTTATTCTGTTTTCTACATTCTATATTCTGAATTATATATTCAGTATTATGTATTTTATATTCTTTATTCTGTGTTCTACATTCAATATTTTAATTGTTTATAAAGTATACTGTATATTATATTCTAAATTCTGTGTTCTGCATTCCATGTTCTAAATTCTGGGTTCTATATTCTCTTTTCTATTTTCTATATTCTGTGTTCTACATTCTATATTGTAAATTCTATATTCAGCATTCTGTATTCTATATTCTAAATTTTGTGTTCTACATTCTATATTCTAAATTCTATATTCAGTATTATGTATTCTGTAACCTAAATTCTGTGTTCTGTATTCCATGTTCTAAATACTGGGTTCTTTATTCTCTATTCTCTATTCTATATTCTTTGTTCTACATTCAATATTCTAAATTCTATATTCATTATTCTGTATTCTATATTCTATATTCTGTGTTCTACATTCTATATTCTAAATTCTTTATTCAGTATTCTGTATTCTATATTCTAAATTCTGTGTCCCGCATTCTATGTTCTAAATTCTATATTAAGTATCTGTATTGTATATTCTATATACTGTGTTCTGCATTCAATGTTTAAATTCTGTATTCTTCATTCCATGTTCTAAATTCTTGGTTCTATATTCTCTCTTCTTTATTCTATATTATGTGTTCTTCATTCTATATCTGAATTCCATATTCAGTATTCTGTATTCTATATTTTTAATTCTGTGTTCTGCTTTCCATGTTCTAAATTCAGTGTTCTGTATTCTGTTTTCCATATTCAATATTCTGTGTTCTAAATTCTATATTCTGTATTCTTTGTCCTATATTCCGTATTCTATTATCTATATTCTGTGTTCTTCATTCTATATTCTTAATTCTATATTCAGTTTTCTCTTTTCCATATTCTTAATTCTGTTTTTGAATTCCGAGTTCTAAATTCTGGGTTCTATATTCTGTACTTTATATTGTATAATTTGTGTTATTCATTCTATATTCTAAATGCTATATTCTGCATTCAAAACTCAATGTTCTAATTTCTGTGTTCTACATTCTATATTATAAATTCTATATTCAGTATTCTATATTCTATATTCTAAATTCTGTGTTCTACATTCCGTGTTCTAAATTCTGGGTTCTATATTCTGTGTTCTTCATTGTATATTCTGTGTTCTACATTCCATAATCTCAATTCCATATTCAGTATTCTATATTCAACATTCTAAATTCTGGGATCTGATTCCATATACTAAAGTCTGGGTTTTACATTCTCTATTCTATATTCTATATTCTGTGTTCTACATTATATATTCTAAATTCTACTTTCAGTATTCTGTATTCCATATTCTAAATTCTGTGTACTACATTCTATATTCTAAATTCTTTATTCAGTATCCTGTATTCTGTATTCTAAATTCTGTGTTCTGCCCGCCATGATCTAAATTCTGGGTTCTACATTCTGTTTTCCATATTCTATATCCTGTGTTCTACATTCTATATTCTGTATACTCTTTTCTGCATTCCGTTTTCTACATTCTATATTCTGTGTTCTACATGCTATATTATAAATTCTATATTCAGTATTCTGTATTCTATATTCTAAATTCGGTGTACTGCATTCAGTGTACTAAATACTGTGTTCTGCATTTAATGTTCTAAATCCTCGGTTCTATATTCTCTATTCTATATTATATATTCTGTGTTCCGCATTCTATGTTCCAAATTGTATATTCAGTATTCTGTGTTCTATATACGAAATTCTGTGTTCTGCTTCCCATGTTCTAAATTCTGTGTTCTGTATTCTGTTTTCAATAGTCTATATACTGATTTCTGCATTCTATATACTGTATTCTATATTCTGTATTCCGTATTCTACATTCTATATTCTGTGTTCTACATTCTATATTCTAAATACTTTATTCACTATTCCGTATTCTATATTCTAAATTCTGTGTTCTGAATTCCATGTTCTAAACTCTGGGTTCTGTATTCTGTTTTCCGTATTCTATATTCTGTGTTGTATATTCAATATTCTGTATTCTATATTCTACATTCCGTATTCTGTACTCTATATTATGTGTTCTTCATTCTATATTCTACATTCTATATTCTGAATTCCGTAATCTATATTCTATATACTCTGTTCTACATTCTTATTTTAAATTCTATATTCAGCTTTCTGTATTCTATATTATAAATTCTGTGTTCTACATTCTATATTCTAAATTCTATATTCAGTATTATTTAATCTATATTCAAATTCTGTGTTCTGCATAGTATGTTCTTTATTCTGGATTCTATATTCTGTATTCTACTTTCTATATTCTGTGTTCTACATTCTATATTCTAAATTATATATTCAGTAATCTTTATTCTATATTCTAAATTCTGTGTTCTACATTCTATATTTTTAATTGCATATTCAGTATTCTGAATTCTATATTCTAAATTCTGTGTTCTGCTATCCATGTTCCAAAATCTGGCTTCAATATTCTCTAAGCTATATTGTTTATTCTGTTTTCTACATTGTATATTCTAAATTATATATTCAGTGTTATGTATTTTATATTCTATATTCTGTGTTCTACATTCAATTATTTAATTGTTTATAAAGTGTTCTGTATACTATATTCTAAATTCTGTGTTCTGCATTCCATGTTCTAAATTCTGGGTTCTATATTCTGTATTCTATATTCTATATTCTGTGTTCTACATTCTATATTCTAAATTCTATATTCAGTATTCTGTATTCTATTATCTATATTCTGTGTTCTACATTCTATATTGTAAATACTATATTCAGCTTTCTCTATTCTATATTCTAAATTTTGTGTTTTTAATTCTATATTCTACAATCTATATTCTGTATTAGGTATTCTATATTCTATATTCTGTGTTACACATTCAATTTTCTAAATTCTATATTCAGAATTCTGTATTCTATATTCTTAATTCTGTGTTCTGCCTTCCATGTTCTAAATTCTGGGATGTGTATTCTGTATTCCATATTCTATATTCTATGTTCTATATTCTATATTCTGTATTCTATATTCTAAATTCTGAGTTCTGATTTCCATGTTCCAAAATCAGGCTTCAATATTCTCTAAGCTATATTTTTTTTCTGTTTTCTATATTCTATATTCTAAATTATATATTCAGTATTATGTATTTTATATTCTATATTCTGTGTTCTACATTCAATTTTTTAATTGTTTATTGTGTATTCTGTATTCTATATTCTAAATTCTGTGTTCTGCATTCTATGTTCTAAATTCTATGTTCAGTATACAGTATTATATATTCTAAATTCTGTGTTCTGCATTCCATGTTCTAAATTGTTTCCTGTATTCTTTTTTCCATATTCTATATTCTGTTTCCAACATTCTATATTTTGTATTCTATATTCTGCATTCCGTATTCTATATACAATATTCTGTGTTCTACATTCTATATTCTAAATTCTATATTCAGCATTCCGTATGCTATATTCTAAATTCTGTGTTCTGCATTCCATGTTCAAAATTCTGGTATCTATAATCTATATTCTATATTATAAATTCTGTGTTCTACATTCTATATCCTAATTAGTATATTCAGCTTTCTTTATTCTATATTATAAATTCTGTGTTCTACATTCTTTATTCTAAATTCTATATTCAGTATTAATTATTCTATATTCTAAATTCTGTGTTCTGCATAACATATTCTTTATACTGGATCCTATATTCTGTATTCTACATTCTATATTCCGTGTTCTACATTCTATATTCTAAATTCTATATTCAATATTCTGTATTCTATATTCTAAATTCTGTTTTCTACATTCTAAATTCTAAATTAAATATTCAGTATTCTGTATTCTATATTCTAAATTCTGTGTTCTGCGTTCCATGCTCTAAATTCTGTGTTCTATATTCTCTATTCTATACTCTAAATTTTGTGTTTTTAAATCTATATTCTACAATCTATATTCTGTATTAGGTATTCTATATTCTATATTCTGTGTTATACATTCTATATTCTAAATTCTACATTCAGTATTCTGTATTCTATATTCTATATTCTGTGTTCTGCATTCCATGTTCTAAATTCTGGGTTGTGTATTCTGCTTTCCATTTTATATATTCTGTGTTCTATATTCTACATTCCGTATTCTTTATTCTATATTCTGGGTTCTTCATTCTATATTCTTAATTCTATATTCAGTATTCGGTATTCTATATTCTAAATTCTGTGTTCTGCATTCCATGTTCTAAATTCTGACTTCTATATTCTCTATTATATATTGTATATTTTGTGTTTTCATTATATATTCTAAATCCTATATTCTGCATTCCGCATTCTATATTCTTTATACTCTGTTCTACATTCTATATTCTAAAGTCTATATTCAGTATTCTGTATTCTATATTCTAAATTCTGTGTTCTGCATTCCATGTTCAATATTCTGGGTTCAATATTCTTTATTCTATATTCTATATTTTGTGTTCTACATTCTATATTCTAAATTCTATATTCAGCTTTCTATATTCTCTATTCTAAATTCTGTGTTCTGCATTCCGTGTTCAAAATTCTATATTCAGTATTCTGTATTCTATATTCAAAAATATGTGTTCCGCATTCTCTGTTCTAAAATCTATATTCAGTATTCTGTGTTCTATAAACGAAATTCTGTGCTCTGCATTCCATGTTCTAAATTCTGGGTTCTGTATTCTCTATTCTGTATTCTGTGTTCTGCATTCTATATTCTAAATTCTATATTCAGTATTATTTAATCTATATTCTAAATTCTGTGTTCTGCATAGCATGGTCTTTATTTTGGATTCTATATTCTGTATTCTACATTCTAAATTCTGTGTTCTACATTCTATATTCTCAATTGTATATTCAGTATTCTGTATTCTATATTTTAAATTCTGAGTTCTGATTTCCATGTTCAAAAATCAGGCTTCAATATTCTCTAAGCTATATTTTTTATTCTGTTTCCTACATTCTAAGTTCTAAATTATATATTCAGTATTATGTATTTTATATTCTATATTCTGTGTTCCACATTCAATTTTTTAATTGTTTATTATGTATTTTGTATTCTTTATTCTAAATTCTGTGTTCTGCATTTCATGATTTAAATTCTGTTTTCTATATTCTCTTTTCTATTTTGTATATTCTGTGTTCTACATTGTATTTTGTAAATTCTTTATTCAGCATTCTGTATTCTATATTCTAAATTTTGTGTTCTACATTCTATTTTCTAAATTCTATATTCAGTATTATGTATTCTATAATCTAAATTCTGTGTTCTGCATTCCATGTTCTTTATACTGGGTTCTATATTCTCTAATCAATATTCTATATTCTGTGTTCTACATTTTATATTCTAAACTCTATATTCAATATTCTGTATTCTATATTCTAAATTCTGTGTTCTGCAATCCATGTCCTAAATTCTATATTCAGCATTCTATATTCTATATATATTCTAAATTTTGTGTTCTACATTCTTTATTCTAAATTCTATATTCAGTATTCTGTATTCTATATTCTTAATTCTGTGTTCTGGATTCCATATTCTTAATTCTGGCTTCTATATTCTTTATTATATGTTCTATATATTGTGTTATTCATTCTTAATTCTACATTCTATATACTTCATTCCGTATACTATATTCTGTATTCTGTGTTCTACTTTCTATATTCTAAATTCTATATTCAGTATTCTGTATTCTATATTCTAAATTCTGTGTTCTGCGTTCCATCTTATAAATTCTGGGTTCTATGTTCTCTATTCTATATTCTAAATTTTGTGTTTTTAATTCTATATTCTACAATCTATATTCTGTATTAGGTATTCTATATTCTGTGTTATACTTTCTGTTTTCTAAATTCTATATTCAGAATTCTGTATTCTATATTCTTAATTGTGTGTTCTGCCTTCCATGTTATAAATTCTGGAATTTGTAATCTGTATTCCATATTCTATATTTTATGTTCTATATTCTATATTCTGTATTCTATATTCTAAATTCTAAGTTCTGATTTCCATGTTCCAAAATCAGGCTTCAATATTCTCTAAGCTATATTTTTTATTCTGTTTTCTATATTCTATTTTCTAAATTATATATTCAGTATTATGTATTTTATATTCTATATTCTGTGTTCTACATTAAATTTTTTAATTGTTTATTCTGTATTCTGTATTCTATATTCTAAATTCTGTGTTCTGCATTCTATGTTCTAAATTCTATGTTCAGTATACAGTATTATATATTCTAAATTCTGTGTTCTGCATTCCATGTTCTAAATTTTGTTTCCTGTATTCTTTTTTCCATATTCTATATTCTGTTTCCAACATTCTATATTTTGTATTCTATATTCTGCATTCCGTATTCTACATTATATATTATGTGTTCTACCTTCTATTTTCTAAATTCTATATTCAGTATTCTTTATTCTATATTCTAAATTCTGTGTTCTGCATTCCATGTTCTAAATTCTCTTTTCTATATTCTATATTCTGTGTTCTACTTTGTATATTCTAAATTCTATTTTCTGTATTCTGTATTATATATTATAAATTCTGTTTTCTGCATTCCATTTCTAAATTATGGGTTCTATATTCACTTTTATTTATTCTACATTCTGTGTTCTTCATTCTAGATTCTACATTCTAATTTGTGCATTCCGTATTCTATATTCTATATTCTTTGTTCTAAATTCTACATTCTAAAATCTATATTCAGTATTCTGTATTCTATATTCTAAATTCTGTGTTCGGCATTCCATGTTATATATTGTGGCTTCTACATTCTCTATTCTATATTCTATATTGTGTGTTTTTCATTCTAGATTCTACATACTATATTTTACATTCCGTATCCTATATTCTATATTCTGTGTGCTACATTCTATATTCTACATTCTATATTCTGCATTTCGTATTGTATATTCTATATTCTCTGTGCTACATTCTATATTCTAAATTCTATATTCAGTATACTGTATTCTATATTCTACATTCTGTGTTCTGTGTTCCATTTCTAAATTGTTGTTTCTGTATACTGTTTTACATATTCTATATTCTGTTTTCTAAATTCTATATTCTGTATTCTATATTCTGTATTCCGTATTATATATTCTATATTTTGTGTTCTATATTCTATATTCTTAATTCTATATTAAGTATTCGTATTCTATATTCTAAATTCTGTGTTCTGCATTCCATGTTCGAAATTCTGTGTTCTATATCCTCCATTCTATATTCTATATCCTTTTTTCTGTATTCTATAGTCTAAACCCTATATTCAGCATTCTGTATTCTTTATTACAAATTCTGTGTTCTGCATTACATGTTCTAAATTCTGGGTTCTATATTCAGTTTTCCATATTTTATATTCTGTATTCTACATTCTATATTCTGTATTCTATATTCTACATTCCGTATTCTACTTTATATATTCTGTGCTCGACCTTCTATTTTCTAAATTCTATATTCAGTATTCTGCATTCTATATTCTATATTCTGTGTTCTGCATTCAATGTTGTAAATTATGAGTTTTGTATTCTGTTTTCAATATTTTATATTCTGTTTTCTACATTCTATAAACTGTATTCTATATTCTGCATTCCATAATGTATGTTATTTATTCTGTGTTCTACATAATATATTCGAAATTCTATATTCATTATCCCGAATTGTATATTCTAAATTCTGTGTTATGCATTCCATGTTATAAATTCTGTGTTCTCATTCTCTACTCTATATTCTATATTCTGTTTTCTACAGTCAATATTCTAAATATTTTATTTAGCATTCTGTATTCTATATTCTAAATTCTGTGTTCTGCATTCCATATTCTAAATTCCTGATTCTATATTCTCTATTCTCTATTCTATATTCTGTGTTCTACATTCTATATTCTACATTCTATATTCAGTATTCTGTAATCTATATTCTAAATTCTGTGTTCTGCATTCTATATTCTAAAATCTATATTCAGTATTCTGTATTCAATTTTCTAAATTATGTGTTCTGCATTCCATGTTGTAAATTCTGGCTTCTATATTCTCTATTCTATATTCTATATTTTGAGTTTTTCATTCTATAATCTACATTATATATAATGCATTCGGTATACTATATTCTATATTCTGATACCTACATTCTATATTCTAAATACTATATTCAGTATTCTGTATTCTATATTCTAAATTCTGTGTTCTACATTCCATGTTCTAAATTATGGGTTCAATATTCTTTATTCTATATTCTATATTCTGTGTTCCTCATTCTATATTCTAAATTCTATATTCAGTATTCTGTATTCTATATGCTAAATAATGTGTTCTGCATTCCATGTTCTAAATTCTATAATCAGTATTCTGGAATCTATATTCTAATATGTGTTTTCCGCATTCTATGTTCTTAATTCTAAATTCAGTATTATGTGTTCTTTATACGAAATTCTGTGTTGTGCATTCCATGTTCTAAATTCTGTCTTCTATATTCTCTATTCCATATTCTATATTTTGTGTTCTTCATTCTATATTCACCATTCAGTATTCTTCATTCCGTATTCTATATTCTTTATATTGTGTTCTACATTCTATATTCTAATTTATATCTTCAGTATTCTGTATTCTATAATTTGAATTCTGTGTTCTGCATTCCATGTTCTAAATTCTGGGTTCAATATTCTTTATTCTGTATTCTATATTCTGCGTTCCTCATTCTTTTTTCTAAATTCTATATTCAGTATTCTGTATTCTATTTTCTAAATAATTGGTTCTGCATTCCCCGTTCTAAATTCTATATTCAGTATTCCGTATTCTATATTCTAAAATCTGTTTTCCGCATTCTATATTCTAAATACTATATTCAGTATTCTTTGTTGTATATACAAAATTCTGTGTTCTGCATTCCATGTTTAAATTCTGGGTTCTGTATTCTGTTTCCCATATTCTATATTCTGTGTTCTATATTCTATATTCTGTATTTTATATTCTACATTCCGTATACTATTTTCCATATTCCGTGTTCTACATTATCTATTCTAAATTCTACATTCAGTATACTGTTTCTATATTTTAAATTCTGTGTTCTGCATTCCATGTTAAAATTCTGGCTTCTATATTGTCTACTGTATGTTCTATATTTTGTCTGCATCATTCTATATTTTACATTCTATATTCTGCATTCCTTAATCTATATTCTTTGTACTGTGTTCTACATTCAATATTCTTATTACTATATTCAGTATTCTGTACACTATATTCGAAATTTTGTGTTCTGCATTCCATGTTCTAAATTCTGTTTCCTGTATTCTTTTTTCCATATTCTATATTCTGTTTCCAACATTCTATATTTTGTATTCTATATTCTGCATTCCGTATTCTATATACAATATTCTGTGTTCTTCATTCTGTATTCTAAATTCTATATTCAGCATTCCGTATGCTATATTCTAAATTCTGTGTTTTGCATTCCATGTTCTAAATTCTGGGATCTATAATCTATATTCTATATTCTAAATTCTGTGTTCTGCATTCTATAATCTAAATACTATATTCAGCTTTCTGTGTTCTATATTATATATTTGTGTTCTACATTCTGTATTCTAAATTCTATATCCAGTATCATTTAATCTATATTCCAAATTCTGTGTTCTGCATAGCATATTCTTTATACTGGATTCTATATTCTGTATTCTACATTCTGTATACCGTGTTCTACATTCTATATTCTAAATTCTATATTCAATATTCTGTTTTCTATATTCTAAATTCTGTTTTCTAGATTCTAAATTCTAAATTAAATATTCAGTATTCTGTATTCTATATTCTAAATTATGTGTTCTGCATTCTATGCTCTAAATTCTGTGTTCTATATTCTCTATTCTATACTCTAAATTTTGTGTTTTTAATTCTATATTCTACAATCTATATTCTGTATTAGGTATTCTATATTCTATATTCTGTGTTATACATTATATATTCTAAATTCTACATTCAGTATTCTGTATTCTATATTCTATATTCTGTGTTCTGAATTCCATGTTCTAAATTCTGGGTTGTGTATTCTGTTTCCATTTTCTATTTTCTGTGTTCTATATTCTATATTCTGTTTTCTATATTCTACATTCCGTATTCTATATTCTATATTCTGTGTTCTTCATTCTATATTCTAAATTCTATATTCAGTATTCGGTATTCTATATTCTAAATTCTGTGTTCTGCATTCCATGTTCTAAATTCTGGCTTCTATATTCTCTATTATATATTGTATATTTTGTGTTTTCATTATATATTCTACATTCTTTATTCTGCATTCCGTATTCTATATTCTTTATACTGTGTTCTACATTCTATATTCTAAAGTCTAGATTCAGTATTCTGTATTCTATATTCTTAATTCTGTGTTCTGCATTTTATTTTCAAAATTCTGGGTTCAATATTCTTTATTCTATATTCTATATTCTGTGTTCTACATTCTATAATCTAAATTAATATTCAGCTTTCTATATTCTATATTCTAAATTCTGTGTTCGGCATTCCATGTTCAAAATTCTATATTCAGTATTCTGTATTCTATATTCAAAAATATGTGTTTCGCATTCTATGTTCTAAATTCTATATTCAGTATTCTGTGTTCTATAAAGGAAATTCTGTGCTCTGCATTCCATTTTCTAAATTCTGGGTTCTGTGTTCTCTATTCTATATTCTGTTTTCTGCATTCTATATTCTTAATTCTATATTCAGTATTCTGTATTCTATATTCTAAATTCTGTGTTTTGAATTCCATGTTCTAAATTCTGGGTTCTATATTCTCTATTCTATATTCTAAATTTTGTGTTCTTCATTCTATATTCTACAATCTATATTCTGTATTAGGTATTCTATATTCTATATTCTGTGTTCTAATTCTATATTCTAAATTGTATATTCAGTTTTCTGTATTCTATAATCTAAATTCTGTGTTCTGAGTTCCATGTTCCAAAATCAGGCTTCAATATTCTCTAAGCTATATTTTTTATTCTGTTTTCTACGTTCTATATTCTAAATTATATATTCAGTATTATGTATTTTATATTCTATATTCTGTGTTCTACATTCAATTTTTTAATTGTTTATTATGTATTCTGTATTCTATATACTAAATTCTGTGTTCTGCATTCTATGTTATAAATTCTAACTTCAGTATACTGTACTATATATTCTAAATTCTGTTCTGCATTCCATGTTCTAAATTCTGATTCCTGTATTCTTTTTTCCATATTCTATATTCTGTTTTCTACATTGTATATTCTGTATTCTATATTCTGCATTCCGTATACTTTATACACTATTCTGTGTTCTAAATTCTATATTCTAAATTCTATATTCAGCATTCCGTATGTTATGTTCTAAATTCTGTGTTCTGCATTCCATGTTCTAAATTCTGGGATCTATAATCTATATTCTATATTATAAATTCTGTGTTCTACATTCTATATTATAAATACTATATTCAGCTTTCTGTATTCTATATTATATATTTGTGTTCTACATTCTGTATTCTAAATTCTATATTCAGTATTATTTAATCTATATTCCAAATTCTGTGTTCTGCATAGCATATTCTTTATACTGGATTCTATATTCTGTATTCTATATTCTATATTCCGTGTTCTAATTTCTATATTCTAAATTCTATATTCATTATTCTGTATTCTATATTCTAAATCCTGTTTTCTACATTCTAAATTCTAAATTCTATATTCAGTATTCTGTATTCTATATTCTAAATTCTGTATTCTGCATTCCATGTTCTAAATTCTGGGTTCTATACTCTCTATTCTATATTCTAAAATTTGTGTTTTTAATTCTATATTCTACAATCTATATTCTGTATTAGGTATTCTATATTCTATATTCTGTGTTGTATATTCAATATTCTGCATTCTATATTCTACATTCTGTATTCTATATTCTCTATTCTGTGTCCTATATTCTATATTCTAAATACTATATAGAGTATTTTGTATACTATATTCTCAATTCTTTGGTCTGCATTCAATATTCTAAATTCTGTGTTCTGCATTCCATATTCTATATTCTGGGTTCAATATTCTCTATTCTATATTCCATATTTTGTGTTCTTCATTCTATATTCTTCATTCTATATTCAGTATTCTGTATTCTATATTCTAAATTGTGTGTTTTGCTTTCTATGTTCTAAATTATATATTCAGTATTCTGTGTTCTATATTCTAAATTCTGTGTTCTGCATTCCATGTTCTAAATTCTGGGTTCTGTATTCTGTATTCCATAATCTATTTTCTGTTTTCTACATTCTATATACTGTTTTCTATATTCTGAATTCCATAATCTATATTCTATACACTGTGTTCTACATTCTTATTCTAAATTCTATATTAAGTATTCTGTATTCTATATTCTAAATTCTGTGTTCAGCATTCCATGTTCCAAATTCTGTGTTCTACATTCTCTATTCCATATTCTATATTTTGTGTTATTAATTTTATATTCTAAATTCTGTGTTCTGCCTTCCATATTCTAAATTCTGATTTCTGTATTCTTTTTCCCATATTCTATATTCTGTTTTCTACATTCTATATTCTGTTTTCTATACTCTGTATTTCTTATTCTATATAGAATATTCTGTGTTCTACATTCTATTTTCTAAATTCTATATTCACTATTCCGTATGCTATATTCTAAATTCTGTGTTCTGCATCCTATAATCTAAATACTATATTCAGCTTTCTGTATTCTATATTATAAATTCTGTGATCTACATTCTATATTCTAAATTCTATATTTAGTATTATTTAATCTATATTCTAAATTCTGTGTTCTGCATAGCATGTTCTTTATTTTGGATTCTATATTCTGTATTCTACATTCTATATTCTGTGTTCTACATTCTATATTCTAAATTCTATATTCAGCATTCATATTCTATATTCTAAATTCTGTGTTCTACATTATATATTCTCAATTGTATATTCAGTATTCTGTATTCTATATTTTAAATTCTGAGTTCTGATGTCCATGTTCCAAAATCAGGCTTCAATATTCTTTAAGCTATATTTTTTATTCTGTTTCCTACATTCAAATTCTAAATTATATATTCAGTATTATGTATTTTATATTCTATATTCTGTGTTCCACATTAAATTTTTTAATTGTTTATTATGTATTTTGTATTCTATATTCTAAATTCTGTGTTCTGCATTTCATGATTTAAATTCTGTTTTCTATATTCTCTTTTCTATTTTTATATTCTGTGTTCTACATTCCATTTTGTAAATTCTATATTCAGCATTCTGTATTCCATATTCTAAATTTTGTGTTCTACATTCTATATTATAAAATCTATATTCAGTGTTATGTATTCTATAATCTAAATTCTGTGTTCTGCATTCCATGTTCTAAATACTGTGTTCTATATTCTGTAATCAATATTCTATATTCTGTGTTCTACATTCTATATTCTAAACTCTATATTCAATATTCTCTATTCTATATTCTAAATTCTGTGTTCTGCATTCCATGTTCTAAATTCTATATTCAGCATTCTGTATTCTATATATATTCTAAATTTTGTGTTCTACATTCTATATTCTAAATTCTATATTCAGTATACTCTATTCTATATTCTAAATTCTGTGTTCTGGATTCCATATTCTTAATTCTGGCTTCTATATTCTTTATTCTATGTTATATATATTGTGTTATTCATTCTATATTCTACATTCTATATACTTCATTCCGTATACTATATTCTGTATTCTGTGTTCTACTTTCTATATTCTAAATTCTATTTTCAGTGTTCTGTAGTCTATATTCTAAATTCTGTGTTCTGCATTCCATGTTCTAAATTCTTTATTCAGTATTCTTTTTTGTATAATCTAAATTCTTTATTCTGCATTTTTTGTTGTAAATTCTGCGTTCTGTATTCTGTTTCCATATTCTATATTCTGTTTTCTAAATTCTATATTCTGTATTCTGTATTCTGCATTACGTATTCTATAATTTATATTCTGTGTTCTACATTCTATATTCTTAATTCTATATTCAGTATACTGTGGTCTATATTTTAAATTCTGTGTTCTGCATTCCATGTTATAAATTTATGATTCTGTATTCTCTATTCTATATTCTATACTCTGTGTTCTACTTTCAATTTTCTAAATCCTATATTCAGTATTCTTTGGTCTATATTTTTAATTGTGTGTTCTACATTCTACATTCTAATTACTATATTAAGCATTTTGTATTCAATATTCTATATTCTGTGTTCCGAAATCTATATTCTATATTCTATATTCAGTATTCTTTATTCTATATTCTATATTCTGTGTTCTGCTTTCAATATTGTATATACTATATTCAGCTTTCCGTATTCTACATTATAATTTCTGTGTTCTACATTCTATATTATAAATTCTATATTCAGTTTTATGTAATCTATATTCTTAATTATGTGTTCTGCCTAGCATATTCTTAATTCTGGATTCTATATTTTGTATTCTACATTCTATATTCTGTGTTCTACATTCTATATTCTAAAGTCTACATTCAGTATTCTTTATTCTATATTCTAAATTCTGTGTTCTACATTCTATATTCTAAATTCTATATTCAGTATTCTGTATTCTATATTCTAAATTCTGAGTTCTGCTTTCCATGTTCCAAAATCTGGCTTCAATATTCTCTAAGTTATATTTTTTATTTTTTTTCTACATTCTATATTTTAATTATATATTTAGTATTATGTATCCTATATTATGTATTGTGTTCTACATTCAATTTTTTTAATTGTTTAGTAAGTATTCTTTATACTATATTCTAAATTCTGTGTTCTGCATTCCATGTTCTAAATTCTGGGTTCTATTATTTATATTCTATATTCTCTATTCTGTATTATACCTTCTATAATCTAAATACTATATTCAGGTTTCTGTATTCAATAATATATATTCTGTGTTCTACATTCTATATTCCTAATTCTATATTCAGTATTATGTAATCTATATTCTTAATTCAGTGTTCTGCGTAGCATGTTCTTAATTCTGGGTTCTTAATTCTGTATTCTACATGCTATATATTGTGTTCTAATTTCTATATTCTAAATTCTATATTCAGTATTCCTTATTCTATATTCTAAATTCTATGTTCTACATTCTATATTCTAAATTGTATATTCAGCATTCTGTATTCTATATTCTAAATTCTGTGTTCTGCATTCCATGTTATAAATTCTGGGTTCTACATTCTCTACTCTATATTCTATATTGTGTGTTTTTCATTCTAGATTCGACATAGTATATTTTGCATTCCGTATACAATATTCTATATTCTGTGTTCTACATTCTATATTCTAAATTCTATGTTCAGTATTCCGTATGCTATATTCTAAATTCTGTGTTCTGCATTGCATGATTTAAATTCTGGGTTCTATAATCTATATTCTATATTCTATATTCTGAGTTCTATATTCTATTGTTTAAATACTATATTCAGCTTTCTGTATTCAATATTATAAATTCTGGGTTCTACATTCTATATTCTAAATTCTATATTCATTATTATGTAATCTATATTCTTAATTCTGTGTTCTGCATAGCATGTTCTTTATTCTGGATACTATATTCTGCATTCTACCTTCTATATTCTGAGTTCTACACTCTATATTCTAAATTCTATATTCAGTAATGTTTATTCTATATTCTAAATTCTGTGTTCTACATTCTATATTCTAAATTGTATATTCAGTATTCTATATTATATATTCAAAATTCCGAGTTCTGCTTTCCATGTTCCAAAATCTGGTTTCAATATTCTCTAAGCTATATTTTTTGTTCTGTTTTCTACATTCTTTATTAAAAATTCTATATTCAGTGTTATGTAGTTTATATTCTATTTTCTGTGTTCTACAGTCAATATTTTAATTGTTTGTTAAGTATTCTGTTTACTATATTCTAAATTCTGTGTTCTGCAAATCATGTTCTAAATTATGGATTCTATATTCTCTTTTCTATTTTCTATATTCTGTGTTCTACATTCTATATTCAAAATACTTTATTCTGCATTCTGTATTCTATATACTAAATTTTGTGTTCTACATTCTATATTGTATATTCTATATTCAGTATTATGTCTTCTAAAATATAAATTCTGTGTTATTCATTCCATTGTGTAAATTCTATATTCAGTATTCTGTATTCTACATTCTAAATTCTGTGTTCTACATTCTATATTCTAAATTCTATATTCAGTATTCTGTATTCTATATTCTAAATTCTGTGTTCTGCGTTCCATCTTCTAAATTCTGGGTTCTATGTTCTCTATTCTATACTCTAAATTTTGTGTTTTTAATTCTATATTCTACAATGTATATTCTGTATTAGGTGTTCTATATTCTATATTCTCTTTTATACATTCTGTTTTCTAAATTTTATATTCTGAATACTGTATTCTATATTCTTAATTGTGTGTTCTGCCTTCCATGTTCTAAATTCTGGAATGTGTATTCTGTATTCCATATTCTATATTCTATGTTCTATATTCTATATTCTGTATTCTATATTCTAAATTCTGAGTTCTGATTTCCATGTTCCAAAATCAGGCTTCAATATTCTCTAAGCTATATTTTTTATGCTGTTTTCTATATTCTATATTCTAAATTATATATTCAGTATTATGTATTTTATATTCTATATTCTGTGTTCTACATTCAATTTTTTAATTGTTTATTGTGTATTTTGTATTCTATATTCTAAATTCTGTGTTCTGCATTCTATGTTCTAAATTCTATGTTCAGTATACAGTATTATATATTCTAAATTCTGTGTTCTGCATTCCTATTTCTAAATTCTGTTTCCTGTATTATTTTTTCCATATTCTATATTCTGTTTCCAACATTCTATATTTTGTATTCTATTTTCTGCATTCCGTATTCTACATTATATATTATGTGTTCTATCTTCTATTTTCTAAATTCTATATTCAGTATTCTTTATTCTATATTCTAAATTCTGTGTTCTGCATTCCATGTTCTAAATTCTCTTTTCTATATTCTATATTCTGTGTTCTACTTTGTATATTCTAAATTCTATTTTCAGTATTCTGTATTCTATATTATAAATTCTGTTTTCTGCATTCCATTTCTAAATTATGGGTTCTATATTCACTTTTATATATTCTATATTCTGTGTTCTTCATTCTAGATTCTACATTCTAATTTGTGCATTCCGTATTCTATATTCTATATTCTTTGTTCTAAATTCTATATTCTAAAATCTATATTCAGTGTTCTGTATTCTATATTCTAAATTCTGTGTTTTGCTTTCTATGTTCTAAATTATATATTCAGTATTCTGTGTTCTATATTCTAAATTCTGTGTTCTGCATTCCATGTTCTAAATTCTGGGTTCTGTATTCTGTATTCCATAATCTATTTTCTGTTTTCTACATTCTATATACTGTTTTCTATATTCTGAATTCCATAATCTATATTCTATACACTGTGTTCTACATTCTTATTCTAAATTCTATATTAAGTATTCTGTATTCTATATTCTAAATTCTGTGTTCAGCATTCCATGTTCCAAATTCTGTGTTCTACATTCTCTATTCCATATTCTATATTTTGTGTTATTAATTTTATATTCTAAATTCTGTGTTCTGCCTTCCATATTCTAAATTCTGATTTCTGTATTCTTTTTCCCATATTCTATATTCTGTTTTCTACATTCTATATTCTGTTTTCTATACTCTGTATTTCTTATTCTATATAGAATATTCTGTGTTCTACATTCTATATTCTAAATTCTATATTCACTATTCCGTATGCTATATTCTAAATTCTGTGTTCTGCATTCTATAATCTAAATACTATATTCAGCTTTCTGTATTCTATATTATAATTCTGTGATCTACATTCTATATTCTAAATTCTATATTTAGTATTATTTAATCTATATTCTAAATTCTGTGTTCTGCATAGCATGTTCTTTATTTTGGATTCTATATTCTGTATTCTACATTCTATATTCTGTGTTCTACATTCTATATTCTAAATTCTATATTCAGCATTCATATTCTATATTCTAAATTCTGTGTTCTACATTATATATTCTCAATTGTATATTCAGTATTCTGTATTCTATATTTTAAATTCTGAGTTCTGATGTCCATGTTCCAAAATCAGGCTTCAATATTCTTTAAGCTATATTTTTTATTCTGTTTCCTACATTCAAATTCTAAATTATATATTCAGTATTATGTATTTTATATTCTATATTCTGTGTTCCACATTAAATTTTTTAATTGTTTATTATGTATTTTGTATTCTATATTCTAAATTCTGTGTTCTGCATTTCATGATTTAAATTCTGTTTTCTATATTCTCTTTTCTATTTTTATATTCTGTGTTCTACATTCCATTTTGTAAATTCTATATTCAGCATTCTCTATTCCATATTCTAAATTTTGTGTTCTACATTCTATATTATAAAATCTATATTCAGTGTTATGTATTCTATAATCTAAATTCTGTGTTCTGCATTCCATGTTCTAAATACTGTGTTCTATATTCTGTAATCAGTATTCTATATTCTGTGTTCTACATTCTATATTCTAAACTCTATATTCAATATTCTGTATTCTATATTCTAAATTCTGTGTTCTTCATTCCATGTTCTAAATTCTATATTCAGCATTCTGTATTCTATATATATTCTAAATTTTGTGTTCTACATTCTATATTCTAAATTCTATATTCAGTATACTCTATTCTATATTCTAAATTCTGTGTTCTGGATTCCATATTCTTAATTCTGGCTTCTATATTCTTTATTCTATGTTATATATATTGTGTTATTCATTCTATATTCTACATTCTATATACTTCATTCCGTATACTATATTCTGTATTCTGTGTTCTACTTTCTATATTCTAAATTCTATTTTCAGTGTTCTGTAGTCTATATTCTAAATTCTGTGTTCTGCATTCCATGTTCTAAATTCTTTATTCAGTATTCTTTTTTGTATAATCTAAATTCTTTATTCTGCATTTTTTGTTGTAAATTCTGCGTTCTGTATTCTGTTTCCATATTCTATATTCTGTTTTCTAAATTCTATATTCTGTATTCTGTATTCTGCATTACGTATTCTATAATTTATATTCTGTGTTCTACATTCTATATTCTTAATTCTATATTCAGTATACTGTGGTCTATATTTTAAATTCTGTGTTCTGCATTCCATGTTATAAATTTATGATTCTGTATTCTCTATTCTATATTCTATACTCTGTGTTCTACTTTCAATTTTCTAAATCCTATATTCAGTATTCTTTGGTCTATATTTTTAATTGTGTGTTCTACATTCTACATTCTAATTACTATATTAAGCATTTTGTATTCAATATTCTATATTCTGTGTTCCGAAATCTATATTCTATATTCTATATTCAGTATTCTTTATTCTATATTCTATATTCTGTGTTCTGCTTTCAATATTGTATATACTATATTCAGCTTTCCGTATTCTACATTATAATTTCTGTGTTCTACATTCTATATTATAAATTCTATATTCAGTTTTATGTAATCTATATTCTTAATTATGTGTTCTGCCTAGCATATTCTTAATTCTGGATTCTATATTTTGTATTCTACATTCTATATTCTGTGTTCTACATTCTATATTCTAAAGTCTACATTCAGTATTCTTTATTCTATATTCTAAATTCTGTGTTCTACATTCTATATTCTAAATTCTATATTCACTATTCCGTATGCTATATTCTAAATTCTGTGTTCTGCATTCTATAATCTAAATACTATATTCAGCTTTCTGTATTCTATATTATAATTCTGTGATCTACATTCTATATTCTAAATTCTATATTTAGTATTATTTAATCTATATTCTAAATTCTGTGTTCTGCATAGCATGTTCTTTATTTTGGATTCTATATTCTGTATTCTACATTCTATATTCTGTGTTCTACATTCTATATTCTAAATTCTATATTCAGCATTCATATTCTATATTCTAAATTCTGTGTTCTACATTATATATTCTCAATTGTATATTCAGTATTCTGTATTCTATATTTTAAATTCTGAGTTCTGATGTCCATGTTCCAAAATCAGGCTTCAATATTCTTTAAGCTATATTTTTTATTCTGTTTCCTACATTCAAATTCTAAATTATATATTCAGTATTATGTATTTTATATTCTATATTCTGTGTTCCACATTAAATTTTTTAATTGTTTATTATGTATTTTGTATTCTATATTCTAAATTCTGTGTTCTGCATTTCATGATTTAAATTCTGTTTTCTATATTCTCTTTTCTATTTTTATATTCTGTGTTCTACATTCCATTTTGTAAATTCTATATTCAGCATTCTCTATTCCATATTCTAAATTTTGTGTTCTACATTCTATATTATAAAATCTATATTCAGTGTTATGTATTCTATAATCTAAATTCTGTGTTCTGCATTCCATGTTCTAAATACTGTGTTCTATATTCTGTAATCAGTATTCTATATTCTGTGTTCTACATTCTATATTCTAAACTCTATATTCAATATTCTGTATTCTATATTCTAAATTCTGTGTTCTTCATTCCATGTTCTAAATTCTATATTCAGCATTCTGTATTCTATATATATTCTAAATTTTGTGTTCTACATTCTATATTCTAAATTCTATATTCAGTATACTCTATTCTATATTCTAAATTCTGTGTTCTGGATTCCATATTCTTAATTCTGGCTTCTATATTCTTTATTCTATGTTATATATATTGTGTTATTCATTCTATATTCTACATTCTATATACTTCATTCCGTATACTATATTCTGTATTCTGTGTTCTACTTTCTATATTCTAAATTCTATTTTCAGTGTTCTGTAGTCTATATTCTAAATTCTGTGTTCTGCATTCCATGTTCTAAATTCTTTATTCAGTATTCTTTTTTGTATAATCTAAATTCTTTATTCTGCATTTTTTGTTGTAAATTCTGCGTTCTGTATTCTGTTTCCATATTCTATATTCTGTTTTCTAAATTCTATATTCTGTATTCTGTATTCTGCATTACGTATTCTATAATTTATATTCTGTGTTCTACATTCTATATTCTTAATTCTATATTCAGTATACTGTGGTCTATATTTTAAATTCTGTGTTCTGCATTCCATGTTATAAATTTATGATTCTGTATTCTCTATTCTATATTCTATACTCTGTGTTCTACTTTCAATTTTCTAAATCCTATATTCAGTATTCTTTGGTCTATATTTTTAATTGTGTGTTCTACATTCTACATTCTAATTACTATATTAAGCATTTTGTATTCAATATTCTATATTCTGTGTTCCGAAATCTATATTCTATATTCTATATTCAGTATTCTTTATTCTATATTCTATATTCTGTGTTCTGCTTTCAATATTGTATATACTATATTCAGCTTTCCGTATTCTACATTATAATTTCTGTGTTCTACATTCTATATTATAAATTCTATATTCAGTTTTATGTAATCTATATTCTTAATTATGTGTTCTGCCTAGCATATTCTTAATTCTGGATTCTATATTTTGTATTCTACATTCTATATTCTGTGTTCTACATTCTATATTCTAAAGTCTACATTCAGTATTCTTTATTCTATATTCTAAATTCTGTGTTCTACATTCTATATTCTAAATTCTATATTCAGTATTCTGTATTCTATATTCTAAATTCTGAGTTCTGCTTTCCATGTTCCAAAATCTGGCTTCAATATTCTCTAAGTTATATTTTTTATTTTTTTTCTACATTCTATATTTTAATTATATATTTAGTATTATGTATCCTATATTATGTATTGTGTTCTACATTCAATTTTTTTAATTGTTTAGTAAGTATTCTTTATACTATATTCTAAATTCTGTGTTCTGCATTCCATGTTCTAAATTCTGGGTTCTATTATTTATATTCTATATTCTCTATTCTGTATTATACCTTCTATAATCTAAATACTATATTCAGGTTTCTGTATTCAATAATATATATTCTGTGTTCTACATTCTATATTCCTAATTCTATATTCAGTATTATGTAATCTATATTCTTAATTCAGTGTTCTGCGTAGCATGTTCTTAATTCTGGGTTCTTAATTCTGTATTCTACATGCTATATATTGTGTTCTAATTTCTATATTCTAAATTCTATATTCAGTATTCCTTATTCTATATTCTAAATTCTATGTTCTACATTCTATATTCTAAATTGTATATTCAGCATTCTGTATTCTATATTCTAAATTCTGTGTTCTGCATTCCATGTTATAAATTCTGGGTTCTACATTCTCTACTCTATATTCTATATTGTGTGTTTTTCATTCTAGATTCGACATAGTATATTTTGCATTCCGTATACAATATTCTATATTCTGTGTTCTACATTCTATATTCTAAATTCTATGTTCAGTATTCCGTATGCTATATTCTAAATTCTGTGTTCTGCATTGCATGATTTAAATTCTGGGTTCTATAATCTATATTCTATATTCTATATTCTGAGTTCTATATTCTATTGTTTAAATACTATATTCAGCTTTCTGTATTCAATATTATAAATTCTGGGTTCTACATTCTATATTCTAAATTCTATATTCATTATTATGTAATCTATATTCTTAATTCTGTGTTCTGCATAGCATGTTCTTTATTCTGGATACTATATTCTGCATTCTACCTTCTATATTCTGAGTTCTACACTCTATATTCTAAATTCTATATTCAGTAATGTTTATTCTATATTCTAAATTCTGTGTTCTACATTCTATATTCTAAATTGTATATTCAGTATTCTATATTATATATTCAAAATTCCGAGTTCTGCTTTCCATGTTCCAAAATCTGGTTTCAATATTCTCTAAGCTATATTTTTTGTTCTGTTTTCTACATTCTTTATTAAAAATTCTATATTCAGTGTTATGTAGTTTATATTCTATTTTCTGTGTTCTACAGTCAATATTTTAATTGTTTGTTAAGTATTCTGTTTACTATATTCTAAATTCTGTGTTCTGCAAATCATGTTCTAAATTATGGATTCTATATTCTCTTTTCTATTTTCTATATTCTGTGTTCTACATTCTATATTCAAAATACTTTATTCTGCATTCTGTATTCTATATACTAAATTTTGTGTTCTACATTCTATATTGTATATTCTATATTCAGTATTATGTCTTCTAAAATATAAATTCTGTGTTATTCATTCCATTGTGTAAATTCTATATTCAGTATTCTGTATTCTACATTCTAAATTCTGTGTTCTACATTCTATATTCTAAATTCTATATTCAGTATTCTGTATTCTATATTCTAAATTCTGTGTTCTGCGTTCCATCTTCTAAATTCTGGGTTCTATGTTCTCTATTCTATACTCTAAATTTTGTGTTTTTAATTCTATATTCTACAATGTATATTCTGTATTAGGTGTTCTATATTCTATATTCTCTTTTATACATTCTGTTTTCTAAATTTTATATTCTGAATACTGTATTCTATATTCTTAATTGTGTGTTCTGCCTTCCATGTTCTAAATTCTGGAATGTGTATTCTGTATTCCATATTCTATATTCTATGTTCTATATTCTATATTCTGTATTCTATATTCTAAATTCTGAGTTCTGATTTCCATGTTCCAAAATCAGGCTTCAATATTCTCTAAGCTATATTTTTTATGCTGTTTTCTATATTCTATATTCTAAATTATATATTCAGTATTATGTATTTTATATTCTATATTCTGTGTTCTACATTCAATTTTTTAATTGTTTATTGTGTATTTTGTATTCTATATTCTAAATTCTGTGTTCTGCATTCTATGTTCTAAATTCTATGTTCAGTATACAGTATTATATATTCTAAATTCTGTGTTCTGCATTCCTATTTCTAAATTCTGTTTCCTGTATTATTTTTTCCATATTCTATATTCTGTTTCCAACATTCTATATTTTGTATTCTATTTTCTGCATTCCGTATTCTACATTATATATTATGTGTTCTATCTTCTATTTTCTAAATTCTATATTCAGTATTCTTTATTCTATATTCTAAATTCTGTGTTCTGCATTCCATGTTCTAAATTCTCTTTTCTATATTCTATATTCTGTGTTCTACTTTGTATATTCTAAATTCTATTTTCAGTATTCTGTATTCTATATTATAAATTCTGTTTTCTGCATTCCATTTCTAAATTATGGGTTCTATATTCACTTTTATATATTCTATATTCTGTGTTCTTCATTCTAGATTCTACATTCTAATTTGTGCATTCCGTATTCTATATTCTATATTCTTTGTTCTAAATTCTATATTCTAAAATCTATATTCAGTGTTCTGTATTCTATATTCTAAATTCTGTGTTTTGCTTTCTATGTTCTAAATTATATATTCAGTATTCTGTGTTCTATATTCTAAATTCTGTGTTCTGCATTCCATGTTCTAAATTCTGGGTTCTGTATTCTGTATTCCATAATCTATTTTCTGTTTTCTACATTCTATATACTGTTTTCTATATTCTGAATTCCATAATCTATATTCTATACACTGTGTTCTACATTCTTATTCTAAATTCTATATTAAGTATTCTGTATTCTATATTCTAAATTCTGTGTTCAGCATTCCATGTTCCAAATTCTGTGTTCTACATTCTCTATTCCATATTCTATATTTTGTGTTATTAATTTTATATTCTAAATTCTGTGTTCTGCCTTCCATATTCTAAATTCTGATTTCTGTATTCTTTTTCCCATATTCTATATTCTGTTTTCTACATTCTATATTCTGTTTTCTATACTCTGTATTTCTTATTCTATATAGAATATTCTGTGTTCTACATTCTATATTCTAAATTCTATATTCACTATTCCGTATGCTATATTCTAAATTCTGTGTTCTGCATTCTATAATCTAAATACTATATTCAGCTTTCTGTATTCTATATTATAAATTCTGTGATCTACATTCTATATTCTAAATTCTATATTTAGTATTATTTAATCTATATTCTAAATTCTGTGTTCTGCATAGCATGTTCTTTATTTTGGATTCTATATTCTGTATTCTACATTCTATATTCTGTGTTCTACATTCTATATTCTAAATTCTATATTCAGCATTCATATTCTATATTCTAAATTCTGTGTTCTACATTATATATTCTCAATTGTATATTCAGTATTCTGTATTCTATATTTTAAATTCTGAGTTCTGATGTCCATGTTCCAAAATCAGGCTTCAATATTCTTTAAGCTATATTTTTTATTCTGTTTCCTACATTCAAATTCTAAATTATATATTCAGTATTATGTATTTTATATTCTATATTCTGTGTTCCACATTAAATTTTTTAATTGTTTATTATGTATTTTGTATTCTATATTCTAAATTCTGTGTTCTGCATTTCATGATTTAAATTCTGTTTTCTATATTCTCTTTTCTATTTTTATATTCTGTGTTCTACATTCCATTTTGTAAATTCTATATTCAGCATTCTCTATTCCATATTCTAAATTTTGTGTTCTACATTCTATATTATAAAATCTATATTCAGTGTTATGTATTCTATAATCTAAATTCTGTGTTCTGCATTCCATGTTCTAAATACTGTGTTCTATATTCTGTAATCAATATTCTATATTCTGTGTTCTACATTCTATATTCTAAACTCTATATTCAATATTCTGTATTCTATATTCTAAATTCTGTGTTCTGCATTCCATGTTCTAAATTCTATATTCAGCATTCTGTATTCTATATATATTCTAAATTTTGTGTTCTACATTCTATATTCTAAATTCTATATTCAGTATACTCTATTCTATATTCTAAATTCTGTGTTCTGGATTCCATATTCTTAATTCTGGCTTCTATATTCTTTATTCTATGTTATATATATTGTGTTATTCATTCTATATTCTACATTCTATATATTTCATTCCGTATACTATATTCTGTATTCTGTGTTCTACTTTCTATATTCTAAATTCTATTTTCAGTGTTCTGTAGTCTATATTCTAAATTCTGTGTTCTGCATTCCATGTTCTAAATTCTTTATTCAGTATTCTTTTTTGTATAATCTAAATTCTTTATTCTGCATTTTTTGTTGTAAATTCTGCGTTCTGTATTCTGTTTCCATATTCTATATTCTGTTTTCTAAATTCTATATTCTGTATTCTGTATTCTGCATTACGTATTCTATAATTTATATTCTGTGTTCTACATTCTATATTCTTAATTCTATATTCAGTATACTGTGGTCTATATTTTAAATTCTGTGTTCTGCATTCCATGTTATAAATTTATGATTCTGTATTCTCTATTCTATATTCTATACTCTGTGTTCTACTTTCAATTTTCTAAATCCTATATTCAGTATTCTTTGGTCTATATTTTTAATTGTGTGTTCTACATTCTACATTCTAATTACTATATTAAGCATTTTGTATTCAATATTCTATATTCTGTGTTCCGAAATCTATATTCTATATTCTATATTCAGTATTCTTTATTCTATATTCTATATTCTGTGTTCTGCTTTCAATATTGTATATACTATATTCAGCTTTCCGTATTCTATATTATTATTTCTGTGTTCTACATTCTATATTATAAATTCTATATTCAGTTTTATGTAATCTATATTCTTAATTATGTGTTCTGCCTAGCATATTCTTAATTCTGGATTCTATATTTTGTATTCTACATTCTATATTCTGTGTTCTACATTCTATATTCTAAAGTCTACATTCAGTATTCTTTATTCTATATTCTAAATTCTGTGTTCTACATTCTATATTCTAAATTCTATATTCAGTATTCTGTATTCTATATTCTAAATTCTGAGTTCTGCTTTCCATGTTCCAAAATCTGGCTTCAATATTCTCTAAGTTATATTTTTTATTTTTTTTCTACATTCTATATTTTAATTATATATTTAGTATTATGTATCCTATATTATGTATTGTGTTCTACATTCAATTTTTTTAATTGTTTAGTAAGTATTCTTTATACTATATTCTAAATTCTGTGTTCTGCATTCCATGTTCTAAATTCTGGGTTCTATTATTTATATTCTATATTCTCTATTCTGTATTATACCTTCTATAATCTAAATACTATATTCATGTTTCTGTATTCAATAATATATATTCTGTGTTCTACATTCTATATTCCTAATTCTATATTCAGTATTATGTAATCTATATTCTTAATTCAGTGTTCTGCGTAGCATGTTCTTAATTCTGGGTTCTTAATTCTGTATTCTACATGCTATATATTGTGTTCTAATTTCTATATTCTAAATTCTATATTCAGTATTCCTTATTCTATATTCTAAATTCTATGTTCTACATTCTATATTCTAAATTGTATATTCAGCATTCTGTATTCTATATTCTAAATTCTGTGTTCTGCATTCCATGTTATAAATTCTGGGTTCTACATTCTCTACTCTATATTCTATATTGTGTGTTTTTCATTCTAGATTCGACATAGTATATTTTGCATTCCGTATACAATATTCTATATTCTGTGTTCTACATTCTATATTCTAAATTCTATGTTCAGTATTCCGTATGCTATATTCTAAATTCTGTGTTCTGCATTGCATGATTTAAATTCTGGGTTCTATAATCTATATTCTATATTCTATATTCTGAGTTCTATATTCTATTGTTTAAATACTATATTCAGCTTTCTGTATTCAATATTATAAATTCTGGGTTCTACATTCTATATTCTAAATTCTATATTCATTATTATGTAATCTATATTCTTAATTCTGTGTTCTGCATAGCATGTTCTTTATTCTGGATACTATATTCTGCATTCTACCTTCTATATTCTGAGTTCTACACTCTATATTCTAAATTCTATATTCAGTAATGTTTATTCTATATTCTAAATTCTGTGTTCTACATTCTATATTCTAAATTGTATATTCAGTATTCTATATTATATATTCAAAATTCCGAGTTCTGCTTTCCATGTTCCAAAATCTGGTTTCAATATTCTCTAAGCTATATTTTTTGTTCTGTTTTCTACATTCTTTATTAAAAATTCTATATTCAGTGTTATGTAGTTTATATTCTATTTTCTGTGTTCTACAGTCAATATTTTAATTGTTTGTTAAGTATTCTGTTTACTATATTCTAAATTCTGTGTTCTGCAAATCATGTTCTAAATTATGGATTCTATATTCTCTTTTCTATTTTCTATATTCTGTGTTCTACATTCTATATTCAAAATACTTTATTCTGCATTCTGTATTCTATATACTAAATTTTGTGTTCTACATTCTATATTGTATATTCTATATTCAGTATTATGTCTTCTAAAATATAAATTCTGTGTTATTCATTCCATTGTGTAAATTCTATATTCAGTATTCTGTATTCTACATTCTAAATTCTGTGTTCTACATTCTATATTCTAAATTCTATATTCAGTATTCTGTATTCTATATTCTAAATTCTGTGTTCTGCGTTCCATCTTCTAAATTCTGGGTTCTATGTTCTCTATTCTATACTCTAAATTTTGTGTTTTTAATTCTATATTCTACAATGTATATTCTGTATTAGGTGTTCTATATTCTATATTCTCTTTTATACATTCTGTTTTCTAAATTTTATATTCTGAATACTGTATTCTATATTCTTAATTGTGTGTTCTGCCTTCCATGTTCTAAATTCTGGAATGTGTATTCTGTATTCCATATTCTATATTCTATGTTCTATATTCTATATTCTGTATTCTATATTCTTAATTCTGAGTTCTGATTTCCATGTTCCAAAATCAGGCTTCAATATTCTCTAAGCTATATTTTTTATGCTGTTTTCTATATTCTATATTCTAAATTATATATTCAGTATTATGTATTTTATATTCTATATTCTGTGTTCTACATTCAATTTTTTAATTGTTTATTGTGTATTTTGTATTCTATATTCTAAATTCTGTGTTCTGCATTCTATGTTCTAAATTCTATGTTCAGTATACAGTATTATATATTCTAAATTCTGTGTTCTGCATTCCTAGTTCTAAATTCTGTTTCCTGTATTATTTTTTCCATATTCTATATTCTGTTTCCAACATTCTATATTTTGTATTCTATTTTCTGCATTCCGTATTCTACATTATATATTATGTGTTCTATCTTCTATTTTCTAAATTCTATATTCAGTATTCTTTATTCTATATTCTAAATTCTGTGTTCTGCATTCCATGTTCTAAATTCTCTTTTCTATATTCTATATTCTGTGTTCTACTTTGTATATTCTAAATTCTATTTTCAGTATTCTGTATTCTATATTATAAATTCTGTTTTCTGCATTCCATTTCTAAATTATGGGTTCTATATTCACTTTTATATATTCTATATTCTGTGTTCTTCATTCTAGATTCTACATTCTAATTTGTGCATTCCGTATTCTATATTCTATATTCTTTGTTCTAAATTCTATATTCTAAAATCTATATTCAGTGTTCTGTATTCTATATTCTAAATTCTGTGTTTTGCTTTCTATGTTCTAAATTATATATTCAGTATTCTGTGTTCTATATTCTAAATTCTGTGTTCTGCATTCCATGTTCTAAATTCTGGGTTCTGTATTCTGTATTCCATAATCTATTTTCTGTTTTCTACATTCTATATACTGTTTTCTATATTCTGAATTCCATAATCTATATTCTATACACTGTGTTCTACATTCTTATTCTAAATTCTATATTAAGTATTCTGTATTCTATATTCTAAATTCTGTGTTCAGCATTCCATGTTCCAAATTCTGTGTTCTACATTCTCTATTCCATATTCTATATTTTGTGTTATTAATTTTATATTCTAAATTCTGTGTTCTGCCTTCCATATTCTAAATTCTGATTTCTGTATTCTTTTTCCCATATTCTATATTCTGTTTTCTACATTCTATATTCTGTTTTCTATACTCTGTATTTCTTATTCTATATAGAATATTCTGTGTTCTACATTCTATATTCTAAATTCTATATTCACTATTCCGTATGCTATATTCTAAATTCTGTGTTCTGCATTCTATAATCTAAATACTATATTCAGCTTTCTGTATTCTATATTATAAATTCTGTGATCTACATTCTATATTCTAAATTCTATATTTAGTATTATTTAATCTATATTCTAAATTCTGTGTTCTGCATAGCATGTTCTTTATTTTGGATTCTATATTCTGTATTCTACATTCTATATTCTGTGTTCTACATTCTATATTCTAAATTCTATATTCAGCATTCATATTCTATATTCTAAATTCTGTGTTCTACATTATATATTCTCAATTGTATATTCAGTATTCTGTATTCTATATTTTAAATTCTGAGTTCTGATGTCCATGTTCCAAAATCAGGCTTCAATATTCTTTAAGCTATATTTTTTATTCTGTTTCCTACATTCAAATTCTAAATTATATATTCAGTATTATGTATTTTATATTCTATATTCTGTGTTCCACATTAAATTTTTTAATTGTTTATTATGTATTTTGTATTCTATATTCTAAATTCTGTGTTCTGCATTTCATGATTTAAATTCTGTTTTCTATATTCTCTTTTCTATTTTTATATTCTGTGTTCTACATTCCATTTTGTAAATTCTATATTCAGCATTCTCTATTCCATATTCTAAATTTTGTGTTCTACATTCTATATTATAAAATCTATATTCAGTGTTATGTATTCTATAATCTAAATTCTGTGTTCTGCATTCCATGTTCTAAATACTGTGTTCTATATTCTGTAATCAATATTCTATATTCTGTGTTCTACATTCTATATTCTAAACTCTATATTCAATATTCTGTATTCTATATTCTAAATTCTGTGTTCTGCATTCCATGTTCTAAATTCTATATTCAGCATTCTGTATTCTATATATATTCTAAATTTTGTGTTCTACATTCTATATTCTAAATTCTATATTCAGTATACTCTATTCTATATTCTAAATTCTGTGTTCTGGATTCCATATTCTTAATTCTGGCTTCTATATTCTTTATTCTATGTTATATATATTGTGTTATTCATTCTATATTCTACATTCTATATATTTCATTCCGTATACTATATTCTGTATTCTGTGTTCTACTTTCTATATTCTAAATTCTATTTTCAGTGTTCTGTAGTCTATATTCTAAATTCTGTGTTCTGCATTCCATGTTCTAAATTCTTTATTCAGTATTCTTTTTTGTATAATCTAAATTCTTTATTCTGCATTTTTTGTTGTAAATTCTGCGTTCTGTATTCTGTTTCCATATTCTATATTCTGTTTTCTAAATTCTATATTCTGTATTCTGTATTCTGCATTACGTATTCTATAATTTATATTCTGTGTTCTACATTCTATATTCTTAATTCTATATTCAGTATACTGTGGTCTATATTTTAAATTCTGTGTTCTGCATTCCATGTTATAAATTTATGATTCTGTATTCTCTATTCTATATTCTATACTCTGTGTTCTACTTTCAATTTTCTAAATCCTATATTCAGTATTCTTTGGTCTATATTTTTAATTGTGTGTTCTACATTCTACATTCTAATTACTATATTAAGCATTTTGTATTCAATATTCTATATTCTGTGTTCCGAAATCTATATTCTATATTCTATATTCAGTATTCTTTATTCTATATTCTATATTCTGTGTTCTGCTTTCAATATTGTATATACTATATTCAGCTTTCCGTATTCTATATTATTATTTCTGTGTTCTACATTCTATATTATAAATTCTATATTCAGTTTTATGTAATCTATATTCTTAATTATGTGTTCTGCCTAGCATATTCTTAATTCTGGATTCTATATTTTGTATTCTACATTCTATATTCTGTGTTCTACATTCTATATTCTAAAGTCTACATTCAGTATTCTTTATTCTATATTCTAAATTCTGTGTTCTACATTCTATATTCTAAATTCTATATTCAGTATTCTGTATTCTATATTCTAAATTCTGAGTTCTGCTTTCCATGTTCCAAAATCTGGCTTCAATATTCTCTAAGTTATATTTTTTATTTTTTTTCTACATTCTATATTTTAATTATATATTTAGTATTATGTATCCTATATTATGTATTGTGTTCTACATTCAATTTTTTTAATTGTTTAGTAAGTATTCTTTATACTATATTCTAAATTCTGTGTTCTGCATTCCATGTTCTAAATTCTGGGTTCTATTATTTATATTCTATATTCTCTATTCTGTATTATACCTTCTATAATCTAAATACTATATTCATGTTTCTGTATTCAATAATATATATTCTGTGTTCTACATTCTATATTCCTAATTCTATATTCAGTATTATGTAATCTATATTCTTAATTCAGTGTTCTGCGTAGCATGTTCTTAATTCTGGGTTCTTAATTCTGTATTCTACATGCTATATATTGTGTTCTAATTTCTATATTCTAAATTCTATATTCAGTATTCCTTATTCTATATTCTAAATTCTATGTTCTACATTCTATATTCTAAATTGTATATTCAGCATTCTGTATTCTATATTCTAAATTCTGTGTTCTGCATTCCATGTTATAAATTCTGGGTTCTACATTCTCTACTCTATATTCTATATTGTGTGTTTTTCATTCTAGATTCGACATAGTATATTTTGCATTCCGTATACAATATTCTATATTCTGTGTTCTACATTCTATATTCTAAATTCTATGTTCAGTATTCCGTATGCTATATTCTAAATTCTGTGTTCTGCATTGCATGATTTAAATTCTGGGTTCTATAATCTATATTCTATATTCTATATTCTGAGTTCTATATTCTATTGTTTAAATACTATATTCAGCTTTCTGTATTCAATATTATAAATTCTGGGTTCTACATTCTATATTCTAAATTCTATATTCATTATTATGTAATCTATATTCTTAATTCTGTGTTCTGCATAGCATGTTCTTTATTCTGGATACTATATTCTGCATTCTACCTTCTATATTCTGAGTTCTACACTCTATATTCTAAATTCTATATTCAGTAATGTTTATTCTATATTCTAAATTCTGTGTTCTACATTCTATATTCTAAATTGTATATTCAGTATTCTATATTATATATTCAAAATTCCGAGTTCTGCTTTCCATGTTCCAAAATCTGGTTTCAATATTCTCTAAGCTATATTTTTTGTTCTGTTTTCTACATTCTTTATTAAAAATTCTATATTCAGTGTTATGTAGTTTATATTCTATTTTCTGTGTTCTACAGTCAATATTTTAATTGTTTGTTAAGTATTCTGTTTACTATATTCTAAATTCTGTGTTCTGCAAATCATGTTCTAAATTATGGATTCTATATTCTCTTTTCTATTTTCTATATTCTGTGTTCTACATTCTATATTCAAAATACTTTATTCTGCATTCTGTATTCTATATACTAAATTTTGTGTTCTACATTCTATATTGTATATTCTATATTCAGTATTATGTCTTCTAAAATATAAATTCTGTGTTATTCATTCCATTGTGTAAATTCTATATTCAGTATTCTGTATTCTACATTCTAAATTCTGTGTTCTACATTCTATATTCTAAATTCTATATTCAGTATTCTGTATTCTATATTCTAAATTCTGTGTTCTGCGTTCCATCTTCTAAATTCTGGGTTCTATGTTCTCTATTCTATACTCTAAATTTTGTGTTTTTAATTCTATATTCTACAATGTATATTCTGTATTAGGTGTTCTATATTCTATATTCTCTTTTATACATTCTGTTTTCTAAATTTTATATTCTGAATACTGTATTCTATATTCTTAATTGTGTGTTCTGCCTTCCATGTTCTAAATTCTGGAATGTGTATTCTGTATTCCATATTCTATATTCTATGTTCTATATTCTATATTCTGTATTCTATATTCTTAATTCTGAGTTCTGATTTCCATGTTCCAAAATCAGGCTTCAATATTCTCTAAGCTATATTTTTTATGCTGTTTTCTATATTCTATATTCTAAATTATATATTCAGTATTATGTATTTTATATTCTATATTCTGTGTTCTACATTCAATTTTTTAATTGTTTATTGTGTATTTTGTATTCTATATTCTAAATTCTGTGTTCTGCATTCTATGTTCTAAATTCTATGTTCAGTATACAGTATTATATATTCTAAATTCTGTGTTCTGCATTCCTAGTTCTAAATTCTGTTTCCTGTATTATTTTTTCCATATTCTATATTCTGTTTCCAACATTCTATATTTTGTATTCTATTTTCTGCATTCCGTATTCTACATTATATATTATGTGTTCTATCTTCTATTTTCTAAATTCTATATTCAGTATTCTTTATTCTATATTCTAAATTCTGTGTTCTGCATTCCATGTTCTAAATTCTCTTTTCTATATTCTATATTCTGTGTTCTACTTTGTATATTCTAAATTCTATTTTCAGTATTCTGTATTCTATATTATAAATTCTGTTTTCTGCATTCCATTTCTAAATTATGGGTTCTATATTCACTTTTATATATTCTATATTCTGTGTTCTTCATTCTAGATTCTACATTCTAATTTGTGCATTCCGTATTCTATATTCTATATTCTTTGTTCTAAATTCTATATTCTAAAATCTATATTCAGTGTTCTGTATTCTATAATCTAAATTCTGTGTTCTGCATTCCATGTTATAAATTGTGGGTTCTACATTCTCTATTCTGTATTCTATATTGTGTGTTTTCATTCTAGATTCTACATACTATATTTTACCTTCCGTATACTATATTCTATATTCTGTGTGCTACATTCTATATTCTACAATCTATATTCTGCATTTCGTATTGTATATTCTATATTCTGTGTGCTACATTCTATATTCTAAATTCTATATGCAGTATTCTGTATTCTATATTCTACATTCTGTGTTCTGCGTTCCATTACTAAATTATTGGTTCTGTATTCTGTTTTACATATTCTATATTCTGTTTTCTAAATTCTATATTCTGTATTCTATATTCTGCATTCCGTATTATATATTCTATATTTTGTGTTCTATATTCTATATTCTTAATTCTATATTAAGTATTCCTATTCTATATTCTAAATTCTGTGTTCTGCATTCCATGTTCGAAATTCTGTGTTCTATATCCTCTATTCTATATTCTATATCCTTTTTACTATATTCTATAGTCTAAACCCTATATTCAGCATTCTGTATTCTTTATTATAAATTCTGTGTTCTGCATTACATGTTCTAAATTCTGGGTTCTATATTCAGTTTTCCATATTTTATATTCTGTGTTCTACATTCTATATTCTGTATTCTATATTCTACATTCCGTATTCTACTTTATATATTCTGTGCTCGACCTTCTATTTTCTAAATTCTATACTCAGTAGTCTGTATTATATATTCTAAATTCTGTGTTCTGCATTCCATGTTCTAAATTCTGGGTTCAATATCCTTTATTCTCTATTCTATATTCTGTGTTCCTCATTCAATATTCTAAATTCTATATTCAGTATTCTGTATTCTATATTCTAAATCCTGTGTTCTGCAATCCATATTCTAATTTCTATATTCAGTATTCTGTATTCTATATTCTATATTCTGTGTTCTGCATTCAATGTTGTAAATTATGAGTTTTGTATTCTGTTTTCAATAATTTATATTCTGTTTTCTACATTCCATATTCTGTATTCTATATTCTGCATTCCGTATTCTATGGTCTTTATTCTGTGTTCTGCATTATATATTCGAAATTCTATATTCAGTATTCCATATTATATATTATAAATTCTGTGTTCTATACTCAATGTACTAAATTATGAGTTTTGTATTCTGTTTTCAATATTTTATATTCTGTTTTCTACATTCTATATACTGTATTCTATATTCTGCATTCCGTAATGTATGTTATATATTCTGTGTTCTACATAATATAATCGAAATTCTATATTCAGTATCCCGAATTGTATATTCTAAATTATGTGTTATGCATTCCATGTTATAAATTCTGTGTTCTCATTCTCTACTCTATATTCTATATTCTGTTTTCTACAGTCAATATTCTAAATATTTTATTTAACTTTCTGTATTCTATATTCTAAATTCTGTGTTCTGCATTCCATGTTCTAAATTCCTGATTCTCTATTCTCTATTCTCTATTCTATATTCTGTGTTCTACATTCTATATTCTACATACTATATTCAGTATTCTGTAATCTATATTCTAAATTCTGTATTCTGCATTCTATATTCTAAAATCTATATTCAGTATTCTGTATTCAATTTTCTAAATTATGTGTTCTGCATTCCATGTTCTAAATTCTGGCTTCTATATTCTCTATTCTATATTCTATACTTTGTGTTTTTCATTCTATTCTCTACATTATATATAATGAATTCGGTATACTATATTCTATATTCTGATATCTACATTCTATATTCTTCATTCTATATTAAGTATTCTGTATTCTATATTCCAAATTCTGTGTTTTGCTTTCTATGTTCTAAATGATATATTCAGTATACTGTGTTCTATATTCTTAATTCTGTGTTCTGCATTCCATGTTCTAAATTCTGGGTTCTGTATTCTGTATTCCATAATCTATTTTCTGTTTTCTACATTCTATATACTGTTTTCTATATTCTGAATTCCGTAATCTATATTCTATACACTGTGTTCTACATTCTTATTCTAAATTCTATATTAAGTATTCTGTATTCTATATTCTAAATTCTGTGTTCATGATTCCATGTTCCAAATTCTGTGTTCTACATTCTCTATTCCATATTCTATATTTTGTGTTATTCATTTTATATTCTAAATTCTGTGTTCTGCCTTCCATATTCTAAATTCTGTTTTCTGTATTCTTTTTCCCATATTCTATATTCTGTTTTCTACATTCTATATTCTGTTTTCTATACTCTGTATTTCTTATTCTTTATAGAATATTCTGTGTTCTACATTCTATATTCTAAATTCTATATTCACTATTCCGTATGCTATATTCTAAATTCTGTGTCCTGCATTCTATAATCTAAATACTCTATTCAGCTTTCTGTATTCTATATTATAAATTCTGTGATCTACATTCTATATTCTAAATTCTATATTCAGTATTATTTAATCTATATTCTAAATTCTGTGTTCTGCATAGCATGTTCTTTATTTTGGATTCTTTATTCTGTATTCTACATTCTATATTCTGTGTTCTACATTCTATATTCTAAATTTTATATTCAGCATTCATATTCTATATTCTAAATTCTGTGTTCTACATTCTATATTCTCAATTGTATATTCAGTATTCTGTATTCTATATTTTAAATTCTGAGTTCTGATGTCCATGTTCCAAAATCAGGCTTCAATATTCTCTAAGCTATATTTTTTATTCTGTTTCCTACATTCAAATTCTAAATTATATATTCAGTATTATGTATTTTATATTCTATATTCTGTGTTCCACATTCAATTTTTTAATTGTATATTATGTATTTTGTATTCTATATTCTAAATTCTGTGTTCTGCATTTCATGATTTAAATTCTGTTTTCTATATTCTCTTTTCTATTTTTATATTCTGTGTTCTGCATTCCATTTTGTAAATTCTATATTCAGCATTCTGTATTCCATATTCTAAATTTTGTGTTCTACATTCTATATTATAAAATCTATATTCAGTGTTATGTATTCTATAATCTAAATTCTGTGTTCTGCATTCCATGTTCTAAATACTCTGTTCTATATTCTCTAATCAATATTCTATATTCTGTGTTCTCCATTCTATATTCTAAACTCTATATTCAATATTCTGTATTCTATATTCTAAATTCTGTGTTCTGCATTCCATGTTCTAAATTCTATATTCAGCATTCTGTATTCTATATATATTCTAAATTTTGTGTTCTACATTCTATATTCTAAATTCTATATTCAGTATACTCTATTCTATATTCTAAATTCTGTGTTCTGAATTCCATATTCTTAATTCTGGCTTCTATATTCTTTATTCTATGTTATATATATTGTGTTATTCATTCTATATTCTACATTCTATATACTTCATTCCGTATACTATATTCTGTATTCTGTGTTCTACTTTCTATATTCTAAATACTATTTTCAGTGTTCTGTAGTCTATATTCTAAATTCTGTGTTCTGCATTCCATGTTCTAAATTCATTATTAAGTATTCTTTATTGTATAATCTAAATTCTTTATTCTGCATTTTTTGTTGTAAATTCTGCGTTCTGTATTCTGTTTCCATATTCTATATTCTGTTTTCTAAATTCTATATTCTGTATTCTATATTCTGCATTCCGTATTCTATAATTTTTGTTCTGTGTTCTACATTCTATATTCTTAATTCTATATTCAGTATTCTGTGGTCTATATTTTAAATTCTGTGTTCTGCATTCCATGTTATAAATTTATGATTCTATATTCTCCATTCTATATTCTATACTCTGTGTTCTACTTTCAATTTTCTAAATCCTATATTCAGTATTCTTTGGTCTATATTTTTAATTCTGTGTTCTACATTCTATAGTCTAAATACTATATTCAGCATTTTGTATTCAATATTCTAAATTCTGTGTTCCGAAATCTATATTCTAATTTCTATATTCAGTATTCTGTATTCTATATTCTATATTCTGTGTTCTGCTTTCAATATTGTAAATACTATATTCAGCTTTCTGTATTCTATATTATAATTTCTGTGTTCTACATTCTATATTATAAATTCTATATTCAGTATTATGTAATCTATATTCTTAATTATGTGTTCTGCATAGCATATTCTTAATTCTGGATTCTATATTCTCTATTCTACATTCTATATTCTGTGTTCTACATTCTATATTCTAAAGTCTACATTCAGTATTCTTTATTCTATTTTCTAAATTCTGTGTTCTACATTCTATATTTTAAATTCTATATTCAGTATTCTGTATTCTATATTCTAAATTCTGAGTTCTGCTTTCCATGTTCCAAAATCTGGCTTCAATATTCTCTTATTTATATTTTTTATTCTTTATTCTACATTCTATATTCTAAATTATATATTTAGTATTATGTATCCTATATTATGTATTCTGTGTTCTACATTCAATTTTTTTAATTGTTTAGTAAGTATTCTTTACACTATATTCTAAATTCTGTGTTCTGCATTGCATGTTCTAAATTCTGGGTTCTATAATTTATATTCTATATTCTCTATTCTGTGTTATACATTCTATAATCTAAATATATATTCAGGTTTGTGTATTCAATAATATATATTCTGTGTTCTACATTCTATATTCTTAATTCTATATTCAGTATTATGTAATCTATATTCTTAATTCAGTGTTCTGCGTAGCATGTTCTTAATTCTGGATTCTTAATTCTGTATTCTACATGCTATATATTGTGTTCAAATTTCTATATTCTAAATTCTATATTCAGTTTTCTTTATGCTATATTTTAATTCTATGTTCTACATTTTATATTCTATATTGTATATTCAGCATTCTGCATCCTATATTCTAAATTCTGTGTTCTGCATTCCATGTTATAAATTCTGGGTTCTAAATTCTCTATTCTATATTCTATATAGTGTGTTTTTCATTCTAGATTCGACATAGTATATTTTGCATTCCGTATACAATATTCTATATTCTGTGTTCTATATTCTATATTCTAAATTCTATATTTAGTATTCCGTATGCTATATTCTAAATTCTGTGTTCTGCATTCCATGTTCTAAATTCTGGGTTCTATAATCTATATTCTATATTCTATATTCAGAGTTCTACATTCTATTGTCTAAAAACTCTATTCAGCTTTCTGTATTCAATATTATAAATTCTGGGTTCTACAATCTATATTCTAAATTCTATATTCATTATTATGTAATCTATATTCTTAATTCTGTGTTCTGCATAGCATGTTCTTTATTCTGGATACTATATTCTGCATTCTACATTCTATATTCTGAGTTCTACATTCTATATTCTAAATTCTATATTCAGTTATGTTTATTCTATATTCTAAATTCTGTGTTCTACATTCTATATTCTATATTATATATTCCGTATTCTATATTATATATTCAAAATTCTGAGTTCTGCTTTCCATGTTCCAAAATCTATTTCAATATTCTCTAAGCTATATTTTTTATTCTGTTTTCTACATTCTATATTCAAAATTCTATATTCAGTATTATGTATTTTGTTTCCTATTTTCTGTGTTCTACAGTCAATATTTTAATTGTTTGTTAAGTATTCTGTTTACTATATTCTAAATTCTGTGTTCTGCAAATCATGTTCTAAATTATGGATTCTATATTCTCTTTTCTATTTTCTATATTCTGTGTTCTACATTCTATATTCAAAATACTATATTCTGCATTCTGTATTCTATATACTAAATTTTGTGTTCTATATTCTATATTGTAAGTTCTATATTCAGTATTATGTATTCTAAATCCTAAATTCTGTGTTCTTCATTCCATTGTGTAAATTCTATATTCAGTATTCTGTATTCTACATTCTAAATTCTGTGTTCTGCCATCTATATTCTAAATTCTACATTCAGTATTCTGTATTCTATATTCTACATTCTGTGTTCTGCATCCCATGTTCTAAATTCTGGGTTCTGTATTCTGTTTCCATATTTTATATTCTGTTTTCTAAATTCTGTATTCTGTATACTATATTCTGCATTCCGTATTCTATATTCTATATTCTGTGTTCTATATTCTATATTCTAAATTCTATATTCAGAAATCTGTATAATATATTCTAAATTCTGTGATCTGCAGTCTATGTTCTAAATTCTTGGTTCTATATTCAGTTTTCCATATTTTATATTCTGTGTTCTAAATTCTATATTCTGTATTCTATATTCTGCATTCCGTAATCTACATTATGTATTCTATGTTCTACATTCTATATTCTAAATTCTATATTCAGCATTCTGTATTCTATATTATAAATTCTGTGTTCCATATTCTATATTCTAAATTCTATATTCAGTATTATATATTGTATATTCTAAATTATGTGTTCTGCATTTAATGTTCTAAATTCTGTATTCAAATTCTCTATTCTACATTCTTTATTCTGTGTTCTACATTCTATATTATAAATTCTATATTCAGTATACATTGTTCTATATTTTAAATTCTGTGTTCTACATTCTATATTCTAAATTGTATATTCAGTATTCTGTATTCTATATTTGACAATCTGAGTTCTGATTTCCATGTTCCAAAATCTGGCTTCAGTATTCTCTAAGCTATATTTTTTATTGTGTTTTCTACATTCTATATTTTAAATATATATTCAGTATTATGTATTCTATATTCTATAGTCTGTGTTCTACATTCATTTTTTTAATTATTTATTAAGTATTCTGTATATTATATTCTAAATTCTGTGTGCTGCATTGCATATTGTAAATTCTGGGTTCTATATTCTCCTTTATATATTCTATATACTGTGTTCTACATTAAATATTATAAATTCTATATTTAATATTCTGTATTCTATATTCTAAATTATGTGTTCTACGTTCCATTTCTAAATTCAGTGTTCTCTATTCTGTTTTCCATATTCTATATTCTGTTTCCTAAATTCAATATTCTGTATTCTATATTCTGCATTCCATATTATATATTCTATATTTTGTGTTCTATATTCTATTTTCTAAATTCTATATTCAGTATTCCATATTCTATATTCTAAATTCTGTGTTCTGCATTCCATGTTCTAAATTCTAGGTTCTATATCCTCTATTCTATATTCTATATACTGTGTTATACATTCTATAGTCTAAATCCTATATTCAGCGTTCTTTATTCTATATTCTAAATTCTGTGTTTTAGATTCCATGTTCTAAATCCTGGATTGTATATTCTGTTTTCCATATTTTATATTATGTGTTCTATATTCTATATTCTGTATTCTATATTCTTCATTCCGTATTCTACATTATATATTATGTGTTCTACCTTCTATTTTCTAAAGTCTATATTCAGTATTCTTTATTCTATATTCTAAATTCTGTGTTCTGCATTCCATGTTCTAAATTCTCTTTTGTATATTCTATGTTCTGTGTTCTACTTTGTATATTCTAAATTCTATTTTCAGTATTCTGTATTCTATATTATAAATTCTGTTTTCTGCATTCCATTTCTTAATTATGGGTTCTGTATTCACTTTTATATATTTTATATTCTGTGTTCTTCATTCTAGATTCTACATTCTAATTTGTGCATTCCGTATTCTATATTCTATATTCTTTGTTCTAAATTCTATATTCTGAAATCTATATTCAGTATTCTGTATTTTATATTCTAAATTCTGTGTTCTGCATTCCATGTTATAAATTGTGGGTTCTACATTCTCTATTCTATATTCTATATTGTGTGTTTTTCATTCTAGATTCTACATACTATATTTTACATTCCGTATTCTATATTCTATATTCTGTGTGCTACATTCTATATTCTACACTCTATATTCTGCATTTCGTATTATATATTCTATATTCTGTGTGCTACTTTCTATATTCTAAATTCTATATGCAGTATTCTGTATTCTATATTCTAAATTTAGTGTTCTGCATTCCATTTCTTAATTATTAGTTCTGTATTCTGTTTTCCATATTCTATATTCTGTTTTCTGAATTCTATATTCTGTATTTTATATTCTGCATTCCGTATTATATATTCTATATTTTGTGTTCTATATTCTATATTCTAAATTCTATACTAAGTATTCATATTCTATATTCTAAATTCTGTGTTCTGCATTCCATGTTCGTAATTCTGTGTTCTATATCCTCTATTCTTTATTCTATATGCTTTTTTCTATATTTTATAGTCTAAACAATATATTCAGCATTCTGTATTCTATATTATAAATTCTGTGTTCTGCATTACATGTTCTAAATTCTGGGTTCTATATTCAGTATTCCATATTTTATATTCTGTGTTCTACATTCTATATTCTGTATTCTATATTCTACATTCCGTACTCTACTTTATATATTCTGTGCTCGACCTTCTATTTTTTAAATTCTATATTCAGTAGTCTGTATTATATATTCTAAATTCTGTGTTCTGCATTCCATGTTCTAAATTCTGGGTTCAATATTCTTTATTCTCTCTTCTATATTCTGTGTTCCTCATTCTATATTCTAAATTCTATATTCAGTATTCTGTATTCTATATTCTAAATCCTGTGTTCTGCATTCCATGTTCTAAATTCTATATTCAGTATTCTGTATTCTATATTCTATATTCTGTGTTCTGCATTCAATATTGTAAATTGTGAGTTTTGTATTCTGTTTTCAATGATTTATATTCTGTTTTCTACATTCTCTATTCTGTATTCTATATTCTGCATTCCATATTCTATGGTCTTTATTCTGTGTTCTACATAATATATCCGAAATTCTATATTCAGTATTCCATATTGTATATTCTAAATTCTGTGTTCTTTACTCAATGTACTAAATTATGAGTTTTGTATTCTGTTTTCAATATTTTATATTCTGTTTTCTATATTCTATATACTGTATTCTATATTCTGCATTCCGTATTGTATGTTATTTATTCTGTGTTCTACATAATATATTCGAAATTCTATATTCAGTATCCCGAATTGTATATTCTTAATTCTGTGTTATGCATTCGCTGTTATAAATTCTGTGTTCTCATTCTCTACTCTATATTCTATATTTTGTTTTCTACAGTCAATATTCTAAATATTTTATTTAGCATTCTGTATTCTATATTCTAAATTCTGTGTTCTGCATTCCATGTTCTAATTTCCTGATTCTATATTCTCTATTCTCTTTTCTATATTCTATATTCTGTGTTCTACATTCTATATCTACATAGTATATTCAGTATTCTGTAATCTATATTCTAAATTCTGTGTTCTGCATTCTATATTCTAAAATCTATATTCAGTATTCTGTGTTCAATTTTCTAAATTATGTGTTCTGCATTCCATGTTCTAAATTCTTGCTTCTATATTCTCCATTCTATATTCTATATTTTGTGTTATACATTCTATACTCTACATTATATATAATGCATTCGGTATACTATATTCTATATTCTGATATCTGCATTCTATATTCTAAATACTATATTCAGTATTCTGTATTGTATATTCTAAATTCTGTGTTCTACATTCCATGTTCTAAATTCTGGGTTCAATATTCTTTATTCTATATTCTATATTCTGTGTTCCTCGTTCTATATTCTAAATTGTATATTCAGTATTCTGTATTCTTTATTCTAAATAATGTGTTCTTCATTCCATGTTCTAAATCCTGTAATCAGTATTCTGGAATCTATATTCTAATATCTGTTTTCCGCATTCAATTTTCTAAAGCCTAAATTCAGTATTGTGTGTTCTTTATACGAAATTCTGTGTTGTGCATTCCATGTTCTAAATTCTGGCTTCTATATTCTCTATTCCATATTCTATATGTTGTGTTCTTCATTCTATATTCACCATTCAATATTCTGCATTCCGTATTCTATATTCTTTATACTGTGTTCTACATTCTATATTCTAAATTATATCTTCAGTATTCTGTATTCTGTAATTTGAATTCTGTGTTCTGCATTCCATGTTCTAAATTCTGGGTTCAATATTCTTTATTCTCTATTCTATATTCTGAGTTCCTCATTCTTTATTCTAAATTCTATATTCAGTATTCTGTATTCTATTTTCTTTATGATTTGTTCTGCATTCCCCGTTCTAAATTCTATATTCAGTATTCTGTATTCTATATTCTAAAATCTGATTTCCGCATTCTATTTTCTAAATACTATATTCAGTATTCTATGTTGTATATACAAAATTCTGTGTTCTGCATTCCATGTTTAAATTCTGGGTTCTGTATTCTGTTTTCCATAATCTATATTCTGTGTTCTATATTCTATAATCTGTATTTTATATTCCACATTCCGTATTCTATTTTCCATATTCTGTGTTCTGCATTATCTATTCTAAATTCTTCATTTAGTATACTGTATTCTATATTTTATATTTTGTGTTCTGCATTCCATGTTAAAATTCTGGCTTCTATATTCTCTACTGTATATTCTATATTTTGTCTGCATCATTCTTTATTTTACATTCTATATTCTGAATTCCTTATTCTATATTCTTTGTACTGTGTTCTACATTCTATATTCTTATTTCTAAATTCAGTATTCTGAATACTATATTCTAAATTCTGTGTTCTGCATTCCATATTCTTAATTCTGGGTTCAATATTCTCTATTCTATATTCCATAATTTGTGTTCTTCATTCTATCTTCTTCATTTTATATTCAGTATTCTGTATTCTATACTCTAAATTCTGTGTTCTGCATCATGTTCTTAATTCTGGCTTCTATATTCTCTATTCTTTATTCTATATATTCTGTTCTTCATTCTATATTCTACATTCAATATTCTGCATTCCGTATTGTATAATCTTTATACTGTGTTCTACATTCTATGTTCTAAATACTATATTCATTATCCCGTATCCTATATTCTAAATTCTGTGTTCTACATTCCATGTTTTAAATTCAGTGTACTCTATTCTGTTTTCCATATTTTATATTCTGTATTTTCATCTAGACACGTGTACCCATTTTCACAATCTTTTCCTAACACCAGTTTCGAACTCGTGCATTTTTTTCAGAAAAATACTTCTGCAGCGATTTCCACCAAACAGACATTTAATTTACATGAATTCCATCAACATGGCATTCCGGGTTCCGTACATGCTACATGCATGACGAATTCGGCAAACATGTGTTTCTGAGATCTCAGCATGTGGATTACTGACCTTTCATCCACCAAACAAGGCATATATACACTAAGAAATATTTACTCTGACTTCATAGTTTTTTTTCTGTCACCAGGTACTAAAATCGGACATTTGGCACTAGAAAAGCCTCTTTGAGAGAATTCTCACCAATACACATGTAATTTATATTGTTTACATAACCATGGCATTCCATATTCCGAACATGTTTCATGCAATACCGATTCCTCAAACATGCATTTCTGAGTTGTGAATATGCTCATGACTGATGTTCCAATCATTACAAGTTACCTATGCACTAAAATATATATACTTTGTCTTCGTAGCTACTTCCTATCACCAGGTTCAAGAATCACACTTTGATCCCAGAAAAACCCTCTTGGAGCGAATTCTACCCTAGAGATATGTAATTTGAATAGATTCTATCTACATGATATTCCGTGTTCCGTACATGCTACATGCATGACGGATTCGAAAAACATGCATTCCTGAGTTGAGAGCATGTGGATTACTGATGTTTCATCCTCTAGAAAAGGAAAATTTTCTTCTAGACACGTGTACAGATTTTCACAAGCTTTCCCTAACACCAGTTTAGAATTCGTGCATTTTTCACAGAAAAATACTTCTGGAGCGATTTCCACCTAACAGATATGTAATTTAAATGCATTCCATCAACAGGGCATTCCGGATTCCGTAAATGCTACACGCATGACGGATTCGGCAAACATGCGTTTCTGAGTTGTGAGCATGTGGATTAGTGAACTTTCATCCACCAAAAAAGGTATATATACACTTTTAAATATTTACTATGACTTCATAAGTTTTTGTATCACCAGGTTCTAAAATCGGACATTTGGCAGAAGAAAACACTCTTTGAGCGAATTCTCACCAATACACATGTAATTTACATTGTTTACATAACCATGGCATTCCGTATTCCGAACATGATTCATGCATCACGAATTCCTCAAATTGCATTTCTGAGCTGTGAACATACACATGAAAGATATTTCAACCACCAAACAAGTTACTTATGCACTTTGAAATATTTCCTTGGACTTCGTTGCTTCTCCTATCACCAGTATCAAGAATCACACTTTGATCCCAGAAAAACCCTCTTGGACCGAATTCTACCCTAGAGATATGTAATTTGAATAGATTCCATCTAAACCATATTCAGTGTTCCGTACATGCTACATGCATGACGGATTCGACAAACATGCATTCCTGAGTTGAGAGCATGTGGATTACTGATTTTTCATCCTCTATAAAAGGAATAATTTCATATAGACTCGTGTACACATTTTCACAAGCTTTCCCTAACACAAGTTTCGAATTCGTGCATTTTTCACAGAAGAATACTTCTGGAGTGTATTCAACCTAATAGATATATAATTTACATGAATTTCATCAAGATGGCATTCCGGGTTCCGTACATGATACATGCATGACGGATTCGAGAAACATGAGTTTCTGAGTTGTGAGCATGTGGATTAGTGAACTTTCATCCACCAAACAAGGCATATATACACTTTGAATTATTTACTCTGACTTCATAGGTTTTTTGTATCACTAGGTTCTAAAATCGGACATTTGGCACTAGAAAACACTCTTTGTGCGAATTCTCACAAATACACATTTAATTTACATTGTTTACATAACCATGGCATTCCGTATTCCGAACATGATTCATGCATCACGAATTCCTCAAATTGCATTTCTGAGCTGTGAACATACACATGAAAGATATTTCAACCACCAAACAAGTTACTTATGCACTTTGAAATATTTCCTTGGACTTCGTTGCTTCTCCTATCACCAGTATCAAGAATCACACTTTGATCCCAGAAAAACCCTCTTGGACCGAATTCTACCCTAGAGATATGTAATTTGAGTAGATTCCATCTAAATGATATTCAGTGTTCCGTACATGCTACATGCATGACGGATTTGACAAACATGCATTCCTGAGTTGAGGGCATGTGGATTACTGATCTTTCATCCTCTATAAAAACAATATTTTCATCTAGACACGTGTACACATTTTCACAATCTTTTCCTAAAACCAGATTCGAACTCATGCATTTTTCTCAGAAAAATACTTCTGGAGCGATTTCCACCAAACAGATATGTAACTTACATTAATTCCATCAACATGGTTTTCCGGGTTCCGTACATGCTACATGCATGACGGATTCGGCAAACATGAGTTTCTGAGATCTCAGCATGTGGATTACTGACCTTTCATCCACCAAACAAGGCATATATACACTTTGAAATATTTACTCTGACTTCATAGGTTTTTTGTATCACTAGGTTCTAAAATCGGACATTTGACACTAGCAAACACTCTTTGAGCGAATTCTCACCAATACACATTTAATTTACATTGTTTACATAACCATGGCATTCCGTATTCCGAACATGTTTCGTGCAATACCGATTCCTCAAACATGCATTTCTGAGTTGTGAATATGCTCATGACAGATGTTTTAATCATTACAATTTACCTATGCACTTAAATATATATACTTTGTCTTTGAAGCTTCTTCCTATTACCAGGTTCAAGAATCAAACTTTGATACCAGAAACACCCTCTTGGAGCGAGTTCTACCCTAGAGATATGTAATTTGAATAGATTCTATCTACATGATATTCCGTGTCCGTACATGCTACATGCATGACGGATTCGAAAAACATGCATTACTGAGTTGAGAGCATGTGGATTACTGATGTTTCATCCTCTATAAAAGGAAAATTTTCTTCTAGACACGTGTACAGATTTTCACAACCTTTATCTAACACCAGTTTAGAATTCGTGCATTTTTCACAGAAAAATACTTCTGGAGCGGTTTCCACCTAACAGATATGTAATTTAAATGCATTCCATCAACAGGGCATTCCGGATTCCGTAAATGCTACACGCATGACGGATTCGGCAAACATGCGTTTCTGAGTTGTGAGCATGTGGATTGGTGAACTTTCATCCACCAAACAAGGTATATATACACTTTTAAGTATTTACTCTGACTTCATAACTTTTTCTATCACCAGGTTCTAAAATCGGACATTTGGCACTAGAAAACACTCCTTGAGCGAATTCTCACCAATACACATGTAATTTAAATTGTTTACATAACCATGGCATTCCATATTCCGAACATGTTTCATGCAATGCCGATTCCTCAAACATGCATTTCTGAGTTGTGAATATGCTCATGACAGATGTTTCAATCATTACAAGTTACCTATGCACTTAAATATATATACATTTTATTCGTAGTTTCTTCAGATCACCAGGTTCAAGAATCACACTTTGATCCCAGAAAAACCCTCTTGGAGCGAATGCTACCTTAGAGATATGTAATTTGAATAGATTCTATCTACATGATATTCCGTGTTCCGTACATGTTATATGCATGACGGATTCGACAAACATGCATTCCTGAGTTGAGAGCATGTGGATTACTGATCTTTCATCCTCTATAAAAGGAAAATTTTCATCTAGACACGTGTACCCATTTTCACAAACTTTCCCTAACACCAGTTTTGAACTCGTGCATTTTTCTCAGAAAAATAATTCTGGAGCGATTTCCACCAAACAGGTATGTAATTTACATGAATTCCATCAACATGGCATTCCGGGTTCCGTACATGCTACATGCATGACGGATTCGGCAAACATGTGTTTCTGAGATCTCAGCATGTGGATTACTGACCTTTCATCCACCAAACAAGGCATATATACACTTTGAAATATTTACTCTGACTTCATAGGTTTTTTCTGTCACCAGGTAATAAAATCGGACATTTGGCACTAGAAAAGCCTCTTTGAGCGAAATCTCACCAATACACATGTAATTTACATTGTTTACATAACCATGTCATTCCATAATCCGAACATGTTTCATGCAATACCGATTCCTCAAACATGCATTTCTGAGTTGTGAATATGCTCATGACTGATGTTCCAATCTTTACAAGTTGCCTATGCACTTAAATATATATACTTTGTCTTCGTAGCTTCTTCATATCACCAGGTTCAAGAATCACACTTTGATACCAGAAACACCCTGTTGGAGCGAATTTTACCCTAGAGATATGTAATTTGAATAGATTCTATCTACATGATATTCCGTGTTCCGGACATGCTACATGCAAGAACGATTCGAAAAACATGCATTCCTGAGATGAGTGCATGTGGATTACTGATGTTTCATCCTCTATAAAAGGAAAATTTCCTTCTAACACGTGTACAGATTTTCAGAAGCTTTATCTAACACCAGTTTAGAATTCGTGCATTTTTCACAGAAAAATACTTCTGGAGCGATTTCCACCTAACAGATATGTAATTTAAATGCATTCCATCAACAGGGCATTCCAGATTCCGTAAATGCTACACGCATGACGGATTCGGCAAACATGCGTTTCTGAGTTGTGAGCATGTGGATTAGTGAACTTTCATCGACCAAACAAGGCATATATACACTTTGAAATATTTACTCTGACTTCATAAGTTTTTTCTGTCACCAGGTACAAAAATCGGACATTTGGCAGTAGAAAACACTCTTTGAGCGAATTCTCACCAATACACATGAAATTTACATTGTTTACATAACCATGGCATTCCGTATTCGGAACATGTTTCATGCATCATGGACTCCTCAAACATACATTCCTGAGCTGTGAACATGCGCATGACACATGTTTCAACCACCAAAAAAGTTACCTATGCACTTTGAAATATTTACTTAGACTTCGTTGCTTCTTCCTTTCACCAGTTTCAACAGTCACACTTTGATCCCAGAAAAACCCTCCTGGAGCGATTTCTACCCGAGAGATATGTAATTGGAATAGACTCCTTCAATATGATATTCCGTGTTCCGTACATGCTACATGCATGACGGATTCGACAAACATGCATTCCTGAGTTGAGAGCATGTGGATTACTGATCTTTCATCCTCTATAAAAACAATATTTTCATCTAGACACGTGTACCCATTTTCACAGCCTTTTCCTAACACAAGTTTCGAACTCGTGCATTTTTCTCAGAAAAATACTTCTGGAGCGATTTCCACCAAACAGATATGTAATTTACATGAATTCCATCAACATGGCATTCCGGGTTCCGTACATGCTACATGCATGACGGATTCGGCAAACATGTGTTTCTGAGATCTCAGCATGTGGATTACTGAACTTTCATCCACCAAACAACGCATATATACACTTTGAAATATTTACTCTGACTTCATAAGTTTTTTGTATCACCAGGTTCTAAAATCGGACATTTGGCAGTAGAAAACACTCTTTGAGCGAATTCTCACCAATACACATGTAATTTACATTGTTTACATAACCATGGCATTCCGTATTCTGAACATGATTCATGCATCACGAATTCCTCACATTGCATTTCTGAGCTGTGAACATGCACATGACAGATATTTCAACCACCAAACAAGTTACTTATGCCCTTTGAAATATTTCCTTGGACTTCGTTGCTTCTCCTATCACCAGTTTCAAGAATCACACTTTGATCCCAGAAAAACCCTCTTGGATCCAATTCTACCCTAGAGATATGTAATTTGAATAGATTCCTTCAACATGATATTCCGTGTTCCGTACATGTTACATGCATGACGGATTCGACAAACATGCATTCCTGAGTTGAGAGCATGTGGATTACTGATTTTTCATCCTCTATAAAAGGAATAATTTCATATAGACTTGTGTACACATTTTCACAAGCTTTCCCTAACACCAGTTTGAATTCATGCATTTTTCACCGAAGAATATTTCTGGAGTGTATTCAACCTAATAGATATATAATTTACATGAATTCCATCAACATGGCATTCCGGGTTCCGTACATGATACATGCATGACGGATTCGACAAACATGAGTTTCTGAGTTGTGAGCATGTGGATTAGTGAACTTTCATCCACCAAACAAGGCATATATACACTTTGAAATATTTACTCTGACTTCATAGGTTTTTTGTATCACTAGGTTCTAAAATCGGACATTTGGCACTACAAAACTCTCTTTGAGCGAATTCTCACCAATACACATGTAATTTACATTGTTTACATAACCATGGCATTCCGTATTCCGAACATGTTTCATGCAATACCGATTCCTCAAACATGCATTTCTGAGTTGTGAATATGCTCATGACAGATGTTTAAATCATTACAATTTACTTATGCACTTAAATATATATACTTTGTCTTGAAGCTTCTTCCTATTACCAGGTTCAAGAATCACACTTTGATACCAGAAACACCCTCTTGCAGCGAATTCTACCCTAGAGATATGTAATTTGAATAGATTCTATCTACATGATATTCCGTGTTCCGTAAATGCTACATGCAAGAACGATTCGAATAACATGCATTCCTGAGATGAGTGCATGTGGATTACTGAGGTTTCATCCTCTATAAAAGGAAAATTTCCTTCTAGACACGTGTACAGATTTTCACAAGCTTTATCTAACAGCAGTTTAGAATTCGTGCATTTTTCACAGAAAAATACTCCTGGAGCGATTTCCACCTAACAGATATGTAATTTAAATGCATTCCATCAACAGGGCATTCTGGATTCCGTAAATGCTACACGCATGACGAATTCGGCAAACATGCGTTTCTGAGGTGTGAGCATGTGGATTAGTGAACTTTCATCCACCAAACAAGGCATATATACACTTTGAAATATTTACTCTGACTTCATAAGTTTTTTCTGTCACCAGGTACAAAAATCGGACATTTGGCAGTAGGAAACACTCTTTGAGCGAATTCTCACCAATACACATGAAATTTACATTGTTTACATAACCATGGCATTCCGTATTCGGAACATGTTTCATGCATCATGGACTCCTCAAACATGCATTCCTGAGCTGTGAACATGCACATGACAGATGTTTCAAACACCAAAAAATTTACCTATGCACTTTGAAATATTTACTTAGACTTCGTTGCTTCTTCCTTTCACCAGTTTCAAGAATCACACTTTGATCCCAGAAAAACCCTCCTGGAGCGATTTCTACCCGAGAGATATGTAATTTGAATAGATTCCTTCAACATGATATTCCGTGTTCCGTACATGCTACATGCATGACGGATTCGACATACATGCATTCCTGAGTTGAGAGCATGTGGATTACTCATCTTTCATCCTCTATAAAAACAATATTTTCATCTAGACACGTGTACCCATTTTCACAGCCTTTTCCTAACACCAGTTTCGAACTCGTGCATTTTTCTCAGAAAAATACTTCTGGAGCGATTTCCACCAAACAGATATGTAATTTACATGAATTCCATCAACATGGTATTCCGGGTTCCGTACATGCTACATGTATGACGGATTCGGCAAACATGTGTTTCTGAGATCTCAGCATGTGGATTACTGACCTTTCATCCACCAAACAATGCATATATACACTTTGAAATATTTACTCTGACTTCATAAGTTTTTTGTATCACCAGGTTCTAAAATCGGACATTTGGCACTACAAAACACTCTTTGAGCGAATTCTCACCAATACACTTGAAATTTACATTGTTTACATAACCATGGCATTCCGTATTCGGAACATGTTTCATGCATCATGGACTCCTCAAACATGCATTCCTGAGCTGTGAACATGCGCATGACACATGTTTCAACCACCAAAAAAGTTACCTATGCACTTTGAAATATTTACTTAGACTTCGTTGCTTCTTCCTTTCACCAGTTTCAAGAATCACACTTTGATCCCAGAAAAACCCTCCTGGAGCGACTTCTACCCCAGAGATATGTAATTGGAGTAGACTCCTTCAATATGATATTCCGTGTTCCGTACATGCTACATGCATGACGGATTCGACAAACATGCATTCCTGAGTTGAGAGCATGTGGATTACTGATCTTTCATCCTCTATAAAAACAATATTTTCATCTAGACACGTGTACCCATTTTCACAGCCTTTTCCTAACACCAGTTTCGAACTCGTGCATTTTTCTCAGAAAAATACTTCTGGAGCGATTTCCACCAAACAGATATGTAATTTACATGAATTCCATCAACATGGCATTCCGGGTTCCGTACATGCTACATGCATGACGGATTCGGCAAACATGTGTTTCTGAGATCTCAGCATGTGGATTACTGACCTTTCATCCACCAAACAAGGCATATATACACTTTGAAATATTTACTCTGACTTCATAAGTTTTTTGTATCACCAGGTTCTAAAATCGGACATTTGGCAGTAGAAAACACTCTTTGAGCGAATTCTCACCAATACACATGTAATTTACATTGTTTACATAAACATGGCATTCCGTATTCTGAACATGATTCATGCATCACGAATTCCTCAAATTGCATTTCTGAGCTGTGAACATGCACATGACAGATATTTCAACCACCAAAAAAGTTACTTATGCCCTTTGAAATATTTCCTTGGACTTCGTTGCTTCTCCTATCACCAGTTTCAAGAATCACACTTTGATCCCAGAAAAACCCTCTTGGAGCGAATTCTACCCTAGAGATATGTAATTTGAATAGATTCCTTCAACATGATATTCCGTGTTCCGTACATGTTACATGCATGACGGATTCGACAAACATCCATTCCTGAGTTGAGAGCATGTGGATTACTGATTTTTCACCCTCTATAAAAGGAATAATTTCATATAGATTCGTGTACACATTTTCACAAGCTTTCCCTAACACCAGTTTTGAATTCATGCATTTTTCACCGAAGAATACTTCTGGAGTGTATTCAACCTAATAGATATATAATTTACATGAATTCCATCATCATGGCATTCCGGGTTCCGTACATGATACATGCATGACGGATTCGAGAAACATGTGTTTCTGAGTTGTGAGCATGTGGATTAGTGAACTTTCATCCACCAAACAAGGCATATATACACTTTGAAATATTTACTCTGACTTCATAAGTTTTTTCTGTCACCAGGTACAAAAATCGGACATTTGGCAGTAGGAAACACTCTTTGAGCGAATTCTCACCAATACACATGAAATTTACATTGTTTACATAACCATGGCATTCCGTATTCGGAACATGTTTCATGCATCATGGACTCCTCAAACATGCATTCCTGAGCTGTGAACATGCGCATGACAGATGTTTCAAACACCAAAATATTTACCTATGCACTTTGAAATATTTACTTAGACTTCGTTGCTTCTTCCTTTCACCAGTTTCAAGAATCACACTTTGATCCCAGAAAAACCCTCCTGGAGCGATTTCTACCCGAGAGATATGTAATTTGAATAGATTCCTTCAACATGATATTCCGTGTTCCGTACATGCTACATGCATGACGGATTCGACATACATGCATTCCTGAGTTGAGAGCATGTGGATTACTCATCTTTCATCCTCTATAAAAACAATATTTTCATCTAGACACGTGTACCCATTTTCACAGCCTTTTCCTAACACCAGTTTCGAACTCGTGCATTTTTCTCAGAAAAATACTTCTGGAGCGATTTCCACCAAACAGATATGTAATTTACATGAATTCCATCAACATGGCATTCCGGGTTCCGTACATGCTACATGCATGACGGATTCGGCAAACATGTGTTTCTGAGATCTCAGCATGTGGATTACTGACCTTTCATCCACCAAACAAGGCATATATACACTTTGAAATATTTACTCTGACTTCATAAGTTTTTTGTATCACCAGGTTCTAAAATCGGACATTTGGCACTACAAAACACTCTTTGAGCGAATTCTCACCAATACACTTGAAATTTACATTGTTTACATAACCATGGCATTCCGTATTCGGAACATGTTTCATGCATCATGGACTCCTCAAACATGCATTCCTGAGCTGTGAACATGCGCATGACACATGTTTCAACCACCAAAAAAGTTACCTATGCACTTTGAAATATTTACTTAGACTTCGTTGCTTCTTCCTTTCACCAGTTTCAAGAATCACACTTTGATCCCAGAAAAACCCTCCTGGAGCGACTTCTACCCCAGAGATATGTAATTGGAGTAGACTCCTTCAATATGATATTCCGTGTTCCGTACATGCTACATGCATGACGGATTCGACAAACATGGATTCCTGAGTTGAGAGCATGTGGATTACTGATCTTTCATCCTCTATAAAAACAATATTTTCATCTAGACACGTGTACCCATTTTCACAGCCTTTTCCTAACACCAGTTTCGAACTCGTGCATTTTTCTCAGAAAAATACTTCTGGAGCGATTTCCACCAAACAGATATGTAATTTACATGAATTCCATCAACATGGCATTCCGGGTTCTGTACATGCTACATGCATGACGGATTCGGCAAACATGTGTTTCTGAGATCTCAGCATGTGGATTACTGACCTTTCATCCACCAAACAAGGCATATATACACTTTGAAATATTTACTCTGACTTCATAAGTTTTTTGTATCACCAGGTTCTAAAATCGGACATTTGGCAGTAGAAAACACTCTTTGAGCGAATTCTCACCAATACACATGTAATTTACATTGTTTACATAAACATGGCATTCCGTATTCTGAACATGATTCATGCATCACGAATTCCACAAATTGCATTTCTGAGCTGTGAACATGCACATGACAGATATTTCAACCACCAAAAAAGTAACTTATGCCCTTTGAAATATTTCCTTGGACTTCGTTGCTTCTCCTATCACCAGTTTCAAGAATCACACTTTGATCCCAGAAAAACCCTCTTGGAGCGAATTCTACCCTAGAGATATGTAATTTGAATAGATTCCTTCAACATGATATTCCGTGTTCCGTACATGTTACATGCATGACAGATTCGACAAACATCCATTCCTGAGTTGAGAGCATGTGGATTACTGATTTTTCATCCTCTATAAAAGGAATAATTTCATATAGATTCGTGTACACATTTTCACAAGCTTTCCCTAACACCAGTTTTGAATTCATGCATTTTTCACCGAAGAATACTTCTGGAGTGTATTCAACCTAATAGATATATAATTTACATGAATTCCATCATCATGGCATTCCGGGTTCCGTACATGATACATGCATGACGGATTCGAGAAACATGTGTTTCTGAGTTGTGAGCATGTGGATTAGTGAACTTTCATCCACCAAACAAGGCATATATACACTTTGAAATATTTACTCTGACTTCATAAGTTTTTTCTGTCACCAGGTACAAAAATCGGACATTTGGCAGTAGGAAACACTCTTTGAGCGAATTCTCACCAATACACATGAAATTTACATTGTTTACATAACCATGGCATTCCGTATTCGGAACATGTTTCATGCATCATGGACTCCTCAAACATGCATTCCTGAGCTGTGAACATGCGCATGACAGATGTTTCAAACACCAAAAAATTTACCTATGCACTTTGAAATATTTACTTAGACTTCGTTGCTTCTTCCTTTCACCAGTTTCAAGAATCACACTTTGATCCCAGAAAAACCCTCCTGGAGCGATTTCTACCCGAGAGATATGTAATTTGAATAGATTCCTTCAACATGATATTCCGTGTTCCGTACATGCTACATGCATGACGGATTCGACATACATGCATTCCTGAGTTGAGAGCATGTGGATTACTCATCTTTCATCCTCTATAAAAACAATATTTTCATCTAGACACGTGTACCCATTTTCACAGCCTTTTCCTAACACCAGTTTCGAACTCGTGCATTTTTCTCAGAAAAATACTTCTGGAGCGATTTCCACCAAACAGATATGTAATTTACATGAATTCCATCAACATGGCATTCCGGGTTCCGTACATGCTACATGCATGACGGATTCGAGAAACATGTGTTTCTGAGATCTCAGCATGTGGATTACTGACCTTTCATCCACCAAACAATGCATATATAAACTTTGAAATATTTACTCTGACTTCATAAGTTTTTTGTATCACCAGGTTCTAAAATCGGACATTTGGCACTACAAAACACTCTTTGAGCGAATTCTCACCAATACACTTGAAATTTACATTGTTTACATAACCATGGCATTCCGTATTCGGAACATGTTTCATGCATCATGGACTCCTCAAACATGCATTCCTGAGCTGTGAACATGCGCATGACACATGTTTCAACCACCAAAAAAGTTACCTATGCACTTGAAATATTTACTTAGACTTCGTTGCTTCTTCCTTTCACCAGTTTCAAGAATCACACTTTGATCCCAGAAAAACCCTCCTGGAGCGACTTCTACCCCAGAGATATGTAATTGGAGTAGACTCCTTCAATATGATATTCCGTGTTCCTTACATGCTACATGCATGACGGATTCGACAAACATGCATTCCTGAGTTGAGAGCATGTGGATTACTGATCTTTCATCCTCTATAAAAACAATATTTTCATCTAGACACGTGTACCCATTTTCACAGCCTTTTCCTAACACCAGTTTCGAACTCGTGCATTTTTCTCAGAAAAATACTTCTGGAGCGATTTCCACCAAACAGATATGTAATTTACATGAATTCCATCAACATGGCATTCCGGGTTCCGTACATGCTACATGCATGACGGATTCGGCAAACATGTGTTTCTGAGATCTCAGCATGTGGATTACTGACCTTTCATCCACCAAACAAGGCATATATACACTTTGAAATATTTACTCTGACTTCATAAGTTTTTTGTATCACCAGGTTCTAAAATCGGACATTTGGCAGTAGAATACACTCTTTGAGCTAATTCTCACCAATAAACATGTAATTTACATTGTTTACATAAACATGGCATTCTGTATTCCGAACATGATTCATGCATCACGAATTCCACAAATTGCATTTCTGAGCTGTGAACATGCACATGACAGATATTTCAACCACCAAAAAAGTAACTTATGCCCTTTGAAATATTTCCTTGGACTTCGTTGCTTCTCCTATCACCAGTTTCAAGAATCACACTTTGATCCCAGAAAAACCCTCTTGGAGCGAATTCTACCCTAGAGATATGTAATTTGAATAGATTCCTTCAACATGATATTCCGTGTTCCGTACATGTTACATGCATGACGGATTCGACAAACATCCATTCCTGAGTTGAGAGCATGTGGATTACTGATTTTTCATCCTCTATAAAAGGAATAATTTCATATAGATTCGTGTACACATTTTCACAAGCTTTCCCTAACACCAGTTTTGAATTCATGCATTTTTCACCGAAGAATACTTCTGGAGTGTATTCAACCTAATAGATATATAATTTACATGAATTCCATCATCATGGCATTCCGGGTTCCGTACATGATACATGCATGACGGATTCGAGAAACATGTGTTTCTGAGTTGTGAGCATGTGGATTAGTGAACTTTCATCCACCAAACAAGGCATATATACACTTTGAAATATTTACTCTGACTTCATAAGTTTTTTCTGTCACCAGGTACAAAAATCGGACATTTGGCAGTAGGAAACACTCTTTGAGCGAATTCTCACCAATACACATGAAATTTACATTGTTTACATAACCATGGCATTCCGTATTCGGAACATGTTTCATGCATCATGGACTCCTCAAACATGCATTCCTGAGCTGTGAACATGCGCATGACAGATGTTTCAAACACCAAAAAATTTACCTATGCACTTTGAAATATTTACTTAGACTTCGTTGCTTCTTCCTTTCACCAGTTTCAAGAATCACACTTTGATCCCAGAAAAACCCTCCTGGAGCGATTTCTACCCGAGAGATATGTAATTTGAATAGATTCCTTCAACATGATATTCCGTGTTCCGTACATGCTACATGCATGACGGATTCGACATACATGCATTCCTGAGTTGAGAGCATGTGGATTACTCATCTTTCATCCTCTATAAAAACAATATTTTCATCTAGACACGTGTACCCATTTTCACAGCCTTTTCCTAACACCAGTTTCGAACTCGTGCATTTTTCTCAGAAAAATACTTCTGGAGCGATTTCCACCAAACAGATATGTAATTTACATGAATTCCATCAACATGGCATTCCGGGTTCCGTACATGCTACATGCATGACGGATTCGAGAAACATGTGTTTCTGAGATCTCAGCATGTGGATTACTGACCTTTCATCCACCAAACAATGCATATATACACTTTGAAATATTTACTCTGACTTCATAAGTTTTTTGTATCACCAGGTTCTAAAATCGGACATTTGGCACTACAAAACACTCTTTGAGCGAATTCTCACCAATACACTTGAAATTTACATTGTTTACATAACCATGGCATTCCGTATTCGGAACATGTTTCATGCATCATGGACTCCTCAAACATGCATTCCTGAGCTGTGAACATGCGCATGACACATGTTTCAACCACCAAAAAAGTTACCTATGCACTTTGAAATATTTACTTAGACTTCGTTGCTTCTTCCTTTCACCAGTTTCAAGAATCACACTTTGATCCCAGAAAAACCCTCCTGGAGCGACTTCTACCCCAGAGATATGTAATTGGAGTAGACTCCTTCAATATGATATTCCGTGTTCCGTACATGCTACATGCATGACGGATTCGACAAACATGCATTCCTGAGTTGAGAGCATGTGGATTACTGATCTTTCATCCTCTATAAAAACAATATTTTCATCTAGACACGTGTACCCATTTTCACAGCCTTTTCCTAACACCAGTTTCGAACTCGTGCATTTTTCTCAGAAAAATACTTCTGGAGCGATTTCCACCAAACAGATATGTAATTTACATGAATTCCATCAACATGGCATTCCGGGTTCCGTACATGCTACATGCATGACGGATTCGGCAAACATGTGTTTCTGAGATCTCAGCATGTGGATTACTGACCTTTCATCCACCAAACAAGGCATATATACACTTTGAAATATTTACTCTGACTTCATAAGTTTTTTGTATCACCAGGTTCTAAAATCGGACATTTGGCAGTAGAAAACACTCTTTGAGCGAATTCTCACCAATACACATGTAATTTACATTGTTTACATAAACATGGCATTCCGTATTCCGAACATGATTCATGCATCATGAATTCCTCAAATTGCATTTCTGAGCTGTGAACATGCACATGACAGATATTTCAACCACCAAACAAGTTACTTATGCCCTTTGAAATATTTCCTTGGACTTCGTTGCTTCTCCTATCACCAGTTTCAAGAATCACACTTTGATCCCAGAAAAACCCTCTTGGAGCGAATTCTACCCTAGAGATATGTAATTTGAATAGATTCCTTCAACATGATATTCCGTGTTCCGTACATGTTACATGCATGACAGATTCGACAAACATCCATTCCTGAGTTGAGAGCATGTGGATTACTGATTTTTCATCCTCTATAAAAGGAATAATTTCATATAGATTCGTGTACACATTTTCAGAAGCTTTCCCTAACACCAGTTTTGAATTCATGCATTTTTCACCGAAGAATACTTCTGGAGTGTATTCAACCTAATAGATATATAATTTACATGAATTCCATCATCATGGCATTCCGGGTTCCGTACATGATACATGCATGACGGATTCGAGAAACATGTGTTTCTGAGTTGTGAGCATGTGGATTAGTGAACTTTCATCCACCAAACAAGGCATATATACACTTTGAAATATTTACTCTGACTTCATAGGTTTTTTGTATCACTAGGTTCTAAAATCGGACATTTGGCACTACAAAACACTCTTTGAGAGAATTCTCACCAATACACATGTAATTTACATTGTTTACATAATCATGGCATTCCGTACTCCGAACATGTTTCATGCAATACCGATTCCTCAAACATGCATTTCTGAGTTGTGAATATGCTCATGACTGATGTTTCTATCATTACAAGTTACCTATGCACTTAAATATATATACATTGTCTTCGTAGCTTCTTCATATCACCAGGTTCAAGAATCACACTTTGATCCCAGAAAAACCCTCTTGAGGGAATAATACCTTAGAGATATGTAATTTGAATAGATTCTATCTACATGATATTCCATGTTCCGTACATGCTACATGCATGACGGATTCGAAAAACATGCATTCCTGAGATGAGTGCATGTGGAATACTGATGTTTCATCCTCTATAAATGGAAAATTTTCTTCTAGATACGTTTAAATATTTTCACAAGCTTTATCTAACACCAGTTTAGAATTCGTGCATTTTTCACAGAAAAATACTTCTGGAGCGATTTCCACTTAACAGATATGTAATTTAAATGCATTCCATCAACAGGGCATTCCGGATTCCGTAAATGCTACACGCATGACGGATTCGGCAAACATGCGTTTCTGAGTTGTGAGCATGTGGATTAGTGAACTTTCATCCACCAAACAAGGCATATATTCACTTTGAAATACTTACTCTGAATTCATAAGTTTTTTGTATCACCAGGTTCTAAAATCGGACATTTGGCAGTAGGAAACACTCTTTGAGCGAATTCTCACCAATACACATGTAATTTACATTGTTTACATAACCATGGCATTCCGTATCCCGAACATGATTCATCCATCACGGATTCCTCAAATTGCATTTCTGAGCTGTGAACATGCACATGACAGATATTTCAACCACCAAACAATTTACTTATGCCCTTTGAAATAATTCCCTGGACTTCGTTGCTTCTCCTATCACCACTTTCAAGAATCACACTTTGATCCCAGAAAAACCCTCTTGGAGCGAATTCTACCCTAGAGATATGTAATTTGAATAGATTCCTTCAACATGATATTCCGTGTTCCGTACATGTTACATGCATGACGGATTCGACAAATATGCATTCCAGAGTTGAGAGCATGTGGATTACTGATTTTTCATCCTCTATAAAAGGAATAATTTCATATAGACTCGTGTACACATTTTCACAAGCTTTCCCTAACACAAGTTTCGAATTCTTGCTTTTTTCACAGAAGAATACTTCTGGAGTGTATTCAACCTAATAGATATATAATTTACATGAATTCCATCAACATGGCATTCCGGGTTCCGTACATGAGAGATGAATTACGGATTCGAGAAACATGAGTTTCTGAGTTGTGAGCATGTGGATTAGTGAACTTTCATCCACCAAAGAAGGCATATATTACCCTTTGAAATATTTACTCTGACTTCATAAATTTTTTGTATCACCAGGTTCTAAAATCGGACATTAGGCAGTAGAAAACACTCTTTGAGCGAATTCTCACCAATACATATGTAATTTACATTGTTTACATAACCATGGCATTCCGAATTCCGAACATGTTTCATGAATCACGGATTTCTCAAACATGCATTTCTGAGCTGTGAACATGCGCATGACAGATGTTTCAAACACCAAAAAAGTTACCTATTCACTTTGAAATATTTACTTAGACTTCGTTGCTTCTTCCTTTCACCAGTATCAAGAATCACACTTTGATCCCAGAAAAACCCTCTTGGAGCGAATTCTACCCTAGAGATATGTAATTTGAATACATTCCATCTAAATGATATTCAGTGTTCCGTACATGCTACATGCATTACGAATTTGACAAACATGCATTCTTGAGTTGAGAGCATGTGGATTACTGATGTTTCATCCTCTATAAAAGAAAAATTTTCTTCTAGACACGTGTACAGATTTTCACAAGCTTTATCTAACACCAGTTTAGAATTCGTGCATTTTTCACACAAAAATACTTCTGGAGCGATATCCACCTAACAGATATGTAATTCAAATGCATTCCATCAACAGGGCATTCTGGATTCCGTAAATGCTACACGCATGACGGATTCGGCAAACATGCGTTTCTGAGTTGTGAGCATGTGGATTAGTGAACTTTCATCCACCAAACAAGGTATATATACAGTTTTAAATATTTATTGTGACTTCATAAGTTTTTGTATCACCAGGTTCTAAAATCGGACATTTGGCACTAGAAAACACTCCTTGAGCGAATTCTCACCAATACACATGTAATTTACATTGTTTACATAACCATGGCATTCCATATTCCGAACATGATTCATGCAATGCCGATTCCTCAAACATGCATTTCTGAGTTGTGAATATGCTCATGACAGATGTTTCAATCATTACAAGTTACCTATGCACTTAAATATATATACTTTGTATTCGTAGTTTCTTCATATCACCAGGTTCAAGAATCACAATTTGATCCCAGAAAAAACCTCTTGGAGCGAATGCTACCTTAGAGATATGTAATTTGAATAGATACTATCTACATGATATTCCGTGTTCCGTACATGTTATATGCATGACGGATTCGACAAACATGCATTCCTGAGTTGAGAGCATGTGGATTACTGATCTTTCATCCTCTATAAAAGGAAAATTTTCATCTAGACACGTGTACCCATTTTCACAATCTTTTCCTAACACCAGGTTTGAACTCGTGCATTTTTCTCAGAAAAATACTTCTGGAGCGATTTCCACCAAACAGATATGTAATTTACATGAATTCCATCAACATGGCATTCCGGGTTCCGTACATGCTACATGCATGACGGATTCGGCAAACATGAGTTTCTGAGATCTCAGCATGTGGATTACTGACCTTTCATCCACCAAACAAGGCATATATACACTTAGAAATATTTACTCAGACTTCAAAGATTTTTTTATGTCACCAGGTACTAAAACCAGACATTTGGCACTAGAAAAGCCTCTTTCAGCGAATTCTCACCAATACACATGTAATTTACAATGTTTACACAACCATGGCATTCCGTACTCCGAACATGTTTCATGCATCTCTGATTCCTCAAACATGCATTTCTGAGCTGTGAACATGCGTATGTCAGATGTATCAACTACCAAAAAAGTTACTTATGCACTTTGAAATGTTTACTTAGACTTCGTTGCTTCTTCCTTTCACCAGTTTCAAGAATCACACTTTGATCCCAGAAAAACCCTCTTGGAGCGAATTCTACCCTAGAGATATGTAATTTGAATAGATTCCATCTAAATGATATTCAGTGTTCCGTACATGCTACATGCATGACGGATTTGACAAACATGCATTCCTGAATTGAGAGCATGTGAATTACTGATCTTTCATCCTCTATAAATACAATAGTTTCATCTAGACACGTGTACCCATTTTTACAATCTTTTCCAAACACCAGTTTTGAACTCATGCATTTTTCTCAGAAAAATACTTCTGGAGCGATTTCCACCAAACAGATATGTAATTTACATGAATTCCATCAATATGGCTTTCCGGGTTCCGTACATGCTACATGCATGACGGATTCGGCAAACATGTGTTTCTGAGATCTCAGCATGTGGATTACTGACCTTTCATCCACCAAACAAGGCATATATACACTTTGAAATATTTACTCTGACTTCATAGGTTTTTTGTATCACTAGGTTCTAAAATCGGACATTTGGCACTAGCAAACACTCTTTGAGCGAATTCTCACCAATACACATTTAATTTACATTGTTTACATAACCATGGCATTCCGTATTCCGAACATGTTTCGTGCAATACCGATTCCTCAAACATGCATTTCTGAGTTGTGAATATGCTCATGACAGATGTTTTAATCATTACAATTTACCTATGCACTTAAATATATATACTTTGTCTTTGAAGCTTCTTCCTATTACCAGGTTCAAGAATCAAACTTTGATACCAGAAACACCCTCTTGGAGCGAGTTCTACCCTAGAGATATGTAATTTGAATAGATTCTATCTACATGATATTCCGTGTCCGTACATGCTACATGCATGACGGATTCGAAAAACATGCATTCCTGAGTTGAGAGCATGTGGATTACTGATGTTTCATCCTCTATAAAAGGAAAATTTTCTTCTAGACACGTGTACAGATTTTCACAACCTTTATCTAACACCAGTTTAGAATTCGTGCATTTTTCACAGAAAAATACTTCTGGAGCGGTTTCCACCTAACAGATATGTAATTTAAATGCATTCCATCAACAGGGCATTCCGGATTCCGTAAATGCTACACGCATGACGGATTCGGCAAACATGCGTTTCTGAGTTGTGAGCAAGTGGATTGGTGAACTTTCATCCACCAAACAAGGTATATATACACTTTTAAATATTTACTCTGACTTCATAACTTTTTCTATCACCAGGTTCTAAAATCGGACATTTGGCACTAGAAAACACTCCTTGAGTGAATTCTCACCAATACACATGTAATTTACATTGTTTACATAACCATGGCATTCCATATTCCGAACATGTTTCATGCAATGCCGATTCCTCAAACATGCATTTCTGAGTTGTGAATATACTCATGACAGATGTTTCAATCATTACAAGTTACCTATGCACTTAAATATATATACATTTTATTCGTAGTTTCTTCATATCATCAGGTTCAAGAATCACACTTTGATCCCAGAAAAACCCTCTTGGAGCGAATGCTACCTTAGAGATATGTAATTTGAATAGATTCTATCTACATGATATTCCGTGTTCCGTACATGTTATATGCATGACGGATTCGACAAACATGCATTCCTGAGTTGAGAGCATGTGGATTATTGATCTTTCATCCTGTATAAAAGGAAAATTTTCATCTAGACACGTGTACCCATTTTCACAATCTTTCCCTAACACCAGTTTTGAAATCGTGCATTTTTCTCAGAAAAATACTTCTGGAGCGATTTCCACCAAACAGGTATGTAATTTACATGAATTCCATCAACATTGCATTCCGGGTTCCGTACATGCTACATGCATGATGGATTCGGCAAACATGTGTTTCTGAGATCTCAGCATGTGGATTACTGACCTTTCATCCACCAAACAAGGCATATATACACTTACAAAAATTTACTCTGACTTCATAGGTTTTTTCTGTCACCAGGTAATAAAATCGGACATTTGGCACTAGAAAAGCCTCTTTGAGCGAAATCTCACCAATACACATGTAATTTACATTGTTTACATAACCATGGCATTCCATAATCCGAACATGTTTCATGCAATACCGATTCCTCAAACATGCATTTCTGAGTTGTGAATATGCTCATGACTGATGTTCCAATCTTTACAAGTTGCCTATGCACTTAAATATATATACTTTGTCTTCGTAGCTTCTTCATATCACCAGGTTCAAGAATCACACTTTGATCCCAGAAAAACCCTCTTGATGGAATAATACCTTAGACATATGTAATTTGAATAGATTCTATCTACATGATATTCCGTGACCGTACATGCTACATGCATGACGTATTCGAAAAACATGCTTTCCTGAGATGAGTGCATGTGGATTACTGATGTTTCATCCTCTATAAATGGAAAATTTTCTTCTAGACACGTGTAAATATTTTCACAAGCTTTATCGAACACCAGTTTAGAATTCGTACATTTTTCACAGAAAAATACTTCTGGAGCGATTTCCACCTAACAGATATGTAATTTAAATGCATTCCATCAACAGGGCATTTCGGATTCCGTAAATGCTACACGCATGACGGATTCGGCAAACATGCGTTTCTGAGTTGTGAGCATGTGGATTAGTGAACTTTCATCCAACAAACAAGGCATATATACACTTTGAAATATTTACTCTGACTTCATAGGTTTTTTGTATCACTAGGTTCTAAAATCGGTCATTTGGCAGTAGAAAATACTCTTTGAGCGAATTCTCACCAATACACATGTAATTTACATTGTTTACATAACCATGGCATTCCGTATTCTGAACATGATTCATGCATCACGAATTCCTCAAATTGCATTTCTGAGCTGTGAACATGCGCATGACAGATATTTCAACCACCAAACAAGTTACTTATGCCCTTTGAAATATTTCCTTGGACTTCGTTGCTTCTCCTATCACCAGTTTCAAGAATCACACTTTGATCCCAGAAAAACCCTCTTGGAGCGAATTCTACCCTAGAGATATGTAATTTGAATAGATTCCTTCAACATGATATTCCGTGTTCCGTACATGTTACATGCATGACGGATTCGACAAACATGCATTCCTGAGTTGAGAACATGTGGATTACTGATTTTTCATCCTCTATAAAAGGAATAATTTCATATAGACTCGTGTACACATTTTCACAAGCTTTCCCTAACACCAGTTTTGAATTCATGCATTTTTCACCGAAGAATACTTCTGGAGTGTATTCAACCTAATAGATATATAATTTACATGAATTCCATCATCATGGCATTCCGGGTTCCGTACATGATACATGCATGACGGATTCGAGAAACATGAGTTTCTGAGTTGTGAGCATGTGGATTAGTGAACTTTCATCCACCAAACAAGGCATATATACACTTTGAAATATTTACTCTGACTTCATAGGTTTTTTGTATCACTAGGTTCTAAAATCGGACATTTGGCACTACAAAACACTCTTTGAGCGAATTCTCACCAATACACATGTAATTTACATTGTTTACATAACCATGGCATTCCGTATTCCGAACATGTTTCATGCAATACCGATTCCTCAAACATGCATTTCTGAGTTGTGAATATGCTCATGACAGATGTTTAAATCATTACAAATTACCTATGCACTTAAATATATATATATTGTCTTTGAAGCTTCTTCCTATTACCAGGTTCAAGAATCACACTTTGATACCAGAAACACCCTCTTGGAGCGAATTCTACCCTAGAGATATGTAATTTGAATAGATTCTATCTACATGATATTCCGTGTTCCGTACATGCTACATGCAAGAACGATTCGAAAAACATGCATTCCTGAGATGAGTGCATGTGGATTACTGATGTTTCAACCTCTATAAAAGGAAAATTTCCTTCTAGACACCTGTACAGATTTTCAGAAGCCTTATCTAACACCAGTATAGGATTCGTGCATTTTTCACAGAAAAATACTTCTGGAGCGATTTCCACCTAACAGATATGTAATTTAAATGCATTCCATCAACAGGGCATTCCGGATTCCGTAAATGCTACACGCATGACGGATTCGGCAAACATGAGTTTCTGAGTTGTGAGCATGTGGATTAGTGAACTTTCATCCACCAAACAAGGCATATATACACTTTGAAATATTTACTGTGACTTCATAAGTTTTTTCTGTCACCAGGTACAAAAATCGGTATTTGGCAGTAGAAAACACTCTTTGAGAGAATTCTCACCAATACACATGAAATTTACATTGTTTACATAACCATGGCATTCCGTATTCGGAACATGTTTCATGCATCATGGACTCCTCAAACATGCATTCCTGAGCTGTGAACATGCGCATGACAGATGTTTCAACCACCAAAAAAGTTACCTATGCACTTTGAAATATTTACTTAGACTTCGTTGCTTCTTCCTTTCACCAGTTTCAAGAGTCACACTTTGATCCCAGAAAAACCCTCCTGGAGCGATTTCTACCCGAGAGATATGTAATTGGAATAGACTCCTTCAATATGATATTCCGTGTTCTGTACATGCTACATGCATGACGGATTCGACAAACATGCATTCCTGAGTTGAGAGCATGTGGATTACTGATCTTTCATCCTCTATAAAAACAATATTTTCATCTAGACACGTGTACCCATTTTCACAGCCTTTTCCTAACACCAGTTTTGAACTCGTGCATTTTTCTCAGAAAAATACTTCTGGAGCGATTTCCACCAAACAGATATGTAATTTACATGAATTCCATCAACATGGCATTCCGGGTTCCGTACATGCTACATGCATGACGGATTCGGCAAACATGTGTTTCTGAGATCTCAGCATGTGGATTACTGACCTTTCATCCACCAAACAAGGCATATATACACTTAGATATATTTACTCTGACTTCATAGGTTTTTTCTGTCACCAGGTACTGAACTCGGACATTTGGCACTAGAAAAGCCTCTTTGAGCGAATTCTCACCAATACACATGTAATTCACATTGCTTACATAACCATGGCATTCCATATTCCGAACATGTTTCATGCAATACCGATTCCTCAATCATGCATTTCTGAGTTGTGTATATGCTCATGACTGATGTTTCAATCATTACAGGTTACACCTGCACTTAAATATATATACTTTGTCTTCTTAGCTTCTTCATATCACCAGGTTCAAGAATCACACTTTGATCCCAGATAAACCCTCTTGAGGGAATAATACCTTAGAGATATGTAATTTGAATAGATTCTATCTACATGGTATTCCGTGTTCTGTACATGCTACATGCATGACGGATTCGAAAAACATGCATTCCTGAGATGAGTGCATGCGGATTACTGATGTTTCATCCTCTATAAATGGAAAATCTTCTTCTAGACACGTGTAAGTATTTTCACAAGCTTTCCCTAACACCAGTTTTGAATTCGTGCATTTTTCACCGAAAAATACTTCTGGAGTGTATTCAACCTAATAGATATACAATTTACATGAATGCCATCAACATGGCATTTCGGGTTCCGTACATGATACATGCATGACGGATTCGAGAAACATGAGTTTCTGAGTTGTGAGCATGTGGATTAGTGAACTTTCATCCACCAAACAAGGCATATATACACTTTGAAATATTTACTCTGACTTCATAGGTTTTTTGTAAATCTAGGTTCTAAAATCGGACATTTGGCAATAGAAAACACTCTTTGAGCAAATTCTCACCAATACACATGTAATTTACATTGTTTACATAACCATGGCATTCCGTACTCCGAACATGTTTCATGCATCTCTGATTCCTCAAACATGAATTTCTGAGCTGTGAACATGCACATGACAGATGTTTCAACCACCAAAAAATTTACCTATGCACCTTGAAATATTTAATTAGACTTCGTTGCTTCTTCCTTTCACCAGTTTCAAGAATCACACTTTGATCCCAGAAAAACCCTCTTGGAGCGAATTCTAACCTAGAGATATTTAATTTGAATAGATTCCATCTAAATGATATTCAGTGTTCCGTACATGCTATATGCATGACGGAATCGACAAACATGCATTCCTGATTTGAGAGCATGTGAATTACTGCTCTTTTATCCTCTATAAAAACAATATTTTCATCTTGACACGTGTACCCATTTTCACAGCCTTTTCCTAACACCAGTTTCGAACTCATGCATTTTTCTCAGAAAAATACTTCTGCAGCGATTTCCATCAAACAGATATGTAATTTACATGAATTCCATCAACATGGCATTCCGGGTTCCGTACATGCTACATGCATGACGGATTCGAGAAACATGTGTTTCTGAGATCTCAGCATGTGGATTACTTAACTTTCATCCACCAAACAAGGCATATATACACTTTGAAATATTTACTCTGACTGCATAGGTTTTTTCTGTCACCAGGTACTTAAATCGGACATTTGGCACTAGAAAAGCCTCTTTGAGCGTATTCTCACCAATACACATGTAATTCACATTGTTTACATAACCATGGCATTCCATATTCCGAACATGTTTCATGCAATACCGATTCCTCAAACATGCATTTCTGAGTTGTGAATATGCTCATGACTGATGTTTCTATCATTACAAGTTACCTATGCACTTAAATATATATACATTGTCTTCGTAGCTTCTTCATATCACCAGGTTCAAGAATCACACTTTGATCCCTGAAACACCCTCTTGGAGCGAATTCTACCCTAGAGATATGTAATTTGAATAGATTCTATCTACATGATATTCCGTGTTCCGTACATGCTACATGCAAGAACGATTCGAAAAACATGCATTCCTGAGATGAGTGCATGTGGATTACTGATGTTTCATCCTCTATAAAAGGAAAATTTCCTTCTAGACACGTGTACAGATTTTCACAAGCTTTATCTAACACCAGTTTAGAATTCGTGCATTTTTCACAGAAAAATACTTCTGGAGCGATTTCCACCTAACAGATATGTAATTTAAATGCATTCCATCAACAGGGCATTCCGGATTCCGTAAATGCTACACGCATGACGGATTCGGCAAACATGAGTTTCTGAGTTGTGAGCATGTGGATTAGTGAACTTTCATCCACCAAACAAGGCATATATACACATTGAAATATTTACTCTGACTTCATAAGTTTTTTCTGTCACCAGGTACAAAAATCGGACATTTGGCAGTAGAAAACACTCTTTGAGCGAATTCTCACCAATACACATGAAATTTACATTGTTTACATAAGCATGGCATTCCGTATTCTGAACATGTTTCATGCATCATGGACTCCTCAAACATGCATTCCTGAGCTGTGAACATGCGCATGACACATGTTTCAACCACCAAAAAGTTACCTATGCACTTTGAAATATTTACTTAGACTTCGTTGCTTCTTCCTTTCACCAGTTTCAAGAATCACACTTTGATCCCAGAAAAACCCTCCTGGAGCGATTTCTACCCGAGAGATATGTAATTGGAATAGACTCCTTCAATATGATATTCCGTGTTCCGTACATGCTACATGCATGACGGATTCGACAAACATGCATTCCTGAGTTGAGAGCATGTGGATTACTGATCTTTCATCCTCTATATAAACAATATTTTCATCTAGACACGTGTACCCATTTTCACAGCCTTTTCCTAACACCAGTTTCGAACTCGTGCATTTTTCTCAGAAAAATACTTCTGGAGCGATTTCCACCAAACAGATATGTAATTTACATGAATTCCATCAACATGGCATTCCGGGTTCCGTACATGCTACATGCATGACGGATTCGGCAAACATGTGTTTCTGAGATCTCAGCATGTGGATTACTGACCTTTCATCCACCAAACAAGGCATATATACACTTTGAAATATTTACTCTGACTTCATAAGTTTTTTGTATCACCAGGTTCTAAAATCGGACATTTGGCACTACAAAACACTCTTTGAGCGAATTCTCACCAATACACTTGAAATTTACATTGTTTACATAACCATGGCATTCCGTATTCGGAACATGTTTCATGCATCATGGACTCCTCAAACATGCATTCCTGAGCTGTGAACATGCGCATGACACATGTTTCAACCACCAAAAAAGTTACCTATGCACTTTGAAATATTTACTTAGACTTCGTTGCTTCTTCCTTTCACCAGTTTCAAGAATCACACTTTGATCCCAGAAAAACCCTCCTGGAGCGACTTCTACCCCAGAGATATGTAATTGGAATAGACTCCTTCAATATGATATTCCGTGTTCCGTACATGCTACATGCATGACGGATTCGACAAACATGCATTCCTGAGTTGAGAGCATGTGGATTACTGATCTTTCATCCTCTATAAAAACAATATTTTCATCTAGACACGTGTACCCATTTTCACAGCCTTTTCCTAACACCAGTTTCGAACTCGTGCATTTTTCTCAGAAAAATACTTCTGGAGCGATTTCCACCAAACAGATATGTAATTTACATGAATTCCATCAACATGGCATTCCGGGTTCCGTACATGCTACATGCATGACGGTTTCGGCAAACATGTGTTTCTGAGATCTCAGCATGTGGATTACTGACCTTTCATCCACCAAACAAGGCATATATACACTTTGAAATATTTACTCTGACTTCATAAGTTTTTTGTATCACCAGGTTCTAAAATCGGACATTTGGCAGTAGAAAACACTCTTTGAGCGAATTCTCACCAATACACATGTAATTTACATTGTTTACATAAACATGGCATTCCGTATTCCGAACATGATTCATGCATCACGAATTCCTCAAATTGCATTTCTGAGCTGTGAACATGCACATGACAGATATTTCAACCACCAAACAAGTTACTTATGCCCTTTGAAATATTTCCTTGGACATCGTTGCTTCTCCTATCACCAGTTTCAAGAATCACACTTTGATCCCAGAAAAACCCTCTTGGAGCGAATTCTACCCTAGAGATATGTAATTTGAATAGATTCCTTCAACATGATATTCCGTGTTCCGTACATGTTACATGCATGACGGATTCGACAAACATGCATTCCTGAGTTGAGAGCATGTGGATTACTGATTTTTCAACCTCTATAAAAGGAATAATTTCATATAGACTCGTGTACACATTTTCACAAGCTTTCCCTAAAACCAGTTTTGAATTCATGCATTTTTCACCGAAGAATACTTCTGGAGTGTATTCAACCTAATAGATATATAATTTACATGAATTCCATCAACATGGCATTCCGGGTTCCGTACATGATACATGCATGACGGATTCGAGAAACATGAGTTTCTGAGTTGTGAGCATGTGGATTAGTGAACTTTCATCCACCAAACAAGGCATATATACACTTTGAAATATTTACTCTGACTTCATAAGTTTTTTCTGTCACCAGGTACAAAAATCGGACATTTGGCAGTAGAAAACACTCTTTGAGCGAATTCTCACCAATATACATGAAATTTACATTGTTTACAGAACCATGGCATTCCGTATTCGGAACATGTTTCATGCATCATGGACTCCTCAAACATGCATTACTGAGCTGTGAACATGCGCATGACAGATGTTTCAAACACCAAAAATTTACCTATGCACTTTGAAATATTTACTTAGACTTCGTTGCTTCTTCCTTTCACCAGTTTCAAGAATCACACTTTGATCCCAGAAAAACCCTCCTGGAGCGATTTCTACCCGAGAGATATGTAATTGGAATAGACTCTTCAATATGATATTCCGTGTTCCGTACATGCTACATGCATGACGGATTCGACATACATGCATTCCTGAGTTGAGAGCATGTGGATTACTGATCTTTCATCCTCTATAAAAACAATATTTTCATCTAGACACGTGTACCCATTTTCACAGCCTTTTCCTAACACCAGTTTCGAACTCGTGAATTTTTCTCAGAAAAATACTTCTGGAGCGATTTCCACCAAACAGATATGTAATTTACATGAATTCCATCAACATGGCATTCCGGGTTCCGTACATGCTACATGCATGACGGATTCGGCAAACATGTGTTTCTGAGATCTCAGCATGTGGATTACTGACCTTTCATCCACCAAACAAGGCATATATACACTTTGAAATATTTACTCTGACTTCATAAGTTTTTTGTATCACCAGGTACAAAAATCGGACATTTGGCAGTAGGAAACACTCTTTGAGCGAATTCTCACCAATACACTTGAAATTTACATTGTTTACATAACCATGGCATTCCGTATTCGGAACATGTTTCATGCATCATGGACTCCTCAAACATGCATTCCTGAGCTGTGAACATGCGCATGACAGATGTTTCAACCACCAAAAATTTACCTATGCACTTTGAAATATTTACTTAGACTTCGTTGCTTCTTCCTTTCACCAGTTTCAAGAATCACACTTTGATCCCAGAAAAACCCTCCTTGAGCGATTTCTACCCCAGAGATATGTAATTGGAATAGACTCCTTCAATATGATATTCCGTGTTCTGTACATGCTACATGCATGACGGATTCGACAAACATGCATTCCTGAGTTGAGGGCATGTGGATTACTGATCTTTCATCCTCTATAAAAACAATATTTTCATCTAGACACGTGTACCCATTTTCACAGCCTTTTCCTAACACCAGTTTCGAACTCGTGCATTTTTCTCAGAAAAATACTTCTGGAGCGATTTTCACCAAACAGATATGTAATTTACATGAATTCCATCAACATGGCATTCCGGGCTCCGTACATGCTACATGCATGACGGATTCAGCATACATGTGTTTCTGAGATCTCAGCATGTGGATTACTGACCTTTCATCCACCAAACAAGGCATATATACACTTTGAAATATTTACTCTGACTTCATAAGTTTTTTGTATCACCAGGTTCTAAAATCGGACATTTGGCAGTAGAAAACACTCTTTGAGCGAATTCTCACCAATACACATGTAATTTACATTGTTTACATAACCATGGCATTCCGTATTCCGAACATGATTCATGCATCACGAATTCCTCAAATTGCATTTCTGAGTTGTGAACATGCACATGACAGATATTTCAACCACCAAACAAGTTACTTATGCCCTTTGAAATATTTCCTTGGACTTCGTTGCTTCTCCTATCACCAGGTTCAAGAATCACACTTTGATCCCAGAAAAACCCTCTTGGAGCGAATTCTACCCTAGAGATATGTAATTTGAATAGATTCTATCTACATGATATTCCGTGTTCCGTACATGTTACATGCATGACGGATTCGACAAACATGCATTCCTGAGTTGAGAGCATGTGGATTACTGATTTTTCATCCTCTATAAAAGGAATAATTTCATATAGACTCGTGTAAACATTTTCACAAGCTTTCCCTAACACCAGTTTTGAATTCATGCATTTTTCACCGAAGAATACTTCTGGAGTGTATTCAACCTAATAGATATATAATTTACATGAATTCCATCATCATGGTATTCCGGGTTCCGTACATGACACATGCATGACGGATTCGAGAAACATGAGTTTCTTAGTTGTGAGCATGTGGATTAGTGAACTTTCATCCACCAAACAAGGCATATATACACTTTGAAATATTTACTCTGACTTCATAGGTTTTTTGTATCACTAGGTTCTAAAATCGGACATTTGGCAATACAAAACACTCTTTGAGCGAATTCTCACCAATACACATGTAATTTACATTGTTTACATAACCATGGCATTCCGTATTCCGAACATGTTTCATGCAATACCGATTCCTCAAACATGCATTTTTGAGTTGTGAATATGCTCATGACAGATGTTTAAATCATTACAATTTACCTATGCACTTAAATATATATACTTTGTCTTTGAAGCTTCTTCCTATTACCAGGTTCAAGAATCACACTTTGATACCAGAAACACCCTCTTGGAGCGAATTCTACCCTAGAGATATTTAATTTGAATAGATTCTATCTACATGATATTCCGTGTTCCGTACATGCTTCATGCAAGAACGATTCGAAAAACATGCATTCCTGAGATGAGTGCATGTGGATTACTGATGTTTCATCCTCTATAAAAGGAAAATTTCCTTCTAGACACGTGTACAGATTTTCACAAGCTTTATCTAACACCAGTTTAGAATTCGTGCATTTTTCACAGAAAAATACTTCTGGAGCGATTTCCACCTAACAGATATGTAATTTAAATGCATTCCATCAACAGGGCATTCCGGATTCCGTAAATGCTACACGCATGACGGATTCGGCAAACATGCGTTTCTGACTGTGAGCATGTGGATTAGTGAACTTTCATCCACCAAACAAGGCATATATACACTTTGAAATATTTACTCTGACTTCATAAGTTTTTTCTGTCGCCAGGTACAAAAATCGGACATTTGGCAGTAGAAAACACTCTTTGAGCGAATTCTCACCAATACACATGAAATTTACATTGTTTACATAACCATGGCATTCCGTATTCGGAACATGTTTCATGCATCATGGACTCCTCAAACATGCATTCCTGAGCTGTGAACATGCGCATGACAGATGTTTCAACCACCAAAAAAGTTACCTATGCACTTTGAAATATTTACTTAGACTTCGTTGCTTCTTCCTTTCACCAGTTTCAAGAATCACACTTTGATCCCAGAAAAACCCTCCTGGAGCGATTTCTACCCCAGAGATATGTAATTGGAATAGACTCCTTCAATATGATATTCCGTGTTCCATACATGCTACATGCATGACGGATTCGACAAACATGCATTCCTGAGTTGAGAGCATGTGGATTACTGATCTTTCATCCTCTATAAAAACAATATTTTCATCTAGACACGTGTACCCATTTTCACAGCCTTTTCCTAACACCAGTTTCGAACTCGTGCATTTTTCTCAGAAAAATACTTCTGGAGCGATTTCCACCAAACAGATATGTAATTTACATGAATTCCATCAACATGGCATTCCGGGTTCCGTACATGCTTCGTACATGACGGATTCAGCAAACATGTGTTTCTGAGATCTCAGCATGTGGATTACTGACCTTTCATCCACCAAACAAGGCATATATACACTTAGAAATATTTACTCTGACTTAGGTTTTTCCTGTCACCAGGTACTAAACTCGGACATTTGGCACTAGAAAAGCCTCTTAGAGCGAATTCTCACCAATACACATGTAATTCACATTGCTTACATAACCATGGCATTCCATATTCCGAACATGTTTCATGCAATACCGATTCCTCAATCATGCAATTCTGAGTTGTGAATATGCTCATGACTGATGTTTCAATCATTACAAGTTACACATGCACTTAAATATATATACTTTGTCTTCTTAGCTTCTTCATATCACCAGGTTCAAGAATCACACTTTGATCCCAGATAAACCCTCTTCAGGGAATAATACCTTAGAGATATGTAATTTGAATAGATTCTATCTACATGATATTCCGTGTTCTGTACATGATACATGCAAGACGGATTCGAAAAACATGCATTCCTGAGATGAGTGCATGTGGATTACTGATGTTTCATCCTCTATAAATGGAAAATCTTCTTCTAGACACGTGTAAGTATTTTCACAAGCTTTCCCTAACACCAGTTTTGAATTCATGCATTTTTCACAAAAAAATACTTCTGGAGCGATTTCCACCTAACAGATATGTAATTTAAATGCATTCCATCAACAGGGCATTCCGGATTCCGTACATGATACATGCATGACGGATTCGAGAAACATGAGTTTCTGAGTTGTGAGCATGTGGATTAGTGAACTTTCATCCACCAAACAAGGCATATATACACTTTGAAATATTTACTCTGACTTCATAGGTTTTTTGTATCACTAGGTTCTAAAATCGGACATTTGGCAATACAAAACACTCTTTGAGCGAATTCTCACCAATACACATGTAATTTACATTGTTTACATAACCATGGCATTCCGTATTCCGAACATGTTTCATGCAATACCGATTCCTCAAACATGCATTTTTGAGTTGTGAATATGCTCATGACAGATGTTTAAATCATTACAATTTACCTATGCACTTAAATATATATACTTTGTCTTTGAAGCTTCTTCCTATTACCAGGTTCAAGAATCACACTTTGATACCAGAAACACCCTCTTGGAGCGAATTCTACCCTAGAGATATTTAATTTGAATAGATTCTATCTACATGATATTCCGTGTTCCGTACATGCTTCATGCAAGAACGATTCGAAAAACATGCATTCCTGAGATGAGTGCATGTGGATTACTGATGTTTCATCCTCTATAAAAGGAAAATTTCCTTCTAGACACGTGTACAGATTTTCACAAGCTTTATCTAACACCAGTTTAGAATTCGTGCATTTTTCACAGAAAAATACTTCTGGAGCGATTTCCACCTAACAGATATGTAATTTAAATGCATTCCATCAACAGGGCATTCCGGATTCCGTAAATGCTACACGCATGACGGATTCGGCAAACATGCGTTTCTGACTGTGAGCATGTGGATTAGTGAACTTTCATCCACCAAACAAGGCATATATACACTTTGAAATATTTACTCTGACTTCATAAGTTTTTTCTGTCACCAGGTACAAAAATCGGACATTTGGCAGTAGAAAACACTCTTTGAGCGAATTCTCACCAATACACATGAAATTTACATTGTTTACATAACCATGGCATTCCGTATTCGGAACATGTTTCATGCATCATGGACTCCTCAAACATGCATTCCTGAGCTGTGAACATGCGCATGACAGATGTTTCAACCACCAAAAATGTTACCTATGCACTTTGAAATATTTACTTAGACTTCGTTGCTTCTTCCTTTCACCAGTTTCAAGAATCACACTTTGATCCCAGAAAAACCCTCCTGGAGCGATTTCTACCCCAGAGATATGTAATTGGAATAGACTCCTTCAATATGATATTCCATGTTCCATACATGCTACATGCATGACGGATTCGACAAACATGCATTCCTGAGTTGAGAGCATGTGGATTACTGATCTTTCATCCTCTATAAAAACAATATTTTCATCTAGACACGTGTACCCATTTTCACAGCCTTTTCCTAACACCAGTTTCGAACTCGTGCATTTTTCTCAGAAAAATACTTCTGGAGCGATTTCCACCAAACAGATATGTAATTTACATGAATTCCATCAACATGGCATTCAGGGTTCCGTACATGCTACATACATGACGGATTCAGCAAATATGTGTTTCTGAGATCTCAGCATGTGGATTACTGACCTTTCATCCACCAAACAAGGCATATATACACTTAGAAATATTTACTCTGACTTAGGTTTTTTCTGTCACCAGGTACTAAACTCGGACATTTGGCACTAGAAAAGCCTCTTTGAGCGAATTCCCACCAATACACATGTAATTCACATTGCTTACATAACCATGGCATTCCATATTCCGAACATGTTTCATGCAATACCGATTCCTCAATCATGCATTTCTGAGTTGTGAATATGCTCATGACTGATGTTTCAATCATTACAAGTTACACATGCACTTAAATATATATACATTGTCTTCGTAGCTTCTTCATATCACCAGGTTCAAGAATCACACTTTGATCCCAGAAAAACCCTCTTGAGGGAATAATACCTTAGAGATATGTAATTTGAATAGATTCTATCTACATGATATTCCGTGTTCCGTACATGCTACATGCATGACAGATTCGAAAAACATGCATTCCTGAGATGAGTGCATGTGGATTACTGATGTTGCATCCTCTATAAATGGAAAATTTTCTTCTAGAGACGTGTAAATATTTTCACAAGCTTTATCTAACACCAGTTTAGAATTCGTGCATTTTTCACAGAAAAATACTTCTGGAGCGATTTCCACCTAACAGATATGTAATTTAAATGCATTCCATCAACAGGGCATTCCGGATTCCGTTAATGCTACACGCATGACGGATTCGGCAAACATGCGTTTCTGAGTTGTGACCATGTGGATTAGTGAACTTTCATCCACCAAAGAAGGCATATATACACTTTGAAATACTTACTCTGAATTCATAAATTTTTTGTATCACCAGGTTCTAAAATTGGACATTTGGCAGTAGAAAACACTCTTTGAGCGAATTCTCACCAATACACATGTAATTTACATTGTTTACATAACCATGGCATTCCGTATCCCGAACATGATTCATGCATCACGAATTCCTCAAATTGCATTTCTGAGTTGTGAACATGCACATGACAGATATTTCAACCACCAAACAAGTTACTTATGCCCTTTGAAATAATTCCCTGGACTTCGTTGCTTCTCCTATCACCACTTTCAAGAATCACACTTTGATCCCAGAAAAACCCTCTTGGAGTGCATTCTACCCTAGAGATATGTAATTTGAATAGATTCCTTCAACATGATATTCCGTGTTCCGTACATGTTACATGCATGACGGATACGACAAATATGCATTCCAGAGTTGAGAGCATGTGGATTACTGATTTTTCATCCTCTATAAAAGGAATAATTTCATATAGACTCGTGTACACATTTTCACAAGCTTTCCCTAACACAAGTTTCGAATTCTTGCTTTTTTCACAGAAGAATACTTCTGGCGTGTATTCAACCTAATAGATATATAATTTACATGAATTCCATCAACATGGCATTCCGGGTTCCGTACATGATAGATGAATTACGGATTCGAAAACATGAGTTTCTGAGTTGTGAGCATGTGGATTAGTGAACTTTCATCCACCAAACAAGGCATATATACACTTTGAAATATTTACTATGACTTCATAGGATTTTTGTTTCACTAGGTTTTAAAATCGGACATTTGGCACTACAAAACACTCTTTGAGCGAATTCTCACCAATACACATGTAATTCACATTGTTTACATAACCATGGCGTTCCGAATTCCGAACATGTTTCATGAATCACGGATTCGTCAAACATGCATTTCTGAGCTGTGAACATGCGCATGACAGATGTTTCAAACACCAAAAAAGTTACCTATGCACTTTGAAATATTTACTTAGACTTCGTTGCTTCTTCCTTTCACCAGTATCAAGAATCACACTTTGATCCCAGAAAAACCCTCTTGGAGCGAATTCTACCCTAGAGATATGTAATTTGAATACATTCCATCTAAATGATATTCAGTGTTCCTTACATGCTACATGCATGACGGATTCGAAAAACATGCATTCCTGAGTTGAGAGCATGTGGATTACTTATCTTTCATCCTCTATAAAAACAATATTTTCATCTAGACACGTGTACACATTTTCACAATGTTTTCCTAAAACCAGATTCGAACTCATGCATTTTTCTCAGAAAAATACTTCTGAAGCGATTTCCACCAAACAGATATGTAATTAACATGAATTCCATCAACATGGTATTCCGGGTTCCGTACATGCTACATGTATGACGGATTCGGCAAACATGTGTTTCTGAGATCTCAGCATGTGGATTACTGAACTTTCATACACCAAACAAGGCATATATACACTTAGAAATATTTACTCAGACTTCATAGATTTTTTTAAGTCACCAGGTACTAAAATCAGACATTTGGCACTAGAAATGCCTCTTTGAGCGAATTCTCACCAATACACATGTAATTTACATTGTTTACATAACCATTGCAGTCCGTATTCCGAACATGTTTCATGCATCACAGATTCCTCAAACATGCATTTTTGAGTTGTGAACATGCGTATAACAGATGTTTCAACCACCAAAAAAGTTACCTATGCACTTTGAAATGTTTCCTTAAACTTCGTTGCTTCTTCATTTCACCAGTTTCAAGAATCACACTTTGATCCCAGAAAAACCCTCTTGGAGCGAATTCTACCCTAGAGATATGTAATTTGAATAGATTCCATCTAAATGATATTCAGTGTTCCGTACATGCTACATGCATGACGGATTTGACAAACATGCATTCCTGAGTTGAAAGCATGTGGATTACTGACCTTTCATCCACCAAACAAGGCATATATACACTTTGAAATATTTACTCTGACTTCATAGGTTTTTTGTATCACTAGGTTCTAAAATCGGACATTTGGCACTAGCAAACACTCTTTGAGCGAATTCTCACCAATACACATTTAATTTACATTGTTTACATAACCATGGCATTCCGTATTCCGTACATGTTTCATGCAATACCGATTCCTCAAACATGCATTTCTGAGTTGTGAATATGCTCATGACTGATGTTTCTATCATTACAAGTTACCTATGCACTTAAATATATACACATTGTCTTCGTAGCTTCTTCATATCACCAGGTTCAAGAATCACACTTTGATCCCAGAAACACCCTCTTGGAGCGAATTCTACCCTAGAGATATGTAATTTGAATAGATTCTATCTACATGATATTCCGTGTTCCGTACATGCTACATGCAAGAACGATTCGAAAAACATGCATTCCTGAGATGAGTGCATGTGGATTACTGATGTTTCTTCCTCTATAAAAGGAAAATTTCCTTCTAGACACGTGTACAGATTTTCACAAGCTTTATCTATCACCAGTTTAGAATTCGTGCATTTTTCACAGAAAAATACTTCTGGAGCGATTTCCACCAAACAGATATGTAATTTAAATGCATTCCATCAACAGGGCATTCCGGATTCCGTAAATGCTACACGCATGACGGATTCGGCAAACATGCGTTTCTGAGGTGTGAGCATGTGGATTAGTGAACTTTCATCCACCAAACAAGGCATATATACACTTTGAAATATTTACTCTGACTTCATAAGTTTTTTCTGTCACCAGGTACAAATATCGGACATTTGGCAGTAGAAAACACTCTTTGAGCGAATTCTCACCAATACACATGAAATTTACATTGTTTACATAACCATGGCATTCCGTATTCCGTACATGATTCATGCATCACGAATTCCTCAAATTGCATTTCTGAGCTGTGAACATGCACATGACAGATATTTCAACCACCAAAAAGTTACTTATGCCGTTTGAAATATTTCCTTGGACTTCGTTGCTTCTCCTATCACCACTTTCAAGAATCACACTTTGATCCCAGAAATACCCTCTTGGAGCGAATTCTACCATAGAGATATGTAATTTGAATAGATTCCTTCAACATTATATTCCGTGTTCCGTACATGTTACATGCATGACGGATTCGACAAACATGCATTCCTGAGTTGAGGACATGTGGATTACTGATTTTTCATCCTCTATAAAAGGAATAATTTCATATAGACTTGTGTACACATTTTCACAAGCTTTCCCTAACACCAGTTTTGAATTCATGCATTTTTCACCGAAGAATACTTCTGGAGTGTATCCAACCTAATAGATGTACAATTTACATGAATTCCATCAACATGGCATTCCGGGTTCCGTACATGATACATGCATGACGGATTCGAGAAACATGCGTTTCTGAGTTGTGAGCATGTGAATTAGTGAACTTTCATCCAACAAACAAGGCATATATACACTTTGAAATACTTACTCTGAAATCATAAGTTTTTTGTATCACCAGGTTCTAAAATCGGACATTTGGCAGTAGAAAACACTCTTTGAGCGAATTCTCACCAATACACATGTAATTTACATTGTTTAAATAACCATGGCATTCCGTACTCCGAACATGTTTCATGCATCTCTGATTCCTCAAACATGCATTTCTGAGCTGTGAACATGCGCATGACAGATGTTTCAACCACCAAAAAATTTACCTATGCACCTTGAAATATTTACTTAGACTTCGTTGCTTCTTCCTTTCACCAGTTTCAAGAATCACACTTTGATCCCAGAAAAACCCTCTTGGAGCGAATTCTACAATAGAGATATGTAATTTGAATAGATTCCATCTAAATGATATTCAGTGTTCCGTACATGCTACATGCATGACGGATTCGACAAACATGCATTCCTGATTTGAGAGCATGTGGATTACTGCTCTTTCATCCTCTATAAAAACAATATTTTCATCTAGACACGTGTACCCATTTTCACAGCCTTTTCCTAACACCAGTTTCGAACTCGTGCATTTTTCTCAGAAAAATACTTCTGCAGCGATTTCCACCAAACAGATATGTAATTTACATGAATTCCATCAACATGGCATTCCGGGTTCCGTACGTGCTACATGCATGACGGATTCGGCAAACATGTGTTTCTGAGATCTCAGCATGTGGATTACTGACCTTTCATCCAACAAACAAGACATATATACACTTAGAAATATTTACTCTGACTGCATAGGTTTTTTCTGTCACCAGGTACTAAAATCGGACATTTGGCACTAGAAAAGCCTGTTTGAGCGTATTCTCACCAATACACATGTAATTCACATTGTTTACATAACCATGGCATTCCATATTCCGAACATGTTTCATGCAATACCGATTCCTCAAACATGCATTTCTGAGTTGTGAATATGCTCATGACTGATGTTTCTATCATTACAAGTTACCTATGCACTTAAATATATATACATTGTCTTCGTAGCTTCTTCATATCACCAGGTTCAAGAATCACACTTTGATCCCAGAAAAACCCTCTTGAGGGAATAATACCTTAGAGATATGTAATTTGAATAGATTCTATCTACATGATATTCCGTGTTCCGTACATGCTACATGCATGACGGATTCGAAAAACATGCATTCCTGAGATGAGTGCATGTGGATTACTGATGTTTCATCCTCTATAAATGGAAAATTTTCTTCTAGAGACGTGTAAATATTTTCACAAGCTTTATCTAACACCAGTTTAGAATTTGTGCATTTTTCACAGAAAAATACTTCTGGAGCGATTTCCACCTAACAGATATGTAATTTAAATGCATTCCATCAACAGGGAATTCCGGATTCCGTAAATGCTACACGCATGACGGATTCGGCAAACATGTGTTTCTGAGTTGTGAGCATGTGGATTAGAGAACTTTCATCCACCAAACAAGGCATATATACACTTTGAAATACTTACTCTGAATTCATAAGTTTTTTGTATCACCAGGTTCTAAAATCGGACATTTGGCAGTAGAAAACACTCTTTGAGCGAATTCTCACCAATACACATGTAATTTACATTGTTTACATAATCATGGCATTCCGTATTCCGAACATGATTCATGCATCACGAATTCCTCAAATTGCATTTCTGAGCTGTGAACATGCACATGACAGATATTTCAACCACCAAACAAGTTACTTATGCCCTTTTATATATTTCCCTGGACTTCGTTGCTTCTCCTATCACCACTTTCAAGAATCACACTTTGATCCCAGAAAAACCCTCTTGGAGCGAATTCTACCCTAGAGATATGTAATTTGAATAGATTCCATCTAAATGATATTCAGTGTTCCGTACATGCTACATGCATGACGGATTTGACAAACATGCATTCCTGAGTTGAAAGCATGTGGATTACTGACCTTTCATCCACCAAACAAGGCATATATACACTTTGAAATATTTACTCTGACTTCATAGGTTTTTTGTATCACTAGGTTCTAAAATCGGACATTTGGCACTAGCAAACACTCTTTGAGCGAATTCTCACCAATACACATTTAATTTACATTGTTTACATAACCATGGCATTCCGTATTCCGAACATGTTTCATGCAATACCGATTCCTCAAACATGCATTTCTGAGTTGTGAATATGCTCATGACAGATGTTTATATCATTACAATTTACTTATGCACTAAAATATATATACTTTGTCTTTGTAGCTTCTTCCTATTACCAGGTTCAAGAATCACACTTTGATACCACAAACACCCTCTTGGAGCGAATTCTACCCTAGAGATATGTAATTTGAAAAGTTTCTATCTACATGAATTCCGTGTTCCGTACATGCTACATGCAAAAACGATTCGAAAAACATGCATTCCTGAGATGAGTGCATGTGGATTACTGATGTTTCATCCTCTATAAATGGAAAATTTTCTTCAAGAAACGTGTACAGATTTTCAAAAGCTTTCCCTAACACCAGTTTAGAATTCGTGCATTTTTCACAGAAAAATAATTCTGGAGCGATTTCCACCTAACAGATATGTAATTTAAATGCATTCCATCAACAGGGCATTCCGGATTCCGTAAATGCTACACGCATGACGGATTCGGCAAACATGCGTTTCTGAGTTGTAAGCATGTGGATTAGTGAACTTTCATCCACCAAACAAGGCATATATACACTTTGAAGTATGTACTCTGACTTCATAAGTTTTTTGTATCACCAGGTTCTAAAATCGGACATTTGGCAGAAGAAAACACTCTTTGAGCGAATTCTCACCAATACACATATAATTTACATTGTTTACATAACCATGGCATTCCGTATTCCGAACATGATTCATGCATCACGAATTCCTCAAATTGCATTTCTGAGCTGTGAACATGCACATGACAGATATTTCAACCACCAAAAATTTACTTATGCCGTTTGAAATATTCCCTTGGACTTCGTTGCTTCTCCTATCACCACTTTCAAGAATCACACTTTGATCCCAGAAATACCCTCTTGGAGCGAATTCTACCATAGAGATATGTAATTTGAATAGATTCCTTCAACATGATATTCCGTGTTCCGTACATGTTACATGCATGACGGATTCGACAAACATGCATTCCTGAGTTGAGGACATGTGGATTACTGATTTTTCATCCTCTATAAAAGGAATAATTTCTTATAGACTTGTGTACACATTTTCACAAGCTTTCCCTAACACCAGTTTTGAATTCATACATTTTTCACCGAAGAATTCTTCTGGAGTGTATCCAACCTAATAGATATACAATTTACATGAATTCCATCAACATGGCATTCCGGGTTCCGTACATGATACATGCATGACGGATTCGAGAAACATGAGTTTCTGAGTTGTGAGCATGTGAATTAGTGAACTTTCATCCAACAAACAAGGCATATATACACTTTGAAATATTTACTATGACTTCATAGTTTTTATGTATCTCTAGGTTCTAAAATCGGACATTTGGCACTAGCAAACACTCTTTGAGCGAATTCTCACCAATACACATGTAATTTACATTGTTTACATAACCATGGCATTCCGTACTCCGAACATGTTTCATACATCCCTGATTCCTCAAACATGCATTTCTGAGCTGTGAACATGCGCATGACAGATGTTTCAACCACCAAAAAATTTACCTATGCACCTTGATATATTTACTTAGACTTCGTTGCTTCTTCCTTTCACCAGTTTCAAGAATCACACTTTGATCCCAGAAAAACCCTCTTGGAGCGAATTCTACCCTAGAGATATGTAATTTGAATAGATTCCATCTAAATGATATTCAGTGTTCCGTACATGCTACATGCATGACGGATTCGACAAACATGCATTCCTGATTTGAGAGCATGTGGATTACTGCTCTTTCATCCTCTATAAAAACAATATTTTCATCTAGACACGTGTACCCATTTTCACAGCCTTTTCCTAACACCAGTTTCGAACTCGTGCATTTTTCTCAGAAAAATACTTCTGCAGCGATTTCCACCAAACAGATATGTAATTTACATGAATTCCATCAACATGGCATTCCGGGTTCCGTACATGCTACATGCATGACGGATTCGGCAAACATGTGTTTCTGAGATCTCAGCCTGTGGATTACTGACCTTTCATCCAACAAACAAGACATATATACACTTAGAAATATTTACTCTGACTGCATAGGTTTTTTCTGTCACCAGGTACTAAAATCGGACATTTGGCACTAGAAAAGCCTCTTTGAGCGTATTCTCACCAATACACATGTAATTCACATTGTTTACATAACCATGGCATTCCATATTCCGAACATGTTTCATGCAATACCGATTCCTCAAACATGCATTTCTGAGTTGTGAATATGCTCATGACTGATGTTTCTATCATTACAAGTTACCTATGCACTTAAATATATATACATTGTCTTCGTAGCTTCTTCATATCACCAGGTTCAAGAATCACACTTTGATCCCAGAAAAACCCTCTTGAGGGAATAATACCTTAGAGATATGTAATTTGAATAGATTCTATCTACATGATATTCCGTGTTCCGTACATGCTACATGCATGACGGATTCGAAAAACATGCATTCCTGAGATGAGTGCATGTGGATTACTGATGTTTCATCCTCTATAAATGGAAAATTTTCTTCTAGAGATGTGTAAATATTTTCACAAGCTTTATCTAATACCAGTTTAGAATTCGTGCATTTTTCCAAGAAAAATACTTCTGGAGCGATTTCCACCTAACAGATATGTAATTTAAATGCATTCCATCAACAGGGCATTCCGGATTCCGTAAATGCTACACGCATGACGGATTCGGCAAACATGCGTTTCTGAGTTGTGAGCATGTGGATTAGTGAACTTTCATCCACCAAACAAGGCATATATACACTTTGAAATACTTACTCTGAATTCATAAGTTTTTTGTATCACCAGGTTCTAAAATCGGACATTTGGCAGTAGAAAACACTCTTTGAGCGAATTCTCACCAATACACATGTAATTTACATTGTTTACATAACCATGGCATTCCGTATTCCGAACATGATTCATGCATCACGAATTCCTCAAATTGCATTTCTGAGCTGTGAACATGCACATGACAGATATTTCAACCACCAAACAAGTTACTTATGCCCTTTGAAATATTTCCCTGGACTTCGTTGCTTCTCCTATCACCACTTTCATGAATCACACTTTGATCCCAGAAAAACCCTCTTGGAGCGAATTCTACCCTAAAGATATGTAATTTGAATAGATTCCTTCAAAATGATATTCCGTGTTCCGTACATGCTACATGCATGACGGATACGAAAAACATGCATTCCTGATTTGAGAGCATGTGGATTACTGCTCTTTCATCCTCTATAAAAACAATATTTTCATCTAGACACGTGTACCCATTTTCACAGCCTTTTCCTAACACCAGTTTCGAACTCGTGCATTTTTCTGAGAAAAATACTTCTGCAGCGATTTCCACCAAACAGATATGTAATTTACATGAATTCCATCAACATGGCATTCCGGGTTCCGTACATGCTACATGCATGACGGATTCGGCAAACATGTGTTTCTGAGATCTCAGCATGTGGATTACTGACCTTTCATTCACCAAACAAGGCATATATACACTTAGAAATATTTACTCAGACTTCATAGATTTTTTTAAGTCACCAGGTACTAAAATCAGACATTTGGCACTAGAAAAGCCACTTTGAGCGAATTCTCACCAATACACATGTAATTTACATTGTTTACATAACCATTGCAGTCCGTATTCCGAACATGTTTCATGCATCACAGATTCCTCAAACATGCATTTCTGAGCTGTGAACATGCATATAACAGATGTTTCAAACACCAAAAAAGTTACCTATGCACTTTGAAATGTTTCCTTAGACTTCGTTGCTTCTTCATTTCACCAGTTTCAAGAATCACACTTTGATCCCAGAAAAACCCTCTTGGAGCGAATTCTACCCTAGAGATATGTAATTTGAATAGATTCCATCTAAATGATATTCAGTGTTCCGTACATGCTACATGCATGACGGATTTGACAAACATGCATTCCTGAGTTGAAAGCATGTGGATTACTGACCTTTCATCCACCAAACAAGGCATATATACACTTTGAAATATTTACTCTGACTTCATAGGTTTTTTGTATCACTAGGTTCTAAAATTGGACATTTGGCACTAGCAAACACTCTTTGAGCGAATTCTCACCAATACACATTTAATTTACATTGTTTACATAACCATGGCATTCCGTATTCCGAACATGTTTCATGCAATACCGATTCCTCAAACATGCATTTCTGAGTTGTGAATATGCTCATGACAGATGTTTAAATCATTACAATTTACTATGCACTTAAATATATATACTTTGTCTTTGTAGCTTCTTCCTATTACCAGGATCAAGAATCACACTTTGAAACCAGAAACACCCTCTTGGAGCGAATTCTACCCTAGAGATATGTAATTTAAATAGATTCTATCTACATGAATTCCGTGTTCCGTACATGCTACATGCAAGAACGATTCGAAAAACATGCATTCCTGAGATGAGTGCATGTGGATTACTGATGTTTCATCCTCTATAAATGGAAAATTTTCTTCAAGAAAGTGTACAGATTTTCAAAAGCTTTCCCTAACACCAGTTTTGAATTCGTGCATTTTTCACAGAAAAATAATTCTGGAGCGATTTCCACCTAACAGATATGTAATTTAAATGCATTCCATCAACAGGGCATTCCGGATTCCGTAAATGCTACACGCAAGACGGATTCGGCAAACATGCGTTTCTGAGTTGTGAGCATGTGGATTAGTGAACTTTCATCCACCAAACAAGGCATATATACACTTTGAAATACTTACTCTGAATTCATAAGTTTTTTGTATCACCAGGTTCTAAAATCGGACATTTGGCAGAAGAAAACACTCTTTGAGCGAATTCTCACCAATACACATATAATTTACATTGTTTACATAACCATGGCATTCCGTATTCCGAACATGATTCATGCATCACGAATTCCTCAAATTGCATTTCTGAGCTGTGAACATGCACATGACAGATATTTCAACCACCAAAAAGTTACTTATGCCGTTTGAAATATTTCCTTGGACTTCGTTGCTTCTCCTATCACCACTTTCAAGAATCACACTTTGATCCCAGAAATACCCTCTTGGAGCGAATTCTACCATAGAGATATGTAATTTGAATAGATTCCTTCAACATGATATTCCGTGTTCCGTACATGTTACATGCATGACGGATTCGACAAACATGCATTCCTGAGTTGAGGACATGTGGATTACTGATTTTTCATCCTCTATAAAAGGAATAATTTCATATAGACTTGTGTACACATTTTCACAAGCTTTCCCTAACACCAGTTTTGAATTCATGCATTTTTCACCGAAGAATACTTCTGGAGTGTATCCAACCTAATAGATATACAATTTACATGAATTCCATCAACATGGCATTCCGGGTTCCGTACATGATACATGCATGACGGATTCGAGAAACATGGGTTTCTGAGTTGTGAGCATGTGAATTAGTGAACTTTCATCCAACAAACAAGGCATATATACACTTTGAAATATTTACTATGACTTCATAGTTTTTATGTATCTCTAGGTTCTAAAATCGGACATTTGGCACTAGCAAACACTCTTTGAGCGAATTCTCACCAATACACATGTAATTTACATTGTTTACATAACCATGGCATTCCGTACTCCGAACATGTTTCATGCATCTCTGATTCCTCAAACATGCATTTCTGAGCTGTGAACATGCGCATGACAGATGTTTCAACCACCAAAAAAGTTACCTATGCACCTTGAAATATTTACTTAGACTTCGTTGCTTCTTCCTTTCACCAGTTTCAAGAATCACACTTTGATCCCAGAAAAACCCTCTTGGAGCGAATTCTACCCTAGAGATATGTAATTTGAATAGATTCCATCTAAATGATATTCCGTGTTCCGTACATGCTACATGCATGACGGATTCGACAAACATGCATTCCTGATTTGAGAGCATGTGGATTACTGCTCTTTCATCCTCTATAAAAACAATATTTTCATCTAGACACGTGTACCCATTTTCACAGCCTTTTCCTAACACCAGTTTCGAACTCGTGCATTTTTCTGAGAAAAATACTTCTGCAGCGATTTCCACCAAACAGATATGTAATTTACATGAATTCCATCAACATGGCATTCCGGGTTCCGTACATGCTACATGCATGACGGATTCGGCAAACATGTGTTTCTGAGATCTCAGCCTGTGGATTACTGACCTTTCATCCAACAAACAAGACATATATACACTTAGAAATATTTACTCTGACTGCATAGGTTTTTTCTGTCACCAGGTACTAAAATCGGACATTTGGCACTAGAAAAGCCTCTTTGAGCGTATTCTCACCAATACACATGTAATTCACATTGTTTACATAACCATGGCATTCCATATTCCGAACATGTTTCATGCAATACCGATTCCTCAAACATGCATTTCTGAGTTGTGAATATGCTCATGACTGATGTTTCTATCATTACAAGTTACCTATGCACTTAAATATATATACATTGTCTTCGTAGCTTCTTCATATCACCAGGTTCAAGAATCACACTTTGATCCCAGAAAAACCCTCTTGAGGGAATAATACCTTAGAGATATGTAATTTGAATAGATTCTATCTACATGATATTCCGTGTTCCGTACATGCTACATGCATGACGGATTCGAAAAACATGCATTCCTGAGATGAGTGCATGTGGATTACTGATGTTTCATCCTCTATAAATGGAAAATTTTCTTCTAGAGACGTGTAAATATTTTCACAAGCTTTATCTAACACCAGTTTAGAATTCGTGCATTTTTCACAGAAAAATACTTCTGGAGCGATTTCCACCTAACAGATATGTAATTTAAATGCATTCCATCAACAGGGCATTCCGGATTCCGTAAATGCTACACGCATGACGGATTCGGCAAACATGCGTTTCTGAGTTGTGAGCATGTGGATTAGTGAACTTTCATCCACCAAACAAGGCATATATACACTTTGAAATACTTACTCTGAATTCATAAGTTTTTTGTATCACCAGGTTCTAAAATCGGACATTTGGCAGTAGAAAACACTCTTTGAGCGAATTCTCACCAATACACATGTAATTTACATTGTTTACATAACCATGGCATTCCGTATTCCGAACATGATTCATGCATCACGAATTCCTCAAATTGCATTTCTGAGCTGTGAACATGCACCTGACAGATATTTCAACCACCAAACAAGTTACTTATGCCCTTTGAAATATTTCCCTGGACTTCGTTGCTTCTCCTATCACCACTTTCATGAATCACACTTTGATCCCAGAAAAACCCTCTTGGAGCGAATTCTACCCTAAAGATATGTAATTTGAATAGATTCCATCTAAATGATATTCAGTGTTCCGTACATGCTACATGCATGACGGATACGAAAAACATGCATTCCTGATTTGAGAGCATGTGGATTACTGCTCTTTCATCCTCTATAAAAACAATATTTTCATCTAGACACATGTACCCATTTTCACATTCCTTTCCTAACACCAGTTTCGAACTCGTGCATTTTTCTGAGAAAAATACTTCTGCAGCGATTTCCACCAAACAGATATGTAATTTACATGAATTCCATCAACATGGCATTCCGGGTTCCGTACATGCTACATGCATGACGGATTCGGCAAACATGTGTTTCTGAGATCTCAGCATGTGGATTACTGACCTTTCATTCACCAAACAAGGCATATATACACTTAGAAATATTTACTCAGACTTCATAGATTTTTTTAAGTCACCAGGTACTAAAATCAGACATTTGGCACTAGAAAAGCCTCTTTGAGCGAATTCTCACCAATACACATGTAATTTACATTGTTTACATAACCATTGCAGTCCGTATTCCGAACATGTTTCATGCATCACAGATTCCTCAAACATGCATTTCTGAGCTGTGAACATGCGTATAACAGATGTTTCAACCACCAAAAAAGTTACCTATGCACTTTGAAATGTTTCCTTAGACTTCGTTGCTTCTTCATTTCACCAGTTTCAAGAATCACACTTTGATCCCAGAAAAACCCTCTTGGAGCGAATTCTACCCTAGAGATATGTAATTTGAATAGATTCCATCTAAATGATATTCAGTGTTCCGTACATGCTACATGCATGACGGATTTGACAAACATGCATTCCTGAGTTGAAAGCATGTGGATTACTGACCTTTCATCCACCAAACAAGGCATATATACACTTTGAAATATTTACTCTGACTTCATAGGTTTTTTGTATCACTAGGTTCTAAAATCGGACATTTGGCACTAGCAAACACTCTTTGAGCGAATTCTCACCAATACACATTTAATTTACATTGTTTACATAACCATGGCATTCCGTATTCCGAACATGTTTCATGCAATACCGATTCCTCAAACATGCATTTCTGAGTTGTGAATATGCTCATGACAGATGTTTCAATCATTACAATTTATTATGCACTTAAATATATATACTTTGTCTTTGTAGCTTCTTCCTATAACCAGGATCAAGAATCACACTTTGAAACCAGAAACACCCTCTTGGAGCGAATTCTACCCTAGAGATATGTAATTTAAATAGATTCTATCTACATGAATTCCGTGTTCCGTACATGCTACATGCAAGAACGATTCGAAAAACATGCATTCCTGAGATGAGTGCATGTGGATTACTGATGTTTCATCCTCTATAAATGGAAAATTTTCTTCAAGAAAGTGTACAGATTTTCAAAAGCTTTCCCTAACACCAGTTTTGAATTCGTGCATTTTTCACAGAAAAATAATTCTGGAGCGATTTCCACCTAACAGATATGTAATTTAAATGCATTCCATCAACAGGGCATTCCGGATTCCGTAAATGCTACACGCATGACGGATTCGGCAAACATGCGTTTCTGAGTTGTGAGCATGTGGATTAGTGAACTTTCATCCACCAAACAAGGCATATATACACTTTGAAGTATTTACTCTGACTTCATAAGTTTTTTGTATCACCAGGTTCTAAAATCGGACATTTGGCAGTAGAAAACACTCTTTGAGCGAATTTTCACCAATACATATATAATTTACATTGTTTACATAACCATGGCATTCCGTATTCCGAACATGATTCATGCATCACGAATTCCTCAAATTGCATTTCTGAGCTGTGAACATGCACATGACAGATATTTCAACCACCAAAAAGTTACTTATGCCGTTTGAAATATTTCCTTGGACTTCGTTGCTTCTCCTATCACCACTTTCAAGAATCACACTTTGATCCCAGAAATACCCTCTTGGAGCGAATTCTACCATAGAGATATGTAATTTGAATAGATTTCTTCAACATGATATTCCGAGTTCCGTACATGTTACATGCATGACGGATTCGACAAACATGCATTCCTGAGTTGAGGACATGTGGATTACTGATTTTTCATCCTCTATAAAAGGAATAATTTCATATAGACTTGTGTACACATTTTCACAAGCTTTCCCTAACACCAGTTTTGAATTCATGCATTTTTCACCGAAGAATACTTCTGGAGTGTATCCAACCTAATAGATATACAATTTACATGAATTCCATCAACATGGCATTCCGGGTTCCGTACATGATACATGCATGACGGATTCGAGAAACATGCGTTTCTGAGTTGTGAGCATGTGAATTAGTGAACTTTCATCCAACAAACAAGGCATATATACACTTTGAAATATTTACTATGACTTCATAGTTTTTATGTATCTCTAGGTTCTAAAATCGGACATTTGGCACTAGCAAACACTCTTTGAGCGAATTCTCACCAATACACATGTAATTTACATTGTTTACATAACCATGGCATTCCGTACTCCGAACATGTTTCATGCATCTCTGATTCCTCAAACATGCATTTCTGAGCTGTGAACATGCGCATGACAGATGTTTCAACCACCAAAAAATTTACCTATGCACCTTGAAATATTTACTTAGACTTCGTTGCTTCTTCCTTTCACCAGTTTCAAGAATCACACTTTGATCCCAGAAAAACCCTCTTGGAGCGAATTCTACCCTAGAGATATATAATTTGAATAGATTCCATCTAAATGATATTCAGTGTTCCGTACATGCTACATGCATGACGGATTCGACAAACATGCATTCCTGATTTGAGAGCATGTGGATTACTGCTCTTTCATCCTCTATAAAAACAATATTTTCATCTAGACACGTGTACCCATTTTCACAGCCTTTTCCTAACACCAGTTTCGAACTCGTGCATTTTTCTCAGAAAAATACTTCTGCAGCGATTTCCACCAAACAGATATGTAATTTACATGAATTCCATCAACATGGCATTCCGGGTTCCGTACATGCTACATGCATGACGGATTCGGCAAACATGTGTTTCTGAGATCTCAACCTGTGGATTACTGACCTTTCATCCAACAAACAAGACATATATACACTTAGAAATATTTACTCTGACTGCATAGGTTTTTTCTGTCACCAGGTACTAAAATCCGACATTTGGCACTAGAAAAGCCTCTTTGAGCGTATTCTCACCAATACACATGTAATTCACATTGTTTACATAACCATGGCATTCCATATTCCGAACATGTTTCATGCAATACCGATTCCTCAAACATGCATTTCTGAGTTGTGAATATGCTCATGACTGATGTTTCTATCATTACAAGTTACCTATGCACTTAAATATATATACATTGTCTTCGTAGTTTCTTCATATCACCAGGTTCAAGAATCACACTTTGATCCCAGAAAAACCCTCTTGAGGGAATAATACCTTAGAGATATGTAATTTGAATAGATTCTATCTACATGATACTCCGTGTTCCGTACATGCTACATGCATGACGGATTCGAAAAACATGCATTCCTGAGATGAGTGCATGTGGATTACTGATGTTTCATCCTCTATAAATGGAAAATTTTCTTCTAGAGACGTGTAAATATTTTCACAAGCTTTATCTAACACCAGTTTAGAATTCGTGCATTTTTCACAGAAAAATACTTCTGGAGCGATTTCCACCTAACAGATATGTAATTTAAATGCATTCCATCAACAGGGCATTCCGGATTCCGTAAATGCTACATGCATGACGGATTCGGCAAACATGTGTTTCTGAGTTGTGAGCATGTGGATTAGTGAACTTTCATCCACCAAACAAGGCATATATACACTTTGAAATACTTACTCTGAATTCATAAGTTTTTTGTATCACCAGGTTCTAAAATCGGACATTTGGCAGTAGAAAACACTCTTTGAGCGAATTTTCACCAATACATATATAATTTACATTGTTTACATAACCATGGCATTCCGTATTCCGAACATGATTCATGCATCACGAATTCCTCAAATTGCATTTCTGAGCTGTGAACATGCACATGACAGATATTTCAACCACCAAAAAGTTACTTATGCCGTTTGAAATATTTCCTTGGACTTCGTTGCTTCTCCTATCACCACTTTCAAGAATCACACTTTGATCCCAGAAATACCCTCTTGGAGCGAATTCTACCATAGAGATATGTAATTTGAATAGATTTCTTCAACATGATATTCCGAGTTCCGTACATGTTACATGCATGACGGATTCGACAAACATGCATTCCTGAGTTGAGGACATGTGGATTACTGATTTTTCATCCTCTATAAAAGGAATAATTTCATATAGACTTGTGTACACATTTTCACAAGCTTTCCCTAACACCAGTTTTGAATTCATGCATTTTTCACCGAAGAATACTTCTGGAGTGTATCCAACCTAATAGATATACAATTTACATGAATTCCATCAACATGGCATTCCGGGTTCCGTACATGATACATGCATGACGGATTCGAGAAACATGCGTTTCTGAGTTGTGAGCATGTGAATTAGTGAACTTTCATCCAACAAACAAGGCATATATACACTTTGAAATATTTACTATGACTTCATAGTTTTTATGTATCTCTAGGTTCTAAAATCGGACATTTGGCACTAGCAAACACTCTTTGAGCGAATTCTCACCAATACACATGTAATTTACATTGTTTACATAACCATGGCATTCCGTACTCCGAACATGTTTCATGCATCTCTGATTCCTCAAACATGCATTTCTGAGCTGTGAACATGCGCATGACAGATGTTTCAACCACCAAAAAATTTACCTATGCACCTTGAAATATTTACTTAGACTTCGTTGCTTCTTCCTTTCACCAGTTTCAAGAATCACACTTTGATCCCAGAAAAACCCTCTTGGAGCGAATTCTACCCTAGAGATATATAATTTGAATAGATTCCATCTAAATGATATTCAGTGTTCCGTACATGCTACATGCATGACGGATTCGACAAACATGCATTCCTGATTTGAGAGCATGTGGATTACTGCTCTTTCATCCTCTATAAAAACAATATTTTCATCTAGACACGTGTACCCATTTTCACAGCCTTTTCCTAACACCAGTTTCGAACTCGTGCATTTTTCTCAGAAAAATACTTCTGCAGCGATTTCCACCAAACAGATATGTAATTTACATGAATTCCATCAACATGGCATTCCGGGTTCCGTACATGCTACATGCATGACGGATTCGGCAAACATGTGTTTCTGAGATCTCAACCTGTGGATTACTGACCTTTCATCCAACAAACAAGACATATATACACTTAGAAATATTTACTCTGACTGCATAGGTTTTTTCTGTCACCAGGTACTAAAATCCGACATTTGGCACTAGAAAAGCCTCTTTGAGCGTATTCTCACCAATACACATGTAATTCACATTGTTTACATAACCATGGCATTCCATATTCCGAACATGTTTCATGCAATACCGATTCCTCAAACATGCATTTCTGAGTTGTGAATATGCTCATGACTGATGTTTCTATCATTACAAGTTACCTATGCACTTAAATATATATACATTGTCTTCGTAGTTTCTTCATATCACCAGGTTCAAGAATCACACTTTGATCCCAGAAAAACCCTCTTGAGGGAATAATACCTTAGAGATATGTAATTTGAATAGATTCTATCTACATGATATTCCGTGTTCCGTACATGCTACATGCATGACGGATTCGAAAAACATGCATTCCTGAGATGAGTGCATGTGGATTACTGATGTTTCATCCTCTATAAATGGAAAATTTTCTTCTAGAGACGTGTAAATATTTTCACAAGCTTTATCTAACACCAGTTTAGAATTCGTGCATTTTTCACAGAAAAATACTTCTGGAGCGATTTCCACCTAACAGATATGTAATTTAAATGCATTCCATCAACAGGGCATTCCGGATTCCGTAAATGCTACATGCATGACGGATTCGGCAAACATGTGTTTCTGAGTTGTGAGCATGTGGATTAGTGAACTTTCATCCACCAAACAAGGCATATATACACTTTGAAATACTTACTCTGAATTCATAAGTTTTTTGTATCACCAGGTTCTAAAATCGGACATTTGGCAGTAGAAAACACTCTTTGAGCGAATTCTCACCAATACACATGTAATTTACATTGTTTACATAACCATGGCATTCCGTATTCCGAACATGATTCATGCATCACGAATTCCTCAAATTGCATTTCTGAGCTGTGAACATGCACATGACAGATATTTCAACCACCAAACAAGTTACATATGCCCTTTTAAATATTTCCCTGGACTTCGTTGCTTCTCCTATCACCACTTTCAAGAATCACACTTTGATCCCAGAAAAACCCTCTTGGAGCGAATTCTACCCTAGAGATATGTAATTTGAATAGAATCCATCTAAATGATATTCAGTGTTCCGTACATGCTACATGCATGATGGATTTGACAAACATGCATTCCTTAGTTGAAAGCATGTGGATTACTGACCTTTCATCCACCAAACAAGGCATATATACACTTTGAAATATTTACTCTGACTTCATAGGTTTTTTGTATCACTAGGTTCTAAAATCGGACATTTGGCACTAGCAAACACTCTTTGAGCGAATTCTCACCAATACACATTTAATTTACATTGTTTACATAACCATGGCATTCCGTACTCCGAACATGTTTCATGCAATACCGATTCCTCAAACATGCATTTCTGAGTTGTGAATATGCTCATGACAGATGTTTAAATCATTGCAATTTACTTATGCACTTAAATATATATACTTTGTCTTTGTAGCTTCTTCCTATTACCAGGTTCAAGAATCACACTTTGATACCACAAACACCCTCTTGGAGCGAATTCTACCCTAGAGATATGTAATTTGAAAAGTTTCTATCTACATGAATTCCGTGTTCCGTACATGCTACATGCAAGAACGATTCGAAAAACATGCATTCCTGAGATGAGTGCATGTGGATTACTGATGTTTCATCCTCTATAAATGGAAAATTTTCTTCAAGAAACGTGTACAGATTTTCAAAAGCTTTCCCTAACACCAGTTTAAAATTCGTGCATTTTTCACAGAAAAATAATTCTGGAGCGATTTCCACCTAACAGATATGTAATTTAAATGCATTCCATCAACAGGGCATTCCGGATACCGTAAATGCTACACGCATGACGGATTCGGCAAACATGCGTTTCTGAGTTGTGAGCATGTGGATTAGTGAACTTTCATCCACCAAACAAGGCATATATACACTTTGAAGTATTTACTCTGACTTCATAAGTTTTTTGTATCACCAGGTTCTAAAATTGGACATTTGGCAGAAGAAAACACTCTTTGAGCGAATTCTCACCAATACACATATAATTTACATTGTTTACATAACCATGGCATTCCGTATTCCGAACATGATTCATGCATCACGAATTCCTCAAATTGCATTTCTGAGCTGTGAACATGCACATGACAGATATTTCAACCACCAAAAAGTTACTTATGCCATTTGAAATATTTCCTTGGACTTCGTTGCTTCTCCTATCACCACTTTCAAGAATCACACTTTGATCCCAGAAATACCCTCTTGGAGCGAATTCTACCATAGAGATATGTAATTTGAATAGATTCCTTCAACATGATATTCCGTGTTCCGTACATGTTACATGCATGACGGATTCGACAAACATGCATTCCTGAGTTGAGGACATGTGGATTACTGATTTTTCATCCTCTATAAAAGGAATAATTTCATATAGACTTGTGTACACATTTTCACAAGCTTTCCCTAACACCAGTTTTGAATTCATGCATTTTTCACCGAAGAATACTTCTGGAGTGTATCCAACCTAATAGATATACAATTTACATGAATTCCATCAACATGGCATTCCGGGTTCCGTACATGGTACATGCATGACGGATTCGAGAAACATGAGTTTCTGAGTTGTGAGCATGTGAATTAGTGAACTTTCATCCAACAAACAAGGCATATATACACTTTGAAATGTTTACTATGACTTCATAGTTTTTATGTATTTCTAGGTTCTAAAATCGGACATTTGGCACTAGCAAACACTCTTTGAGCGAATTCTCACCAATACACATGTAATTTACATTGTTTACATAACCATGGCATTCCGTACTCCGAACATGTTTCATACATCTCTGATTCCTCAAACATGCATTTCTGAGCTGTGAACATGCGCATGACAGATGTTTCAACCACCAAAAAATTTACCTATGCACCTTGATATATTTACTTAGACTTCGTTGCTTCTTCCTTTCACCAGTTTCAAGAATCACACTTTGATCCCAGAAAAACCCTCTTGGAGCGAATTCTACCCTAGAGATATGTAATTTGAATAGATTCCATCTAAATGATATTCAGTGTTCCGTACATGCTACATGCATGACGGATTCGACAAACATGCATTCCTGATTTGAGAGCATGTGGATTACTGCTCTTTCATCCTCTATAAAAACAATATTTTCATCTAGACACGTGTACCCATTTTCACAGCCTTTTCCTAACACCAGTTTCGAACTCGTGCATTTTTCTCAGAAAAATACTTCTGCAGCGATTTCCACCAAACAGATATGTAATTTACATGAATTCCATCAACATGGCATTCCGGGTTCCGTACATGCTACATGCATGACGGATTCGGCAAACATGTGTTTCTGAGATCTCAGCCTGTGGATTACTGACCTTTCATCCAACAAACAAGACATATATACACTTAGAAATATTTACTCTGACTGCATAGTTTTTTTTCTGTCACCAGGTACTAAAATCGGACATTTGGCACTAGAAAAGCCTCTTTGAGCGTATTCTCACCAATACACATGTAATTCACATTGTTTATATAACCATGGCATTCCATATTCCGAACATGTTTCATGCAATACCGATTCCTCAAACATGCATTTCTGAGTTGTGAATATGCTCATGACTGATGTTTCTATCATTAAATTTACCTATGCACTTAAATATATATACATTGTTTTCGTAGCTTCTTCATATCACCAGGTTCAAGAATCACACTTTGATCCCAGAAAAACCCTCTTGAGGGAATAATACCTTAGAGATATGTAATTTGAATAGATTCTATCTACATGATATTCCGTGTTCCGTACATGCTACATGCATGACGGATTCGAAAAACATGCATTCCTGAGATGAGTGCATGTGGATTACTGATGTTTCATCCTCTATAAATGGAAAATTTTCTTCTAGAGACGTGTAAATATTTTCACAAGCTTTATCTAACACCAGTTTAGAATTCGTGCATTTTTCACAGAAAAATACTTCTGGAGCGATTTCCACCTAACAGATATGTAATTTAAATGCATTCCATCAACAGGGCATTCCGGATTCCGTAAATGCTACACGCATGACAGATTCGGCAAACATGCGTTTCTGAGTTGTGAGCATGTGGATTAGTGAACTTTCATCCACCAAACAAGGCATATATACACTTTGAAATACTTACTCTGAATTCATAAGTTTTTTGTATCACCAGGTTCTAAAATCGGACATTTGGCAGTAGAAAACACTCTTTGAGCGAATTCTCACCAATACACATGTAATTTACATTGTTTACATAACCATGGCATTCCGTATTCCGAACATGATTCATGCATCACGAATTCCTCAAATTGCATTTCTGAGCTGTGAACATGCACCTGACAGATATTTCAACCAGCAAACAATTTACTTATGCCCTTTGAAATATTTCCCTGGACTTCGTTGCTTCTCCTATCACCACTTTCATGAATCACACTTTGATCCCAGAAAAGCCCTCTTGGAGCGAATTCTACCCTAAAGATATGTAATTTGAATAGATTCCTTCAAAATGATATTCCGTGTTCCGTACATGCTACATGCATGACGGATACGAAAAACATGCATTCCTGATTTGAGAGCATGTGGATTACTGCTCTTTCATCCTCTATAAAAACAATATTTTCATCTAGACACGTGTACCCATTTTCACAGCCTTTTCCTAACACCAGTTTCGAACTCGTGCATTTTTCTGAGAAAAATACTTCTGCAGCGATTTCCACCAAACAGATATGTAATTTACATGAATTCCATCAACATGGCATTCCGGGTTCCGTACATGCTACATGCATGACGGATTCGGCAAACATGTGTTTCTGAGATCTCAGCATGTGGATTACTGACCTTTCATTCACCAAACAAGGCATATATACACTTAGAAATATTTACTCAGACTTCATAGATTTTTTTAAGTCACCAGGTACTAAAATCAGACATTTGGCACTAGAAAAGCCTCTTTGAGCGAATTCTCACCAATACACATGTAATTTACATTGTTTACATAACCATTGCAGTCCGTATTCCGAACATGTTTCATGCATCACAGATTCCTCAAACATGCATTTCTGAGCTGTGAACATGCGTATAACAGATGTTTCAACCACCAAAAAAGTTACCTATGCACTTTGAAATGTTTCCTTAGACTTCGTTGCTTCTTCATTTCACCAGTTTCAAGAATCACACTTTGATCCCAGAAAAACCCTCTTGGAGCGAATTCTACCCTAGAGATATGTAATTTGAATAGATTCCATCTAAATGATATTCAGTGTTCCGTACATGCTACATGCATGACGGATTTGACAAACATGCATTCCTGAGTTGAAAGCATGTGGATTACTGACCTTTCATCCACCAAACAAGGCATATATACACTTTGAAATATTTACTCTGACTTCATAGGTTTTTTGTATCACTAGGTTCTAAAATCGGACATTTGGCACTAGCAAACACTCTTTGAGCGAATTCTCACCAATACACATTTAATTTACATTGTTTACATAACCATGGCATTCCGTATTCCGAACATGTTTCATGCAATACCGATTCCTCAAACATGCATTTCTGAGTTGTGAATATGCTCATGACAGATGTTTCAATCATTACAATTTATTATGCACTTAAATATATATACTTTGTCTTTGTAGCTTCTTCCTATAACCAGGATCAAGAATCACACTTTGAAACCAGAAACACCCTCTTGGAGCGAATTCTACCCTAGAGATATGTAATTTAAATAGATTCTATCTACATGAATTCCGTGTTCCGTACATGCTACATGCAAGAACGATTCGAAAAACATGCATTCCTGAGATGAGTGCATGTGGATTACTGATGTTTCATCCTCTATAAATGGAAAATTTTCTTCAAGAAAGTGTACAGATTTTCAAAAGCTTTCCCTAACACCAGTTTTGAATTCGTGCATTTTTCACAGAAAAATAATTCTGGAGCGATTTCCACCTAACAGATATGTAATTTAAATGCATTCCATCAACAGGGCATTCCGGATTCCGTAAATGCTACACGCAAGACGGATTCGGCAAACATGCGTTTCTGAGTTGTGAGCATGTGGATTAGTGAACTTTCATCCACCAAACAAGGCATATATACACTTTGAAGTATTTACTCTGACTTCATAAGTTTTTTGTATCACCAGGTTCTAAAATCGGACATTTGGCAGAAGAAAACACTCTTTGAGCGACTTCTCACCAATACACATATAATTTTCATTGTTTACATAACCATGACATTCCGTATTCCGAACATGATTCATGCATCACGAATTCCTCAAATTGCATTTCTGAGCTGTGAACATGCACATGACAGATATTTCAACCACCAAAAAGTTACTTATGCCGTTTGAAATATTTCCTTGGACTTCGTTGCTTCTCCTATCACCACTTTCAAGAATCACACTTTGATCCCAGAAATACCCTCTTGGAGCGAATTCTACCATAGAGATATGTAATTTGAATAGATTCCTTCAACATGATATTCCGTGTTCCGTACATGTTACATGCATGACGGATTCGACAAACATGCATTCCTGAGTTGAGGACATGTGGATTACTGATTTTTCATCCTCTATAAAAGGAATAATTTCATATAGACTTGTGTACACATTTTCACAAGCTTTCCCTAACACCAGTTTTGAATTCATGCATTTTTCACCGAAGAATACTTCTGGAGTGTATCCAACCTAATAGATATACAATTTACATGAATTCCATCAACATGGCATTCCGGGTTCCGTACATGATACATGCATGACGGATTCGAGAAACATGCGTTTCTGAGTTGTGAGCATGTGAATTAGTGAACTTTCATCCAACAAACAAGGCATATATACACTTTGAAATATTTACTATGACTTCATAGTTTTTATGTATCTCTAGGTTCTAAAATCGGACATTTGGCACTAGCAAACACTCTTTGAGCGAATTCTCACCAATACACATGTAATTTACATTGTTTACATAACCATGGCATTCCGTACTCCGAACATGTTTCATGCATCTCTGATTCCTCAAACATGCATTTCTGAGCTGTGAACATGCGCATGACAGATGTTTCAACCACCAATAAATTTACCTATGCACCTTGAAATATTTACTTAGACTTCGTTGCTTCTTCCTTTCACCAGTTTCAAGAATCACACTTTGATCCCAGAAAAACCCTCTTGGAGCGAATTCTACCCTAGAGATATGTAATTTGAATAGATTCCATCTAAATGATATTCAGTGTTCCGTACATGCTACATGCATGACGGATTCGACAAACATGCATTCCTGATTTGAGAGCATGTGGATTACTGCTCTTTCATCCTCTATAAAAACAATATTTTCATCTAGACACGTGTACCCATTTTCACAGCCTTTTCCTAACACCAGTTTCGAACTCGTGCATTTTTCTCAGAAAAATACTTCTGCAGCGATTTCCACCAAACAGATATGTAATTTACATGAATTCCATCAACATGGCATTCCGGGTTCCGTACATGCTACATGCATGACGGATTCGGCAAACATGTGTTTCTGAGATCTCAGCATGTGGATTACTGACCTTTCATCCAACAAACAAGACATATATACACTTAGAAATATTTACTCTGACTGCATAGGTTTTTTCTGTCACCAGGTACTAAAATCGGACATTTGGCACTAGAAAAGCCTCTTTGAGCGTATTCTCACCAATACACATGTAATTCACATTGTTTACATAACCATGGCATTCCATATTCCGAACATGTTTCATGCAATACCGATTCCTCAAACATGCATTTCTGAGTTGTGAATATGCTCATGACTGATGTTTCTATCATTACAAGTTACCTATGCACTTAAATATATATACATTGTCTTCGTAGTTTCTTCATATCACCAGGTTCAAGAATCACACTTTGATCCCAGAAAAACCCTCTTGAGGGAATAATACCTTAGAGATATGTAATTTGAATAGATTCTATCTACATGATATTCCGTGTTCCGTACATGCTACATGCATGACGGATTCGAAAAACATGCATTCCTGAGATGAGTGCATGTGGATTACTGATGTTTCATCTTCTATAAATGGAAAATTTTCTTCTAGAGACGTGTAAATATTTTCACAAGCTTTATCTAACACCAGTTATAATTCGTGCATTTTTCACAGAAATATACTTCTGGAGCGATTTCCACCTAACAGATATGTAATTTAAATGCATTCCATCAACAGGGCATTCCGGATTCCGTAAATGCTACACGCATGACGGATTCGGCAAACATGCGTTTCTGAGTTGTGAGCATGTGGATTAGTGAACTTTCATCCACCAAACAAGGCATATATACACTTTGAAATACTTACTCTGAATTCATAAGTTTTTTGTATCACCAGGTTCTAAAATCGGACATTTGGCAGTAGAAAACACTCTTTGAGCGAATTCTCACCAATACACATGTAATTTACATTGTTTACATAACCATGGCATTCCGTATTCCGAACATGATTCATGCATCACGAATTCCTCAAATTGCATTTCTGAGCTGTGAACATGCACATGACAGATATTTCAACCACCAAACAAGTTACTTATGCCCTTTGAAATATTTCCCTGGACTTCGTTGCTTCTCCTATCACCACTTTCATGAATCACACTTTGATCCCAGAAAAACCCTCTTGGAGCGAATTCTACCCTAAAGATATGTAATTTGAATAGATTCCATCTAAATGATATTCCGTGTTCCGTACATGCTACATGCATGACGGATACGAAAAACATGCATTCCTGATTTGAGAGCATGTGGATTACTGCTCTTTCATCCTCTATAAAAACAATATTTTCATCTAGACACGTGTACCCATTTTCACAGCCTTTTCCTAACACCAGTTTCGAACTCGTGCATTTTTCTGAGAAAAATACTTCTGCAGCGATTTCCACCAAACAGATATGTAATTTACATGAATTCCATCAACATGGCATTCCGGGTTCCGTACATGCTACATGCATGACGGATTCGGCAAACATGTGTTTCTGAGATCTCAGCATGTGGATTACTGACCTTTCATTCACCAAACAAGGCATATATACACTTAGAAATATTTACTCAGACTTCATAGATTTTTTTAAGTCACCAGGTACTAAAATCAGACATTTGGCACTAGAAAAGCCTCTTTGAGCGAATTCTCACCAATACACATGTAATTTACATTGTTTACATAACCATTGCAGTCCGTATTCCGAACATGTTTCATGCATCACAGATTCCTCAAACATGCATTTCTGAGCTGTGAACATGCATATAACAGATGTTTCAACCACCAAAAAAGTTACCTATGCACTTTGAAATGTTTCCTTAGACTTCGTTGCTTCTTCATTTCACCAGTTTCAAGAATCACACTTTGATCCCAGAAAAACCCTCTTGGAGCGAATTCTACCCTAGAGTTATGTAATTTGAATAGATTCCATCTAAATGATATTCAGTGTTCCGTACATGCTACATGCATGACGGATTTGACAAACATGCATTCCTGAGTTGAAAGCATGTGGATTACTGACCTTTCATCCACCAAACAAGGCATATATACACTTTGAAATATTTACTCTGACTTCATAGGTTTTTTGTATCACTAGGTTCTAAAATCGGACATTTGGCAATAGCAAACACTCTTTGAGCGTATTCTCACCAATACACATTTAATTTACATTGTTTACATAACCATGGCATTCCGTATTCCGAACATGTTTCATGCAATACCGATTCCTCAAACATGCATTTCTGAGTTGTGAATATGCTCATGACAGATGTTTAAATCATTACAATTTACTATGCACTTAAATATATATACTTTGTCTTTGTAGCTTCTTCCTATTACCAGGATCAAGAATCACACTTTGAAACCAGAAACACCCTCTTGGAGCGAATTCTACCCTAGAGATATGTAATTTGAATAGATTCTATCTACATGAATTCCGTGTTCCGTACATGCTACATGCAAGAACGATTCGAAAAACATGCATTCCTGAGATGAGTGCATGTGGATTACTGATGTTTCATCCTCTATAAATGGAAAATTTTCTTCAAGAAACGTGTACAGATTTTCAAAAGCTTTCCCTAACACCAGTTTTGAATTCGTGCATTTTTCACAGAAAAATAATTCTGGAGCGATTTCCACCTAACAGATATGTAATTTAAATGCATTCCATCAACAGGGCATTCCGGATTCCGTAAATGCTACACGCATGACGGATTCGGCAAACATGCGTTTCTGAGTTGTGAGCATGTGGATTAGTGAACTTTCATCCACCAAACAAGGCATATATACACTTTGAAGTATTTACTCTGACTTCATAAGTTTTTTGTATCACCAGGTTCTAAAATCGGACATTTGGCAGAAGAAAACACTCTTTGAGCGAATTCTCACCAATACACATATAATTTACATTGTTTACATAACCATGGCATTCCGTATTCCGAACATGATTCATGCATCACGAGTTCCTCAAATTGCATTTCTGAGCTGTGAACATGCACATGACAGATATTTCAACCACCAAAAAGTTACTTATGCCGTTTGAAATATTTCCTTGGACTTCGTTGCTTCTCCTATCACCACTTTCAAGAATCACACTTTGATCCCAGAAATACCCTCTTGGAGCGAATTCTACCATAGAGATATGTAATTTGAATAGATTCCTTCAACATGATATTCCGTGTTCCGTACATGTTACATGCATGACGGATTCGACAAACATGCATTCCTGAGTTGAGGACATGTGGATTACTGATTTTTCATCCTCTATAAAAGGAATAATTTCATATAGACTTGTGTACACATTTTCACAAGCTTTCCCTAACACCAGTTTTGAATTCATGCATTTTTCACCGAAGAATACTTCTGGAGTGTATCCAACCTAATAGATATACAATTTACATGAATTCCATCAACATGGCATTCCGGGTTCCGTACATGATACATGCATGACGGATTCGAGAAACATGCGTTTCTGAGTTGTGAGCATGTGAATTAGTGAACTTTCATCCAACAAACAAGGCATATATACACTTTGAAATATTTACTATGACTTCATAGTTTTTATGTATCTCTAGGTTCTAAAATCGGACATTTGGCACTAGCAAACACTCTTTGAGCGAATTCTCACCAATACACATGTAATTTACATTGTTTACATAACCATGGCATTCCGTACTCCGAACATGTTTCATGCATCTCTGATTCCTCAAACATGCATTTCTGAGCTGTGAACATGCGCATGACAGATGTTTCAACCACCAAAAAATTTACCTATGCACCTTGAAATATTTACTTAGACTTCGTTGCTTCTTCCTTTCACCAGTTTCAAGAATCACACTTTGATCCCAGAAAAACCCTCTTGGAGCGAATTCTACGCTAGAGATATGTAATTTGAATAGATTCCATCTAAATGATATTCAGTGTTCCGTACATGCTACATGCATGACGGATTCGACAAACATGCATTCCTGATTTGAGAGCATGTGGATTACTGCTCTTTCATCCTCTATAAAAACAATATTTTCATCTAGACACGTGTACCCATTTTCACAGCCTTTTCCTAACACCAGTTTCGAACTCGTGCATTTTTCTCAGAAAAATACTTCTGCAGCGATTTCCACCAAACAGATATGTAATTTACATGAATTCCATCAACATGGCATTCCGGGTTCCGTACATGCTACATGCATGACGGATTCGGCAAACATGTGTTTCTGAGATCTCAGCCTGTGGATTACTGAACTTTCATCCAACAAACAAGACATATATACACTTAGAAATATTTACTCTGACTGCATAGGTTTCTTCTGTCACCAGGTACTAAAATCGGACATTTGGCACTAGAAAAGCCTCTTTGAGCGTATTCTCACCAATACACATGTAATTCACATTGTTTACATAACCATGGCATTCCATATTCCGAACATGTTTCATGTAATACCGATCCTCAAACATGCATTTCTGAGTTGTGAATATGCTCATGACTGATGTTTCTATCATTACAAGTTACCTATGCACTTAAATATATATACATTGTCTTCGTAGTTTCTTCATATCACCAGGTTCAAGAATCACACTTTGATCCCAGAAAAACCCTCTTGAGGGAATAATACCTTAGAGATATGTAATTTGAATAGATTCTATCTACATGATATTCCGTGTTCCGTACATGCTACATGCATGACGGATTCGAAAAACATGCATTCCTGAGATGAGTGCATGTGGATTACTGATGTTTCATCTTCTATAAATGGAAAATTTTCTTCTAGAGACGTGTAAATATTTTCACAAGCTTTATCTAACACCAGTTTAGAATTCGTGCATTTTTCACAGAAAAATACTTCTGGAGCGATTTCCACCTAACAGATATGTAATTTAAATGCATTCCATCAACAGGGCATTCCGGATTCCGTAAATGCTACACGCATGATGGATTCGGCAAACATGTGTTTCTGAGTTGTGAGCATGTGGATTAGTGAACTTTCATCCACCAAAGAAGGCATATATACACTTTGAAATACTTACTCTGAATTCATAAGTTTTTTGTATCACCAGGTTCTAAAATCGGACATTTGGCAGTAGAAAACACTCTTTGAGCGAATTCTCACCAATACACATGTAATTTACATTGTTTACATAATCATGGCATTCCGTATTCCGAACATGATTCATGCATCACGAATTCCTCAAATTGCATTTCTGAGCTGTGAACATGCACATGACAGATATTTCAACCACCAAACAAGTTACTTATGCCCTTTTATATATTTCCCTGGACTTCGTTGCTTCTCCTATCACCACTTTCAAGAATCACACTTTGATCCCAGAAAAACCCTCTTGGAGCGAATTCTACCCTAGAGATATGTAATTTGAATAGATTCCATCTAAATGATATTCAGTGTTCCGTACATGCTACATGCATGACGGATTTGACAAACATGCATTCCTGAGTTGAAAGCATGTGGATTACTGACCTTTCATCCACCAAACAAGGCATATATACACTTTGAAATATTTACTCTGACTTCATAGGTTTTTTGTATCACTAGGTTCTAAAATCGGACATTTGGCACTAGCAAACACTCTTTGAGCGAATTCTCACCAATACACATTTAATTTACATTGTTTACATAACCATGGCATTCCGTATTCCGAACATGTTTCATGCAATACCGATTCCTCAAACATGCATTTCTGAGTTGTGAATATGCTCATGACAGATGTTTAAATCATTACAATTTACTTATGCACTTAAATATATATACTTTGTCTTTGTAGCTTCTTCCTATTACCAGGTTCAAGAATCACACTTTGATACCACAAACACCCTCTTGGAGCGAATTCTACCCTAGAGATATGTAATTTGAAAAGTTTCTATCTACATGAATTCCGTGTTCCATACATGCTACATGCAAGAACGATTCGAAAAACATGCATTCCTGAGATGAGTGCATGTGGATTACTGATGTTTCATCCTCTATAAATGGAAAATTTTCTTCAAGAAACGTGTACAGATTTTCAAAAGCTTTCCCTGACACCAGTTTAGAATTCGTGCATTTTTCACAGAAAAATAATTCTGGAGCGATTTCCACCTAACAGATATGTAATTTAAATGCATTCCATCAACAGGGCATTCCGGATTCCGTAAATGCTACACGCATGACGGATTCGGCAAACATGCGTTTCTGAGTTGTGAGCATGTGGATTAGTGAACTTTCATCCACCAAACAAGGCATATATACACTTTGAAGTATTTACTCTGACTTCATAAATTTTTTGTATCACCAGGTTCTAAAATCGGACATTTGGCAGAAGAAAACACTCTTTGAGCGAATTCTCACCAATACACATATAATTTACATTGTTTACATAACCATGGCATTCCGTATTCCGAACATGATTCATGCATCACGAGTTCCTCAAATTGCATTTCTGAGCTGTGAACATGCACATGACAGATATTTCAACCACCAAAAAGTTACTTATGCCGTTTGAAATATTTCCTTGGACTTCGTTGCTTCTCCTATCACCACTTTCAAGAATCACAATTTGAACCCAGAAATACCCTCTTGGAGCGAATTCTACCATAGAGATATGTAATTTGAATAGATTCCTTCAACATGATATTCCGTGTTCCGTACATGTTACATGCATGACGGATTCGACAAACATGCATTCCTGAGTTGAGGACATGTGGATTACTGATTTTTCATCCTCAATAAAAGGAATAATTTCATATAGACTTGTGTACACATTTTCACAAGCTTTCCCTAACACCAGTTTTGAATTCATGCATTTTTCACCGAAGAATACTTCTGGAGTGTATCCAACCTAATAGATATACAATTTACATGAATTCCATCAACATGGCATTCCGGGTTCCGTACATGATACATGCATGACGGATTCGAGAAACATGAGTTTCTGAGTTGTGAGCATGTGAATTAGTGAACTTTCATCCAACAAACAAGGCATATATACACCTTGAAATATTTACTATGACTTCATAGTTTTTATGTATCTCTAGGTTCTAAAATCGGACATTTGGCACTAGCAAACACTCTTTGAGCGAATTCTCACCAATACACATGTAATTTACATTGTTTACATAACCAAGGCATTCCGTACTCCGAACATGTTTCATGCATCTGTGATTCCTCAAACATGCATTTCTGAGCTGTGAACATGCGCATGACAGATGTTTCAACCACCAAAAAATTTACCTATGCACCTTGATATATTTACTTAGACTTCGTTGCTTCTTCCTTTCACCAGTTTCAAGAATCACACTTTGATCCCAGAAAAACCCTCTTGGAGCGAATTCTACCCTAGAGATATGTAATTTGAATAGATTCCATCTAAATGATATTCAGTGTTCCGTACATGCTACATGCATGACGGATTCGACAAACATGCATTCCTGATTTGAGAGCATGTGGATTACTGCTCTTTCATCCTCTATAAAAACAATATTTTCATCTAGACACGTGTACCCATTTTCACAGCATTTTCCTAACACCAGTTTCGAACTCGTGCATTTTTCTCAGAAAAATACTTCTGCAGCGATTTCCACCAAACAGATATGTAATTTACATGAATTCCATCAACATGGCACTCCGGGTTCCGTACATGCTACATGCATGACGGATTCGGCAAACATGTGTTTCTGAGATCTCAGCCTGTGGATTACTGACCTTTCATCCAACAAACAAGACATATATACACTTAGAAATATTTACTCTGACTGCATAGGTTTTTTTCTGTCACCAGGTACTAAAATCGGACATTTGGCACTAGAAAAGCCTCTTTGAGCGTATTCTCACCAATACACATGTAATTCACATTGTTTACATAACCATGGCATTCCATATTCCGAACATGTTTCATGCAATACCGATTCCTCAAACATGCATTTCTGAGTTGTGAATATGCTCATGACTGATGTTTCTATCATTACAAGTTACCTATGCACTTAAATATATATACATTGTCTTCGTAGCTTCTTCATATCACCAGGTTCAAGAATCACACTTTGATCCCAGAAAAACCCTCTTGAGGGAATAATACCTTAGAGATATGTAATTTGAATAGATTCTATCTACATGATATTCCGTGTTCCGTACATGCTACATGCATGACGGATTCGAAAAACATGCATTCCTGAGATGAGTGCATGTGGATTACTGATGTTTCATCCTCTATAAATGGAAAATTTTCTTCTAGAGACGTGTAAATATTTTCACAAGCTTTATCTAACACCAGTTTAGAATTCGTGCATTTTTCACAGAAAAATACTTCTGGAGCGATTTCCACCTAACAGATATGTAATTTAAATGCATTCCATCAACAGGGCATTCCGGATTCCGTAAATGCTACACGCATGACGGATTCGGCAAACATGCGTTTCTGAGTTGTGAGCATGTGGATTAGTGAACTTTCATCCACCAAACAAGGCATATATACACTTTGAAATACTTACTCTGAATTCATAAGTTTTTTGTATCACCAGGTTCTAAAATCGGACATTTGGCAGTAGAAAACACTCTTTGAGCGAATTCTCACCAATACACATGTAATTTACATTGTTTACATAACCATGGCATTCCGTATTCCGAACATGATTCATGCATCACGAATTCCTCAAATTGCATTTCTGAGCTGTGAACATGCACCTGACAGATATTTCAACCAGCAAACAATTTACTTATGCCCTTTGAAATATTTCCCTGGACTTCGTTGCTTCTCCTATCACCACTTTCATGAATCACACTTTGATCCCAGAAAAACCCTCTTGGAGCGAATTCTACCCTAAAGATATGTAATTTGAATAGATTCCATCTAAATGATATTCCGTGTTCCGTACATGCTACATGCATGACGGATACGAAAAACATGCATTCCTGATTTGAGAGCATGTGGATTACTGCTCTTTCATCCTCTATAAAAACAATATTTTCATCTAGACACGTGTACCCATTTTCACAGCCTTTTCCTAACACCAGTTTCGAACTCGTGCATTTTTCTGAGAAAAATACTTCTGCAGCGATTTCCACCAAACAGATATGTAATTTACATGAATTCCATCAACATGGCATTCCGGGTTCCGTACATGCTACATGCATGACGGATTCGGCAAACATGTGTTTCTGAGATCTCAGCATGTGGATTACTGACCTTTCATTCACCAAACAAGGCATATATACACTTAGAAATATTTACTCAGACTTCATAGATTTTTTTAAGTCACCAGGTACTAAAATCAGACATTTGGCACTAGAAAAGCCTCTTTGAGCGAATTCTCACCAATACACATGTAATTTTCATTGTTTACATAACCATTGCAGTCCGTATTCCGAACATGTTTCATGCATCACAGATTCCTCAAACATGCATTTCTGAGCTGTGAACATGCGTATAACAGATGTTTCAACCACCAAAAAAGTTACCTATGCACTTTGAAATGTTTCCTTAGACTTCGTTGCTTCTTCATTTCACCAGTTTCAAGAATCACACTTTGATCCCAGAAAAACCCTCTTGGAGCGAATTCTACCCTAGAGATATGTAATTTGAATAGATTCCATCTAAATGATATTCAGTGTTCCGTACATGCTACATGCATGACGGATTTGACAAACATGCATTCCTGAGTTGAAAGCATGTGGATTACTGACCTTTCATCCACCAAACAAGGCATATATACACTTTGAAATATTTACTCTGACTTCATAGGTTTTTTGTATCACTAGGTTCTAAAATCGGACATTTGGCACTAGCAAACACTCTTTGAGCGAATTCTCACCAATACACATTTAATTTACATTGTTTACATAACCATGGCATTCCGTATTCCGAACATGTTTCATGCAATACCGATTCCTCAAACATGCATTTCTGAGTTGTGAATATGCTCATGACAGATGTTTAAATCATTACAATTTATAATGCACTTAAATATATATACTTTGTCTTTGTAGCTTCTTCCTATAACCAGGATCAAGAATCACACTTTGAAACCAGAAACACCCTCTTGGAGCGAATTCTACCCTAGAGATATGTAATTTAAATAGATTCTATCTACATGAATTCCGTGTTCCGTACATGCGACATGCAAGAACGATTCGAAAAACATGCATTCCTGAGATGAGTGCATGTGGATTACTGATGTTTCATCCTCTATAAATGGAAAATTTTCTTCAAGAAAGTGTACAGATTTTCAAAAGGTTTCCCTAACACCCGTTTTGAATTCGTGCATTTTTCACAGAAAAATAATTCTGGAGCGATTTCCACCTAACAGATATGTAATTTAAATGCATTCCATCAACAGGGCATTCCGGATTCCGTAAATGCTACACGCAAGACGGATTCGGCAAACATGCGTTTCTGAGTTGTGAGCATGTGGATTAGTGAACTTTCATCCACCAAAGAAGGCATATATACACTTTGAAGTATTTACTCTGACTTCATAAGTTTTTTGTATCACCAGGTTCTAAAATCGGACATTTGGCAGAAGAAAACACTCTTTGAGCGAATTCTCACCAATACACATATAATTTACATTGTTTACATAACCATGGCATTCCGTATTCCGAACATGATTCATGCATCACGAATTCCTCAAATTGCATTTCTGAGCTGTGAACATGCACATGACAGATATTTCAACCACCAAAAAGTTACTTATGCCGTTTGAAATATTTCCTTGGACTTCGTTGCTTCTCCTATCACCACTTTCAAGAATCACAATTTGATCCCAGAAATACCCTCTTGGAGCGAATTCTACCATAGAGATATGTAATTTGAATAGATTCCTTCAACATGATATTCCGTGTTCCGTACATGTTACATGCATGACGGATTCGACAAACATGCATTCCTGAGTTGAGGACATGTGGATTACTGATTTTTCATCCTCTATAAAAGGAATAATTTCATATAGACTTGTGTACACATTTTCACAAGCTTTCCCTAACACCAGTTTTGAATTCATGCATTTTTCACCGAAGAATACTTCTGGAGTGTATCCAACCTAATAGATATACAATTTACATGAATTCCATCAACATGGCATTCCGGGTTCCGTACATGATACATGCATGACGGATTCGAGAAACATGCGTTTCTGAGTTGTGAGCATGTGAATTAGTGAGCTTTCATCCAACAAACAAGGCATATATACACTTTGAAATATTTACTATGATTTCATAGTTTTTATGTATCTCTAGGTTCTAAAATCGGACATTTGGCACTAGCAAAAACTCTTTGAGCGAATTCTCACCAATACACATGTAATTTACATTGTTTACATAACCATGGCATTCCGTACTCCGAACATGTTTCATGCATCTCTGATTCCTCAAACATGCATTTCTGAGCTGTGAACATGCGCATGACAGATGTTTCAACCACCAAAAAATTTACCTATGCACCTTGAAATATTTACTTAGACTTCGTTGCTTCTTCCTTTCACCAGTTTCAAGAATCACACTTTGATCCCAGAAAAACCCTCTTGGAGCGAATTCTACCCTAGAGATATGTAATTTGAATAGATTCCATCTAAATGATATTCAGTGTTCCGTACATGCTACATGCATGACGGATTCGACAAACATGCATTCCTGATTTGAGAGCATGTGGATTACTGCTCTTTCATCCTCTATAAAAACAATATTTTCATCTAGACACGTGTACCCATTTTCACAGCCTTTTCCTAACACCAGTTTCGAACTCGTGCATTTTTCTCAGAAAAATACTTCTGCAGCGATTTCCACCAAACAGATATGTAATTTACATGAATTCCATCAACATGGCATTCCGGGTTCCGTACATGCTACATGCATGACGGATTCGGCAAACATGTGTTTCTGAGATCTCAGCATGTGGATTACTGACCTTTCATCCAACAAACAAGACATATATACACTTAGAAATATTTACTCTGACTGCATAGGTTTTTTCTGTCACCAGGTACTAAAATCGGACATTTGGCACTAGAAAAGCCTCTTTGAGCGTATTCTCACCAATACACATGTAATTCACATTGTTTACAAAACCATGGCATTCCATATTCCGAACATGTTTCATGCAATACCGATTCCTCAAACATGCATTTCTGAGTTGTGAATATGCTCATGACTGATGTTTCTATCATTACAAGTTACCTATGCACTTAAATATATATACATTGTCTTCGTAGTTTCTTCATATCACCAGGTTCAAGAATCACACTTTGATCCCAGAAAAACCCTCTTGAGGGAATAATACCTTAGAGATATGTAATTTGAATAGATTCTATCTACATGATATTCCGTGTTCCGTACATGCTACATGCAAGAACGATTCGACAAACATGCATTCCTGAGATGAGTGCATGTGGATTACTGATGTTTCATCCTCTATAAATGGAAAATTTTCTTCAAGAAACGTGTACAGATTTTCAAAAGCTTTCCCTGACACCAGTTTAGAATTCGTGCATTTTTCACAGAAAAATAATTCTGGAGCGATTTCCACCTAACAGATATGTAATTTAAATGCATTCCATCAACAGGGCATTCCGGATTCCGTAAATGCTACACGCATGACGGATTCGGCAAACATGCGTTTCTGAGTTGTGAGCATGTGGATTAGTGAACTTTCATCCACCAAACAAGGCATATATACACTTTGAAGTATTTACTCTGACTTCATAAATTTTTTGTATCACCAGGTTCTAAAATCGGACATTTGGCAGAAGAAAACACTCTTTGAGCGAATTCTCACCAATACACATATAATTTACATTGTTTACATAACCATGGCATTCCGTATTCCGAACATGATTCATGCATCACGAGTTCCTCAAATTGCATTTCTGAGCTGTGAACATGCACATGACAGATATTTCAACCACCAAAAAGTTACTTATGCCATTTGAAATATTTCCTTGGACTTCGTTGCTTCTCCTATCACCACTTTCAAGAATCACAATTTGATCCCAGAAATACCCTCTTGGAGCGAATTCTACCATAGAGATATGTAATTTGAATAGATTCCTTCAACATGATATTCCGTGTTCCGTACATGTTACATGCATGACGGATTCGACAAACATGCATTCCTGAGTTGAGGACATGTGGATTACTGATTTTTCATCCTCAATAAAAGGAATAATTTCATATAGACTTGTGTACACATTTTCACAAGCTTTCCCTAACACCAGTTTTGAATTCATGCATTTTTCACCGAAGAATACTTCTGGAGTGTATCCAACCTAATAGATATACAATTTACATGAATTCCATCAACATGGCATTCCGGGTTCCGTACATGATACATGCATGACGGATTCGAGAAACATGAGTTTCTGAGTTGTGAGCATGTGAATTAGTGAACTTTCATCCAACAAACAAGGCATATATACACCTTGAAATATTTACTATGACTTCATAGTTTTTATGTATCTCTAGGTTCTAAAATCGGACATTTGGCACTAGCAAACACTCTTTGAGCGAATTCTCACCAATACACATGTAATTTACATTGTTTACATAACCAAGGCATTCCGTACTCCGAACATGTTTCATGCATCTGTGATTCCTCAAACATGCATTTCTGAGCTGTGAACATGCGCATGACAGATGTTTCAACCACCAAAAAATTTACCTATGCACCTTGATATATTTACTTAGACTTCGTTGCTTCTTCCTTTCACCAGTTTCAAGAATCACACTTTGATCCCAGAAAAACCCTCTTGGAGCGAATTCTACCCTAGAGATATGTAATTTGAATAGATTCCATCTAAATGATATTCAGTGTTCCGTACATGCTACATGCATGACGGATTCGACAAACATGCATTCCTGATTTGAGAGCATGTGGATTACTGCTCTTTCATCCTCTATAAAAACAATATTTTCATCTAGACACGTGTACCCATTTTCACAGCCTTTTCCTAACACCAGTTTCGAACTCGTGCATTTTTCTCAGAAAAATACTTCTGCAGCGATTTCCACCAAACAGATATGTAATTTACATGAATTCCATCAACATGGCACTCCGGGTTCCGTACATGCTACATGCATGACGGATTCGGCAAACATGTGTTTCTGAGATCTCAGCCTGTGGATTACTGACCTTTCATCCAACAAACAAGACATATATACACTTAGAAATATTTACTCTGACTGCATAGGTTTTTTTCTGTCACCAGGTACTAAAATCGGACATTTGGCACTAGAAAAGCCTCTTTGAGCGTATTCTCACCAATACACATGTAATTCACATTGTTTACATAACCATGGCATTCCATATTCCGAACATGTTTCATGCAATACCGATTCCTCAAACATGCATTTCTGAGTTGTGAATATGCTCATGACTGATGTTTCTATCATTACAAGTTACCTATGCACTTAAATATATATACATTGTCTTCGTAGCTTCTTCATATCACCAGGTTCAAGAATCACACTTTGATCCCAGAAAAACCCTCTTGAGGGAATAATACCTTAGAGATATGTAATTTGAATAGATTCTATCTACATGATATTCCGTGTTCCGTACATGCTACATGCATGACGGATTCGAAAAACATGCATTCCTGAGATGAGTGCATGTGGATTACTGATGTTTCATCCTCTATAAATGGAAAATTTTCTTCTAGAGACGTGTAAATATTTTCACAAGCTTTATCTAACACCAGTTTAGAATTCGTGCATTTTTCACAGAAAAATACTTCTGGAGCGATTTCCACCTAACAGATATGTAATTTAAATGCATTCCATCAACAGGGCATTCCGGATTCCGTAAATGCTACACGCATGACGGATTCGGCAAACATGCGTTTCTGAGTTGTGAGCATGTGGATTAGTGAACTTTCATCCACCAAACAAGGCATATATACACTTTGAAATACTTACTCTGAATTCATAAGTTTTTTGTATCACCAGGTTCTAAAATCGGACATTTGGCAGTAGAAAACACTCTTTGAGCGAATTCTCACCAATACACATGTAATTTACATTGTTTACATAACCATGGCATTCCGTATTCCGAACATGATTCATGCATCACGAATTCCTCAAATTGCATTTCTGAGCTGTGAACATGCACCTGACAGATATTTCAACCAGCAAACAATTTACTTATGCCCTTTGAAATATTTCCCTGGACTTCGTTGCTTCTCCTATCACCACTTTCATGAATCACACTTTGATCCCAGAAAAACCCTCTTGGAGCGAATTCTACCCTAAAGATATGTAATTTGAATAGATTCCATCTAAATGATATTCCGTGTTCCGTACATGCTACATGCATGACGGATACGAAAAACATGCATTCCTGATTTGAGAGCATGTGGATTACTGCTCTTTCATCCTCTATAAAAACAATATTTTCATCTAGACACGTGTACCCATTTTCACAGCCTTTTCCTAACACCAGTTTCGAACTCGTGCATTTTTCTGAGAAAAATACTTCTGCAGCGATTTCCACCAAACAGATATGTAATTTACATGAATTCCATCAACATGGCATTCCGGGTTCCGTACATGCTACATGCATGACGGATTCGGCAAACATGTGTTTCTGAGATCTCAGCATGTGGATTACTGACCTTTCATTCACCAAACAAGGCATATATACACTTAGAAATATTTACTCAGACTTCATAGATTTTTTTAAGTCACCAGGTACTAAAATCAGACATTTGGCACTAGAAAAGCCTCTTTGAGCGAATTCTCACCAATACACATGTAATTTTCATTGTTTACATAACCATTGCAGTCCGTATTCCGAACATGTTTCATGCATCACAGATTCCTCAAACATGCATTTCTGAGCTGTGAACATGCGTATAACAGATGTTTCAACCACCAAAAAAGTTACCTATGCACTTTGAAATGTTTCCTTAGACTTCGTTGCTTCTTCATTTCACCAGTTTCAAGAATCACACTTTGATCCCAGAAAAACCCTCTTGGAGCGAATTCTACCCTAGAGATATGTAATTTGAATAGATTCCATCTAAATGATATTCAGTGTTCCGTACATGCTACATGCATGACGGATTTGACAAACATGCATTCCTGAGTTGAAAGCATGTGGATTACTGACCTTTCATCCACCAAACAAGGCATATATACACTTTGAAATATTTACTCTGACTTCATAGGTTTTTTGTATCACTAGGTTCTAAAATCGGACATTTGGCACTAGCAAACACTCTTTGAGCGAATTCTCACCAATACACATTTAATTTACATTGTTTACATAACCATGGCATTCCGTATTCCGAACATGTTTCATGCAATACCGATTCCTCAAACATGCATTTCTGAGTTGTGAATATGCTCATGACAGATGTTTAAATCATTACAATTTATAATGCACTTAAATATATATACTTTGTCTTTGTAGCTTCTTCCTATAACCAGGATCAAGAATCACACTTTGAAACCAGAAACACCCTCTTGGAGCGAATTCTACCCTAGAGATATGTAATTTAAATAGATTCTATCTACATGAATTCCGTGTTCCGTACATGCGACATGCAAGAACGATTCGAAAAACATGCATTCCTGAGATGAGTGCATGTGGATTACTGATGTTTCATCCTCTATAAATGGAAAATTTTCTTCAAGAAAGTGTACAGATTTTCAAAAGGTTTCCCTAACACCCGTTTTGAATTCGTGCATTTTTCACAGAAAAATAATTCTGGAGCGATTTCCACCTAACAGATATGTAATTTAAATGCATTCCATCAACAGGGCATTCCGGATTCCGTAAATGCTACACGCAAGACGGATTCGGCAAACATGCGTTTCTGAGTTGTGAGCATGTGGATTAGTGAACTTTCATCCACCAAACAAGGCATATATACACTTTGAAGTATTTACTCTGACTTCATAAGTTTTTTGTATCACCAGGTTCTAAAATCGGACATTTGGCAGAAGAAAACACTCTTTGAGCGAATTCTCACCAATACACATATAATTTACATTGTTTACATAACCATGGCATTCCGTATTCCGAACATGATTCATGCATCACGAATTCCTCAAATTGCATTTCTGAGCTGTGAACATGCACATGACAGATATTTCAACCACCAAAAAGTTACTTATGCCGTTTGAAATATTTCCTTGGACTTCGTTGCTTCTCCTATCACCACTTTCAAGAATCACAATTTGATCCCAGAAATACCCTCTTGGAGCGAATTCTACCATAGAGATATGTAATTTGAATAGATTCCTTCAACATGATATTCCGTGTTCCGTACATGTTACATGCATGACGGATTCGACAAACATGCATTCCTGAGTTGAGGACATGTGGATTACTGATTTTTCATCCTCTATAAAAGGAATAATTTCATATAGACTTGTGTACACATTTTCACAAGCTTTCCCTAACACCAGTTTTGAATTCATGCATTTTTCACCGAAGAATACTTCTGGAGTGTATCCAACCTAATAGATATACAATTTACATGAATTCCATCAACATGGCATTCCGGGTTCCTTACATGATACATGCATGACGGATTCGGAAACATGAGTTTCTGAGTTGTGAGCATGTGAATTAGTGAACTTTCGTCCAACAAACAAGGCATATATACACTTTGAAATATTTACTATGACTTCATAGTTTTTATGTATCTCTAGGATCTAAAATCGGACATTTGGCACTAGTAAACACTCTTTGAGCGAATTCTCACCAATACACATGTAATTTACATTGTTTACATAACCATGGCATTCCGTACTCCGAACATGTTTCATGCATCTGTGATTCCTCAAACATGCATTTCTGAGTTGTGAACATGCGCATGACAGATGTTCCAACCACCAAAAAATTTACCTATGCACCTTGAAATATTTACTTAGACTTCGTTGCTTCTTCCTTTCACCAGTTTCAAGAATCACACTTTGATCCCAGAAAAACCCTCTTGGAGCGAATTCTACCCTAGAGATATGTAATTTGAATAGATTCCACCTAAATGATATTCCGTGTTCCGTACATGCTACATGCATGACGGATTCGACAAACATGCATTCCTGATTTGAGAGCATGTGGATTACTGCTCTTTCATCCTCTATAAAAACAATATTTTCATCTAGACACGTGTACCCATTTTCACAGCCTTTTCCTAACACCAGTTTCGAACTCGTGCATTTTTCTCAGAAAAATACTTCTGCAGCGATTTCCACCAAACAGATATGTAATTTACATGAATTCCATCAACATGGCATTCCGGGTTCCGTACATGCTACATGCATGACGGATTCGGCAAACATGTGTTTCTGAGATCTCAGCATGTGGATTACTGACCTTTCATCCAACAAACAAGACATATATACACTTAGAAATATTTACTCTGACTGCATAGGTTTTTTCTGTCACCAGGTACTAAAATCGGACATTTGGCACTAGAAAAGCCTCTTTGAGCGTATTCTCACCAATACACATGTAATTCACATTGTTTACATAACCATGGCATTCCATATTCCGAACATGTTTCATGCAATACCGATTCCTCAAACATGCATTTCTGAGTTGTGAATATGCTCATGACTGATGTTTCTATCATTACAAGTTACCTATGCACTTAAATATATATACATTGTCTTCGTAGTTTCTTCATATCACCAGGTTCAAGAATCACACTTTGATCCCAGAAAAACCCTCTTGAGGGAATAATACCTTAGAGATATGTAATTTGAATAGATTCTATCTACATGATATTCCGTGTTCCGTACATGCTACATGCATGACGGATTCGAAAAACATGCATTCCTGAGATGAGTGCATGTGGATTACTGATGTTTCATCCTCTATAAATGGAAAATTTTCTTCTAGAGACGTGTAAATATTTTCACAAGCTTTATCTAACACCAGTTTAGAATTCGTGCATTTTTCACAGAAAAATACTTCTGGAGCGATTTCCAACTAACAGATATGTAATTTAAATGCATTCCATCAACAGGGCATTCCGGATTCCGTAAATGCTACACGCATGACGGATTCGGCAAACATGCGTTTCTGAGTTGTGAGCATGTGGATTAGTGAACTTTCATCCACCAAACAAGGCATATATACACTTTGAAATACTTACTCTGAATTCATAAGTTTTTTGTATCACCAGGTTCTAAAATCGGACATTTGGCAGTAGAAAACACTCTTTGAGCGAATTCTCACCAATACACATGTAATTTACATTGTTTACATAACCATGGCATTCCGTATTCCGAACATGATTCATGCATCACGAATTCCTCAAATTGCATTTCTGAGCTGTGAACATGCACATGACAGATATTTCAACCACCAAACAAGTTACTTATGCCCTTTGAAATATTTCCCTGGACTTCGTTGCTTCTCCTATCACCACTTTCATGAATCACACTTTGATCCCAGAAAAACCCTCTTGGAGCGAATTCTACCCTAAAGATATGTAATTTGAATAGATTCCTTCAAAATGATATTCCGCGTTCCGTACATGCTACATGCATGACGGATACGAAAAACATGCATTCCTGATTTGAGAGCATGTGGATTACTGCTCTTTCATCCTCTATAAAAACAATATTTTCATCTAGACACGTGTACCCATTTTCACAGCCTTTTCCAAACACCAGTTTAGAACTCGTGCATTTTTCTCAGAAAAATACTTCTGCAGCGATTTCCACCAAACAGATATGTAATTTACATGAATTCCATCAACATGGCACCGGGTTCCGTACATGCTACATGCATGACGGATTCGGCAAACATGTGTTTCTGAGATCTCAGCATGTGGATTACTGACCTTTCATTCACCAAACAAGGCATAAATACACTTAGAAATATTTACTCAGACTTCATAGATTTTTTTAAGTCACCAGGTACTAAAATCAGACATTTGGCACTAGAAAAGCCTCTTTGAGCGAATTCTCACCAATACACATGTAATTTACATTGTTTACATAACCATTGCAGTCCGTATTCCGAACATGTTTCATGCATCACAGATTCCTCAAACATGCATTTCTGAGCTGTGAACATGCGTATAACAGATGTTTCAACCACCAAAAAAGTTACCTATGCACTTTGAAATGTTTCCTTAGACTTCGTTGCTTCTTCATTTCACCAGTTTCAAGAATCACACTTTGATCCCAGAAAAACCCTCTTGGAGCGAATTCTACCCTAGAGATATGTAATTTGAATAGATTCCATCTAAATGATATTCAGTGTTCCGTACATGCTACATGCATGACGGATTTGACAAACATGCATTCCTGAGTTGAAAGCATGTGGATTACTGACCTTTCATCCACCAAACAAGGCATATATACACTTTGAAATATTTACTCTGACTTCATAGGTTTTTTGTATCACTAGGTTCTAAAATCGGACATTTGGCACTAGCAAACACTCTTTGAGCGAATTCTCACCAATACACATTTAATTTACATTGTTTACATAACCATGGCATTCCGTATTCCGAACATGTTTCATGCAATACCGATTCCTCAAACATGCATTTCTGAGTTGTGAATATGCTCATGACAGATGTTTCAATCATTACAATTTATAATGCACTTAAATATATATACTTTGTCTTTGTAGCTTCTTCCTATAACCAGGATCAAGAATCACACTTTGAAACCAGAAACACCCTCTTGGAGCGAATTCTACCCTAGAGATATGTAATTTAAATAGATTCTATCTACATGAATTCCGTGTTCCGTACATGCTACATGCAAGAACGATTCGAAAAACATGCATTCCTGAGATGAGTGCATGTGGATTACTGATGTTTCATCCTCTATAAATGGAAAATTTTCTTCAAGAAAGTGTACAGATTTTCAAAAGGTTTCCCTAACACCCGTTTTGAATTCGTGCATTTTTCACAGAAAAATAATTCTGGAGCGATTTCCACCTAACAGATATGTAATTTAAATGCATTCCATCAACAGGGCATTCCGGATTCCGTAAATGCTACACGCAAGACGGATTCGGCAAACATGCGTTTCTGAGTTGTGAGCATGTGGATTAGTGAACTTTCATCCACCAAACAAGGCATATATACACTTTGAAGTATTTACTCTGACTTCATAAGTTTTTTGTATCACCAGGTTCTAAAATCGGACATTTGGCAGAAGAAAACACTCTTTGAGCGAATTCTCACCAATACACATATAATTTACATTGTTTACATAACCATGGCATTCCGTATTCCGAACATGATTCATGCATCACGAATTCCTCAAATTGCATTTCTGAGCTGTGAACATGCACATGACAGATATTTCAACCACCAAAAAGTTACTTATGCCGTTTGAAATATTTCCTTGGACTTCGTTGCTTCTCCTATCACCACTTTCAAGAATCACAATTTGATCCCAGAAATACCCTCTTGGAGCGAATTCTACCATAGAGATATGTAATTTGAATAGATTCCTTCAACATGATATTCCGTGTTCCGTACATGTTACATGCATGACGGATTCGACAAACATGCATTCCTGAGTTGAGGACATGTGGATTACTGATTTTTCATCCTCTATAAAAGGAATAATTTCATATAGACTTGTGTACACATTTTCACAAGCTTTCCCTAACACCAGTTTTGAATTCATGCATTTTTCACCGAAGAATACTTCTGGAGTGTATCCAACCTAATAGATATACAATTTACATGAATTCCATCAACATGGCATTCCGGGTTCCTTACATGATACATGCATGACGGATTCGGAAACATGAGTTTCTGAGTTGTGAGCATGTGAATTAGTGAACTTTCGTCCAACAAACAAGGCATATATACACTTTGAAATATTTACTATGACTTCATAGTTTTTATGTATCTCTAGGATCTAAAATCGGACATTTGGCACTAGTAAACACTCTTTGAGCGAATTCTCACCAATACACATGTAATTTACATTGTTTACATAACCATGGCATTCCGTACTCCGAACATGTTTCATGCATCTCTGATTCCTCAAACATGCATTTCTGAGTTGTGAACATGCGCATGACAGATGTTCCAACCACCAAAAAATTTACCTATGCACCTTGAAATATTTACTTAGACTTCGTTGCTTCTTCCTTTCACCAGTTTCAAGAATCACACTTTGATCCCAGAAAAACCCTCTTGGAGCGAATTCTACCCTAGAGATATGTAATTTGAATAGATTCCACCTAAATGATATTCCGTGTTCCGTACATGCTACATGCATGACGGATTCGACAAACATGCATTCCTGATTTGAGAGCATGTGGATTACTGCTCTTTCATCCTCTATAAAAACAATATTTTCATCTAGACACGTGTACCCATTTTCACAGCCTTTTCCTAACACCAGTTTCGAACTCGTGCATTTTTCTCAGAAAAATACTTCTGCAGCGATTTCCACCAAACAGATATGTAATTTACATGAATTCCATCAACATGGCATTCCGGGTTCCGTACATGCTACATGCATGACGGATTCGGCAAACATGTGTTTCTGAGATCTCAGCATGTGGATTACTGACCTTTCATCCAACAAACAAGACATATATACACTTAGAAATATTTACTCTGACTGCATAGGTTTTTTCTGTCACCAGGTACTAAAATCGGACATTTGGCACTAGAAAAGCCTCTTTGAGCGTATTCTCACCAATACACATGTAATTCACATTGTTTACATAACCATGGCATTCCATATTCCGAACATGTTTCATGCAATACCGATTCCTCAAACATGCATTTCTGAGTTGTGAATATGCTCATGACTGATGTTTCTATCATTACAAGTTACCTATGCACTTAAATATATATACATTGTCTTCGTAGTTTCTTCATATCACCAGGTTCAAGAATCACACTTTGATCCCAGAAAAACCCTCTTGAGGGAATAATACCTTAGAGATATGTAATTTGAATAGATTCTATCTACATGATATTCCGTGTTCCGTACATGCTACATGCATGACGGATTCGAAAAACATGCATTCCTGAGATGAGTGCATGTGGATTACTGATGTTTCATCCTCTATAAATGGAAAATTTTCTTCTAGAGACGTGTAAATATTTTCACAAGCTTTATCTAACACCAGTTTAGAATTCGTGCATTTTTCACAGAAAAATACTTCTGGAGCGATTTCCAACTAACAGATATGTAATTTAAATGCATTCCATCAACAGGGCATTCCGGATTCCGTAAATGCTACACGCATGACGGATTCGGCAAACATGCGTTTCTGAGTTGTGAGCATGTGGATTAGTGAACTTTCATCCACCAAACAAGGCATATATACACTTTGAAATACTTACTCTGAATTCATAAGTTTTTTGTATCACCAGGTTCTAAAATCGGACATTTGGCAGTAGAAAACACTCTTTGAGCGAATTCTCACCAATACACATGTAATTTACATTGTTTACATAACCATGGCATTCCGTATTCCGAACATGATTCATGCATCACGAATTCCTCAAATTGCATTTCTGAGCTGTGAACATGCACATGACAGATATTTCAACCACCAAACAAGTTACTTATGCCCTTTGAAATATTTCCCTGGACTTCGTTGCTTCTCCTATCACCACTTTCATGAATCACACTTTGATCCCAGAAAAACCCTCTTGGAGCGAATTCTACCCTAAAGATATGTAATTTGAATAGATTCCTTCAAAATGATATTCCGTGTTCCGTACATGCTACATGCATGACGGATACGAAAAACATGCATTCCTGATTTGAGAGCATGTGGATTACTGCTCTTTCATCCTCTATAAAAACAATATTTTCATCTAGACACGTGTACCCATTTTCACAGCCTTTTCCAAACACCAGTTTAGAACTCGTGCATTTTTCTCAGAAAAATACTTCTGCAGCGATTTCCACCAAACAGATATGTAATTTACATGAATTCCATCAACATGGCACCGGGTTCCGTACATGCTACATGCATGACGGATTCGGCAAACATGTGTTTCTGAGATCTCAGCATGTGGATTACTGACCTTTCATTCACCAAACAAGGCATAAATACACTTAGAAATATTTACTCAGACTTCATAGATTTTTTTAAGTCACCAGGTACTAAAATCAGACATTTGGCACTAGAAAAGCCTCTTTGAGCGAATTCTCACCAATACACATGTAATTTACATTGTTTACATAACCATTGCAGTCCGTATTCCGAACATGTTTCATGCATCACAGATTCCTCAAACATGCATTTCTGAGCTGTGAACATGCATATAACAGATGTTTCAACCACCAAAAAAGTTACCTATGCACTTTGAAATGTTTCCTTAGACTTCGTTGCTTCTTCATTTCACCAGTTTCAAGAATCACACTTTGATCCCAGAAAAACCCTCTTGGAGCGAATTCTACCCTAGAGATATGTAATTTGAATAGATTCCATCTAAATGATATTCAGTGTTCCGTACATGCTACATGCATGACGGATTTGACAAACATGCATTCCTGAGTTGAAAGCATGTGGATTACTGACCTTTCATCCACCAAACAAGGCATATATACACTTTGAAATATTTACTCTGACTTCATAGGTTTTTTGTATCACTAGGTTCTAAAATCGGACATTTGGCACTAGCAAACACTCTTTGAGCGAATTCTCACCAATACACATTTAATTTACATTGTTTACATAACCATGGCATTCCGTATTCCGAACATGTTTCATGCAATACCGATTCCTCAAACATGCATTTCTGAGTTGTGAATATGCTCATGACAGATGTTTCAATCATTACAATTTACTATGCACTTAAATATATATACTTTGTCTTTGTAGCTTCTTCCTATTACCAGGATCAAGAATCACACTTTGATACCAGAAACACCCTCTTGGAGCGAATTCTACCCTAGAGATATGTAATTTGAATAGATTCTATCTACATGAATTCCGTGTTCCGTACATGCTACATGCAAGAACGATTCGAAAAACATGCATTCCTGAGATGAGTGCATGTGGATTACTGATGTTTCATCCTCTATAAATGGAAAATTTTCTTCAAGAAAGTGTACAGATTTTCAAAAGCTTTCCCTAACACCAGTTTTGAATTCATGCATTTTTCACCGAAGTATACTTCTGGAGTGTATGCAACCTAATAGATATACAATTTACATGAATTCCATCAACATGGCATTCCGGGTTCCGTACATGATACATGCATGACGGATTCGAGAAACATGAGTTTCTGAGTTGTGAGCATGTGATTTAGTGAACTTTCATCCAACAAACAAGGCATATATACACTTTGAAATATTTACTATGACTTCATAGTCTTTATGTATCTCTAGGTTCTAAAATCGGACATTTGGCACTAGCAAACACTCTTTGAGCGAATTCTCACCAATACACATGTAATTTACATTGTTTACATAACCATGGCATTCCGTACTCCGAACATGTTTCATGCATCTCTGATTCCTCAAACATGCATTTCTGAGCTGTGAACATGCACGTGACAGATATTTCAACCTCCAAAAAAGTTACTTATGCCCTTTGAAATAATTCCCTGGACTTCGTTGCTTCTCCTATCACCACTTTCAAGAATCACATTTTGATCCCAGAAAAACCCTCTTGGAGCGAATTCTACCCTAGAGATATGTAATTTGAATAGATTCCTTCAACATGATATTCCGTGTTCCGTACATGTTACATGCATGACGGATTCGACAAATATGCATTCCAGAGTTGAGAGCATGTGGATTACTGATTTTTCATCCTCTATAAAAGGAATAATTTCATATAGACTCGTGTACACATTTTCACAAGCTTTCCCTAACACAAGTTTTGAATTCTTGCTTTTTTCACAGAAGAATACTTCTGGAGTGTATTCAACCTAATAGATATATAATTTACATGAATTCCATCAACATGGCATTCCGGGTTCCGTACATGATACATGAATTACGGATTCGAGAAACATGAGTTTCTGAGTTGTGAGCATGTGGATTAGTGAACTTTCATCCACCAAACAAGGCATATATACACTTTGAAATATTTACTATGACTTCATAGGATTTTTGTATCACTAGGTTTTAAAATCGGACATTTGGCACTACAAAACACTCTTTGAGCGAATTCTCACCAATACACATGTAATTCACATTGTTTACATAACCATGACGTTCCGAATTCCGAACATGTTTCATGAATCACGGATTCCTCAAACATGCATTTCTGAGCTGTGAACATTCGCATGACAGATGTTTCAAACACCAAAAAAGTTACCTATGCACTTTGAAATATTAGTTACACTTCGTTGCTTCTTCCTTTCACCAGTATCAAGAATCACACTTTGATCCCAGAAAAACCCTCTTGGAGCGAATTCTACCCTAGAGATATGTAATTTGAATACATTCCATCTAAATGATATTCAGTGTTCCGTACATGCTACATGCATTACGAATTTGACAAACATGCATTCCTGAGTTGAAAGCATGTGGATTACAGATCTTTCATCCTCTATAAAAACAATATTTTCATCTAGACACGTGTACACATTTTCACAATCTTTTCCTAAAACCAGATTCGAACTCATGCATTTTTCTCAGAAAAATACTTCTGGAGCGATTTCCACCAAACAGATATGTAATTTACATGAATTCCATCAACATGGTATTCCGGGTTCGGTACATGCTACATGTATGACGGATTCGGCAAACATGTGTTTCTGAGATCTCAGCATGTGGATTACTGACCTTTCATTCACCAAACAAGGCATACATACACTTAGAAATATTCACTCAGACTTCATAGATTTTTTTAAGTCACCAGGTACTAAAATCAGACATTGGGCACTAGAAAAGCCTCTTTGAGCGAATTCTCACCAATACACATATAATTTACATTGTTTACATAACCATTGCAGTCCGTATTCCGAACATGTTTCATGCATCACAGATTCCTCAAACATGCATTTCTGAGTTGTGAACATGCGTATAACAGATGTTTCAACCACCAAAAAAGTTACCTATGCACTTTGAAATGTTTCCTTAGACTTCGTTGCTTCTTCACATCACCAGTTTCAAGAATCACACTTTGATCCCAGAAAAACCCTCTTGGAGCGAATTCTACCCTAGAGATATGTCATTTGAATAGATTCCATCTAAATGATATTCAGTGTTCCGTACATGCTACATGCATGACGGATTTGACAAACATGCATTCCTGAGTTGAAAGCATGTGGATTACTGACCTTTCATCCACCAAACAAGGCATATATACACTTTGAAATATTTACTCTGACTTCATAGGTTTTTTGTATCACTAGGTTCTAAAATCGGACATTTGGCACTAGCAAACACTCTTTGAGCGAATTCTCACCAATACACATTTAATTTACATTGTTTACATAACCATGGCATTCCGTATTCCGAACATGTTTCATGCAATACCGATTCCTCAAACATGCATTTCTGAGTTGTGAATATGCTCATGACAGATGTTTCAATCATTACAATTTACTACGCACTTAAATATATATACTTTGTCTTTGTAGCTTCTTCCTATTACCAGGATCAAGAATCACACTTTGATACCAGAAACACCCTCTTGGAGCGAATTCTACCCTAGAGATATGTAATTTGAATAGATTCTATCTACATGAATTCCGTGTTCCGTACATGCTACATGCAAGAACGATTCGAAAAACATGCATTCCTGAGATGAGTGCATGTGGATTACTGATGTTTCATCCTCTATAAATGGAAAATTTTCTTCAAGAAAGTGTACAGATTTTCAAAAGCTTTCCCTAACACCAGTTTTGAATTAGTGCATTTTTCACAGAAAAATAATTCTGGAGCGATTTCCACCTAACAGATATGTAATTTAAATGCATTCCATCAACAGGGCCTTCCGGATTCCGTAAATGCTACACGCATGACGGATTCGGCAAACATGCGTTTCTGAGTTGTGAGCATGTGGATTAGTGAACTTTCATCCACCAAACAAGGCATATATACACTTTGAAATACTTACTCTGAATTCATAAGTGTTTTGTATCACCAGGTTCTAAAATCGGACATTTGGCAGTAGAAAACACTCTTTGAGCGAATTCTCACCAATACACATGTAATTTACATTGTTTACATAACCATGGCATTCCGTATTCCGAACATGATTCATGCATCACGAATTCCTCAAATTGCATTTCTGAGCTGTGAACATGCACATGACAGATATTTCAACCACCAAACAAGTTACTTATGCCCTTTGAAATATTTCCCTGGACTTCGTTGCTTCTCCTATCACCACTTTCATGAATCACACTTTGATCCCAGAAAAACCCTCTTGGAGCGAATTCTACCCTAAAGATATGTAATTTGAATAGATTCCTTCAAAATGATATTCCGTGTTCCGTACATGCTACATGCATGACGGATAAGAAAAACATGCATTCCTGATTTGAGAGCATGTGGATTACTGCTCTTTCATCCTCTATAAAAACAATATTTTCATCTAGACACGTGTACCCATTTTCACAGCCTTTTCCTAACACCAGTTTCGAACTCGTGCATTTTTCTCAGAAAAATACTTCTGCAGCGATTTCCACCAAACAGATATGTAATTTACATGAATTCCATCAACATGGCATTCCGGGTTCCGTACATGCTACATGCATGACGGATTCGGCAAACATGTGTTTCTGAGATCTCAGCATGTGGATTACTGACCTTTCATCCAACAAACAAGACATATATACACTTAGAAATATTTACTCTGACTGCATAGGTTTTTTCTGTCACCAGGTACTAAAATCGGACATTTGGCACTAGAAAAGCCTCTTTGAGCGTATTCTCACCAATACACATGTAATTCACATTGTTTACATAACCATGGCATTCCATATTCCGAACATGTTTCATGCAATACCGATTCCTCAAACATGCATTTCTGAGTTGTGAATATGCTCATGACTGATGTTTCTATCATTACAAATTACCTATGCACTTAAATATATATACATTGAATTCGTAGTTTCTTCATATCACCAGGTTCAAGAATCACACTTTGATCCCAGAAAAACCCTCTTGAGGGAATAATACCTTAGAGATATGTAATTTGAACAGATTCTATCTACATGAAATTCCGTGTTCCGTACATGCTACATGCATGACGGATTCGAAAAACATGCATTCCTGAGATGAGTGCATGTGGATTACTGATGTTTCATCCTCTATAAATGGAAAATTTTCTTCTAGAGATGTGTAAATATTTTCACAAGCTTTATCTAACACCAGTTTAGAATTCATGCATTTTTCACAGAAAAATACTTCTGGAGCGATTTCCACCTAACAGATATGTAATTTAAATGCATTCCATCAACAGGGCATTCCGGATTCCGTAAATGCTACACGCATGACGGATTCGGCAAACATGTGTTTCTGAGTTGTGAGCATGTGGTTTAGTGAACTTTCATCCACCAAACAAGGCATATATACACTTTGAAATACTTACTCTGAATTCATAAGTTTTTTGTATCACCAGGTTCTAAAATCGGACATTTGGCAGTAGAAAACACTCTTTGAGCGAATTCTCACCAATACACATGTAATTTACATTGTTTACATAATCATGGCATTCCGTATTCCGAACATGATTCATGCATCACGAATTCCTCAAATTGCATTTCTGAGCTGTGAACATGCACATGACAGATATTTCAACCACCAAACAAGTTACTTATGCCCTTTTATATATTTCCCTGGACTTCGTTGCTTCTCATATCACCACTTTCAAGAATCACACTTTGATCCCAGAAAAACCCTCTTGGAGCGAATTCTACCCTAGAGATATGTAATTTGAATAGATTCCATCTAAATGATATTCAGTGTTCCGTACATGCTACATGCATGACGGATTTGACAAACATGCATTCCTGAGTTGAAAGCATGTGGATTACTGACCTTTCATCCACCAAACAAGGCATATATACACTTTGAAATATTTACTCTGACTTCATAGGTTTTTTGTATCACTAGGTTCTAAAATCGGACATTTGGCACTAGCAAACACTCTTTGAGCGAATTCTCACCAATACACATTTAATTTACGTTGTTTACATAACCATGGCATTCCGTATTCCGAACATGTTTCATGCAATACCGATTCCTCAAACATGCATTTCTGAGTTGTGAATATGCTCATGACAGATGTTTCAATCATTACAATTTACTACGCACTTAAATATATATACTTTGTCTTTGTAGCTTCTTCCTATTACCAGGATCAAGAATCACACTTTGATACCAGAAACACCCTCTTGGAGCGAATTCTACCCTAGAGATATGTAATTTGAAAAGTTTCTATCTACATGAATTCCGTGTTCCGTACATGCTACATGCAAGAACGATTCGAAAAACATGCATTCCTGAGATAAGTGCATGTGGATTACTGATGTTTCATCCTCTATAATTGGAAAATTTTCTTCAAGAAAGTGTACAGATTTTCAAAAGCTTTCCCTAACACCAGTTTTGAATTCGTGCATTTTTCACAGAAAAATAATTCTGGAGCGATTTCCACCTAACAGATATGTAATTTAAATGCATTCCATCAACAGGGCATTCCGGATTCCGTAAATGCTACACGCAAGACGGATTCGGCAAACATGCGTTTCTGAGTTGTGAGCATGTGGATTAGTGAACTTTCATCCACCAAACAAGGCATATAAACACTTTGAAATATTTACTCTGACTTCATAAGTTTTTTGTATCACCAGGTTCTAAAATCGGACATTTGGCACTACAAAACACTCTTTGAGCGAATTCTCACCAATACACTTGAAATTTACATTGTTTACATAACCATGGCATTCCGTATTCGGAACATGTTTCATGCATCATGGACTCCTCAAACATGCATTCCTGAGCTGTGAACATGCGCATGACACATGTTTCAACCACCAAAAAAGTTACCTATGCACTTTGAAATATTTACTTAGACTTCATTGCTTCTTCCTTTCACCAGTTTCAAGAATCACACTTTGATCCCAGAAAAACCCTCTTGGAGCGAATTCTACCCTAGAGATATGTAATTTGAATAGATTCCTTCAACATGATATTCCGTGTTCCGTACATGTTACATGCATGACGGATTCGACAAACATCCATTCCTGAGTTGAGAGCATGTGGATTACTGATTTTTCATCCTCTATAAAAGGAATAATTTCATATAGATTCGTGTACACATTTTCACAAGCTTTCCCTAACACCAGTTTTGAATTCATGCATTTTTCACCGAAGAATACTTCTGGAGTGTATTCAACCTAATAGATATATAATTTACATGAATTCCATCATCATGGCATTCCGGGTTCCGTACATGATACATGCATGACGGATTCGAGAAACATGTGTTTCTGAGTTGTGAGCATGTGGATTAGTGAACTTTCATCCACCAAACAAGGCATATATACACTTTGAAATATTTACTCTGACTTCATAGGTTTTTTGTATCACTAGGTTCTAAAATCGGACATTTGGCACTACAAAACACTCTTTGAGCGAATTCTCACCAATACACATGTAATTTACATTGTTTACATAATCATGGCATTCCGTACTCCGAACATGTTTCATGCAATACCGATTCCTCAAACATGCATTTCTGAGTTGTGAATATGCTCATGACTGATGTTTCTATCATTACAAGTTACCTATGCACTTAAATATATATACATTGTCTTCGTAGCTTCTTCATATCACCAGGTTCAAAAATCACACTTTGATCCCAGAAAAACCCTCTTGAGGGAATAATACCTTAGAGATATGTAATTTGAATAGATTCTATCTACATGATATTCCATGTTCCGTACATGCTACATGCATGACAGATTCGAAAAACATGCATTCCTGAGATGAGTGCATGTGGAATACTGATGTTTCATCCTCTATAAATGGAAAATTTTCTTCTAGAGACGTTTAAATATTTTCACAAGCTTTATCTAACACCAGTTTAGAATTCGTGCATTTTTCACACAAAAATACTTCTGGAGCGATTTCCACCTAACAGATATGTAATTTAAATGCATTCCATCAACAGGGCATTCCGGATTCCGTAAATGCTACACGCATGACGGATTCGGCAAACATGCGTTTCTGAGTTGTGAGCATGTGGATTAGTGAACTTTCATCCAACAAACAAGGCATATATACACTTTGAAATACTTACTCTGAATTCATAAGTTTTTTGTATCACCAGGTTCTAAAATCGGACATTTGGCAGTAGAAAACACTCTTTGAGCGAATTCTCACCAATACACATGTAATTTACATTGTTTACATAACCATGGCATTCCGTATCCCGAACATGATTCATCCATCACGGATTCCTCAAATTGCATTTCTGAGCTGTGAACATGCACATGACAGATATTTCAACCACCAAACAATTTACTTATGCCCTTTGAAATAATTCCCTGGACTTCGTTGCTTCTCCTATCACCACTTTCAAGAATCACACTTTGATCCCAGAAAAACCCTCTTGGAGCGAATTCTACCCTAGAGATATGTAATTTGAATAGATTCCTTCAACATGATATTCCGTGTTCCGTACATGTTACATGCATGACGGATTCGACAAATATGCATTCCAGAGTTGAGAGCATGTGGATTACTGATTTTTCATCCTCTATAAAAGGAATAATTTCATATAGACACGTGTACACATTTTCACAAGCTTTCCCTAACACAAGTTTCGAATTCTTGCTTTTTTCACAGAAGAATACTTCTGGAGTGTATTCAACCTAATAGATATATAATTTACATGAATTCCATCAACATGGCATTCCGGGTTCCGTACATGAGAGATGAATTACGGATTCGAGAAACATGAGTTTCTGAGTTGTGAGCATGTGGATTAGTGAACTTTCATCCACCAAAGAAGGCATATATTACCCTTTGAAATATTTACTCTGACTTCATAAGTTTTTTGTATCACCAGGTTCTAAAATCGGACATTAGGCAGTAGAAAACACTCTTTGAGCGAATTCTCACCAATACACATGTAATTTACATTGTTTACATAACCATGTCATTCCGAATTCCAAACATGTTTCATGAATCACGGATTTCTCAAACATGCATTTCTGAGCTGTGAACATGCGCATGACAGATGTTACAAACACCAAAAAAGTTACCTATTCACTTTGAAATATTTACTTAGAGTTCGTTGCTTCTTCCTTTTACCAGTATCAAGAATCACACTTTGATCCCAGAAAAACCCTCTTGGAGCGAATTCTACCCTAGAGATATGTAATTTGAATACATTCCATCTAAATGATATTCAGTGTTCCGTACATGCTACATGAATTACGAATTTGACAAACATGCATTCATGAGTTGAGAGCATGTGGATTACTGATCTTTCATCCTCTATAAAAACAATATTTTCATCTAGACACGTGTACACATTTTCACAATCTTTTCCTAAAACCAGATTCGAACTCATGCATTTTTCTCAGAAAAATACTTCTGGAGTGATTTCCACCAAACAGATATGTAATTTACATGAATTCCATCAACATGGTATTCCGGGTTCCGTACATGCTACATGCATGACGGATTCGAAAAACATGCATTCTTGAGTTGAGAGCATGTGGATTACTGATGTTTCATCCTCTATAAAAGAAAAATTTTCTTCTAGACACGTGTACAGATTTTCACAAGCTTTATCTAACACCAGTTTAGAATTCGTGCATTTTTCACACAAAAATACTTCTGGAGCGATTTCCACCTAACAGATATGTAATTCAAATGCATTCCATCAACAGGGCATTCTGGATTCCGTAAATGCTACACGCATGACGGATTCGGCAAACATGCGTTTCTGAGTTGTGAGCATGTGGATTAGTGAACTTTCATCCACCAAACAAGGTATATATACAGTTTTAAATATTTATTGTGACTTCATAAGTTTTTGTATCACCAGGTTCTAAAATCGGACATTTGGCACTAGAAAACACTCTTTGAGCGAATTCTCACCAATACACATGTAATTTACATTGTTTACATAACCATGGCATTCCATATTCCGAACATGATTCATGCAATGCCGATTCCTCAAACATGCATTTCTGAGTTGTGAATATGCTCATGACAGATGTTTCAATCATTACAAGTTACCTATGCACTTAAATATATATACTTTGTATTCGTAGTTTCTTCATATCACCAGGTTCAAGAATCACAATTTGATCCCAGAAAAACCCTCTTGGAGCGAATGCTACCTTAGAGATATGTAATTTGAATAGATACTATCTACATGATATTCCGTGTTCCGTACATGTTATATGCATGACGGATTCGACAAACATGCATTCCTGAGTTGAGAGCATGTGGATTACTGATCTTTCATCCTCTATAAAAGGAAAATTTTCATCTAGACACGTGTACCCATTTTCACAATCTTTTCCTAACACCAGGTTTGAACTCGTGCATTTTTCTCAGAAAAATACTTCTGGGGCGATTTCCACCAAACAGATATTTAATTTACATGAATTCCATCAACATGGCATTCCGGGTTCCGTACATGCTACATGCATGACGGATTCGGCAAACATGAGTTTCTGAGATCTCAGCATGTGGATTACTGACCTTTCATCCACCAAACAAGGCATATATGCACTTAGAAATATTTACTCAGACTTCAAAGATTTTTTTATGTCACCAGGTACTAAAACCAGACATTTGGCACTAGAAAAGCCTCTTTCAGCGAATTCTCACCAATACACATGTAATTTACAATGTTTACACAACCATGGCATTCCGTACTACGAACATGTTTCATGCATCTCTGATTCCTCAAACATGCATTTCTGAGCTGTGAACATGCGTATGTCAGATGTATCAACTACCAAAAAAGTTACTTATGCACTTTGAAATGTTTACTTAGACTTCGTTGCTTCTTCCTTTCACCAGTTTCAAGAATCACACTTTGATCCCAGAAAAACCCTCTTGGAGCGAATTCTACCCTAGAGATATGTAATTTGAATAGATTCCATCTAAATGATATTCAGTGTTCCGTACATGCTACATGCATGACGGATTTGACAAACATGCATTCCTGAATTGAGAGCATGTGAATTACTGATCTTTCATCCTCTATAAATACAATAGTTTCATCTAGACACGTGTACCCATTTTTACAATCTTTTCCAAACACCAGTTTTGAACTCATGCATTTTTCTCAGAAAAATACTTCTGGAGCGATTTCCACCAAACAGATATGTAATTTACATGAATTCCATCAATATGGCTTTCCGGGTTCCGTACATGCTACATGCATGACGGATTCGGCAAACATGTGTTTCTGAGATCTCAGCATGTGGATTACTGACCTTTCATCCACCAAACAAGGCATATATACACTTTGAAATATTTACTCTGACTTCATAGGTTTTTTGTATCACTAGGTTCTAAAATCGGACATTTGGCACTAGCAAACACTCTTTGAGCGAATTCTCACCAATACACATTTAATTTACATTGTTTACATAACCATGGCATTCCATATTCCGAACATGTTTCGTGCAATACCGATTCCTCAAACATGCATTTCTGAGTTGTGAATATGCTCATGACAGATGTTTTAATCATTACAATTTACCTATGCACTTAAATATATATACTTTGTCTTTGAAGCTTCTTCCTATTACCAGGTTCAAGAATCAAACTTTGATACCAGAAACACCCTCTTGGAGCGAGTTCTACCCTAGAGATATGTAATTTGAATAGATTCTATCTACATGATATTCCGTGTCCGTACATGCTACATGCATGACGGATTCGAAAAACATGCATTCCTGAGTTGAGAGCATGTGGATTACTGATGTTTCATCCTCTATAAAAGGAAAATTTTCTTCTAGACACGTGTACAGATTTTCACAACCTTTATCTAACACCAGTTTAGAATTCGTGCATTTTTCACAGAAAAATACTTCTGGAGCGGTTTCCACCTAACAGATATGTAATTTAAATGCATTCCATCAACAGGGCATTCCGGATTCCGTAAATGCTACACGCATGACGGATTCGGCAAACATGCGTTTCTGAGTTGTGAGCAAGTGGATTGGTGAACTTTCATCCACCAAACAAGGTATATATACACTTTTAAATATTTACTCTGACTTCATAACTTTTTCTATCACCAGGTTCTAAAATCGGACATTTGGCACTAGAAAACACTCCTTGAGCGAATTCTCACCAATACACATGTAATTTACATTGTTTACATAACCATGGCATTCCATATTCCGAACATGTTTCATGCAATGCCGATTCCTCAAACATGCATTTCTGAGTTGTGAATATACTCATGACAGATGTTTCAATCATTACAAGTTACCTATGCACTTAAATATATATACATTTTATTCGTAGTTTCTTCATATCATCAGGTTCAAGAATCACACTTTGATCCCAGAAAAACCCTCTTGGAGCGAATGCTACCTTAGAGATATGTAATTTGAATAGATTCTATCTACATGATATTCCGTGTTCCGTACATGTTATATGCATGACGGATTCGACAAACATGCATTCCTGAGTTGAGAGCATGTGGATTATTGATCTTTCATCCTGTATAAAAGGAAAATTTTCATCTAGACACGTGTACCCATTTTCACAATCTTTCCCTAACACCAGTTTTGAAATCGTGCATTTTTCTCAGAAAAATACTTCTGGAGCGATTTCCACCAAACAGGTATGTAATTTTCATGAATTCCATCAACATTGCATTCCGGGTTCCGTACAAGCTACATGCATGATGGATTCGGCAAACATGTGTTTCTGAGATCTCAGCATGTGGATTACTGACCTTTCATCCACCAAACAAGGCATATATACACTTACAAAAATTTACTCTGACTTCATAGGTTTTTTCTGTCACCAGGTAATAAAATCGGACATTTGGCACTAGAAAAGCCTCTTTGAGCGAAATCTCACCAATACACATGTAATTTACATTGTTTACATAACCATGGCATTCCGTATTCCGAACATGTTTCATGCAATACCAATTCCTCAAACATGCATTTCTGAGTTGTGAATATGCTCATGACAGATGTTTAAATCATTACAAATTACCTATGCACTTAAATATATATATATTGTCTTTGAAGCTTCTTCCTATTACCAGGTTCAAGAATCACACTTTGATACCAGAAACACCCTCTTGGAGCGAATTCTACCCTAGAGATATGTAATTTGAATAGATTCTATCTACATGATATTCCGTGTTCCGTACATGCTACATGCAAGAACGATTCGAAAAACATGCATTCCTGAGATGAGTGCATGTGGATTACTGATGTTTCATCCTCTATAAAAGGAAAATTTCCTTCTAGACACTTGTACAGATTTTCAGAAGCTTTATCTAACACCAGTATAGGATTCGTGCATTTTTCACAGAAAAATACTTCTGGAGCGATTTCCACCTAACAGATATGTAATTTAAATGCATTCCATCAACAGGGCATTCCGGATTCCGTAAATGCTACACGCATGACGGATTCGGCAAACATGAGTTTCTGAGGTGTGAGCATGTGGATTAGTGAACTTTCATCCACCAAACAAGGCATATATACACTTTGAAATATTTACTGTGACTTCATAAGTTTTTTCTGTCACCAGGTACAAAAATCGGCATTTGGCAGTAGAAAACACTCTTTGAGAGAATTCTCACCAATACACATGAAATTTACATTGTTTACATAACCATGGCATTCCGTATTCGGAACATGTTTCATGCATCATGGACTCCTCAAACATGCATTCCTGAGCTGTGAACATGCGCATGACAGATGTTTCAACCACCAAAAAAGTTACCTATGCACTTTGAAATATTTACTTAGACTTCGTTGCTTCTTCCTTTCACCAGTTTCAAGAGTCACACTTTGATCCCAGAAAAACCCTCCTGGAGCGATTTCTACCCGAGAGATATGTAATTGGAATAGACTCCTTCAATATGATATTCCGTGTTCTGTACATGCTACATGCATGAAGGATTCGACAAACATGCATTCCTGAGTTGAGAGCATGTGGATTACTGATCTTTCATCCTCTATAAAAACAATATTTTCATCTAGACACGTGTACCCATTTTCACAGCCTTTTCCTAACACCAGTTTCGAACTCGTGCATTTTTCTCAGAAAAATACTTCTGGAGCGATTTCCACCAAACAGATATGTAATTTACATGAATTCCATCAACATGGCATTCCGGGTTCCGTACATGCTACATGCATGACGGATTCGGCAAACATGTGTTTCTGAGATCTCAGCATGTGGATTACTGACCTTTCATCCACCAAACAAGGCATATATACACTTAGATATATTTACTCTGACTTCATAGGTTTTTTCTGTCACCAGGTACTGAACTCGGACATTTGGCACTAGAAAAGCCTCTTTGAGCGAATTCTCACCAATACACATGTAATTCACATTGCTTACATAACCATGGCATTCCATATTCCGAACATGTTTCATGCAATACCGATTCCTCAATCATGCATTTCTGAGTTGTGTATATGCTCATGACTGATGTTTCAATCATTACAGTTTACACCTGCACTTAAATATATATACTTTGTCTTCTTAGCTTCTTCATATCACCAGGTTCAAGAATCACACTTTGATCCCAGATAAACCCTCTTGAGGGAATAATACCTTAGAGATATGTAATTTGAATAGATTCTATCTACATGGTATTCCGTGTTCTGTACATGCTACATGCATGACGGATTCGAAAAACATGCATTCCTGAGATGAGTGCATGCGGATTACTGATGTTTCATCCTCTATAAATGGAAAATCTTCTTCTAGACACGTGTAAGTATTTTCACAAGCTTTCCCTAACACCAGTTTTGAATTCGTGCATTTTTCACCGAAAAATACTTCTGGAGTGTATTCAACCTAATAGATATACAATTTACATGAATGCCATCAACATGGCATTCCGGGTTCCGTACATGATACATGCATGACGGATTCGAGAAACATGAGTTTCTGAGTTGTGAGCATGTGGATTAGTGAACTTTCATCCACCAAACAAGGCATATATACACTTTGAAATATTTACTATGACTTCATAGGTTTTTTGTAAATCTAGGTTCTAAAATCGGACATTTGGCAATAGAAAACACTCTTTGAGCAAATTCTCACCAATACACATGTAATTTACATTGTTTACATAACCATGGCATTCCGTACTCCGAACATGTTTCATGCATCTCTGATTCCTCAAACATGAACTTCTGAGCTGTGAACATGCACATGACAGATGTTTCAACCACCAAAAAATTTACCTATGCACCTTGAAATATTTAATTAGACTTCGTTGCTTCTTCCTTTCACCAGTTTCAAGAATCACACTTTGATCCCAGAAAAACCCTCTTGGAGCGAATTCTACCCTAGAGATATGTAATTTGAATAGATTCCATCTAAATGATATTCAGTGTTCCGTACATGCTATATGCATGACGGAATCGACAAACATGCATTCCTGATTTGAGAGCATGTGAATTACTGCTCTTTTATCCTCTATAAAAACAATATTTTCATCTTGACACGTGTACCCATTTTCACAGCCTTTTCCTAACACCAGTTTCGAACTCATGCATTTTTCTCAGAAAAATACTTCTGCAGCGATTTCCATCAAACAGATATGTAATTTACATGAATTCCATCAACATGGCATTCCGGGTTCCGTACATGCTACATGCATGACGGATTCGAGAAACATGTGTTTCTGAGATCTCAGCATGTGGATTACTGACCTTTCATCCACCAAACAAGGCATATATACACTTTGAAATATTTACTCTGACTGCATAGGTTTTTTCTGTCACCAGGTACTTAAATCGGACATTTGGCACTAGAAAAGCCTCTTTGAGCGTATTCTCACCAATACACATGTAATTCACATTGTTTACATAACCATGGCATTCCATATTCCGAACATGTTTCATGCAATACCGATTCCTCAAACATGCATTTCTGAGTTGTGAATATGCTCATGACTGATGTTTCTATCATTACAAGTTACCTATGCACTTAAATATATATACATTGTCTTCGTAGCTTCTTCATATCACCAGGTTCAAGAATCACACTTTGATCCCTGAAACACCCTCTTGGAGCGAATTCTACCCTAGAGATATATAATTTGAATAGATTCTATCTACATGATATTCCGTGTTCCGTACATGCTACATGCAAGAACGATTCGAAAAACATGCATTCCTGAGATGAGTGCATGTGGATTACTGATGTTTCATCCTCTATAAAAGGAAAATTTCCTTCTAGACACGTGTACAGATTTTCACAAGCTTTATCTAACACCAGTTTAGAATTCGTGCATTTTTCACAGAAAAATACTTCTGGAGCGATTTCCACCTAACAGATATGTAATTTAAATGCATTCCATCAACAGGGCATTCCGGATTCCGTAAATGCTACACACATGACGGATTCGGCAAACATGAGTTTCTGAGTTGTGAGCATGTGGATTAGTGAACTTTCATCCACCAAACAAGGCATATATACACATTGAAATATTTACTCTGACTTCATAAGTTTTTTCTGTCACCAGGTACAAAAATCGGACATTTGGCAGTAGAAAACACTCTTTGAGCGAATTCTCACCAATACACATGAAATTTACATTGTTTACATAAGCATGGCATTCCGTATTCTGAACATGTTTCATGCATCATGGACTCCTCAAACATGCATTCCTGAGCTGTGAACATGCGCATGACACATGTTTCAACCACCAAAAAGTTACCTATGCACTTTGAAATATTTACTTAGACTTCGTTGCTTCTTCCTTTCACCAGTTTCAAGAATCACACTTTGATCCCAGAAAAACCCTCCTGGAGCGATTTCTACCCGAGAGATATGTAATTGGAATAGACTCCTTCAATATGATATTCCGTGTTCCGTACATGCTACATGCATGACGGATTCGACAAACATGCATTCCTGAGTTGAGAGCATGTGGATTACTGATCTTTCATCCTCTATAAAAACAATATTTTCATCTAGACACGTGTACCCATTTTCACAGCCTTTTCCTAACACCAGTTTCGAACTCGTGCATTTTTCTCAGAAAAATACTTCTGGAGCGATTTCCACCAAACAGATATGTAATTTACATGAATTCCATCAACATGGCATTCCGGGTTCCGTACATGCTACATGCATGACGGATTCGGCAAACATGTGTTTCTGAGATCTCAGCATGTGGATTACTGACCTTTCATCCACCAAACAAGGCATATATACACTTTGAAATATTTACTCTGACTTCATAAGTTTTTTGTATCACCAGGTTCTAAAATCGGACATTTGGCACTACAAAACACTCTTTGAGCGAATTCTCACCAATACACTTGAAATTTACATTGTTTACATAACCATGGCATTCCGTATTCGGAACATGTTTCATGCATCATGGACTCCTCAAACATGCATTCCTGAGCTGTGAACATGCGCATGACACATGTTTCAACCACCAAAAAAGTTACCTATGAACTTTGAAATATTTACTTAGACTTCGTTGCTTCTTCCTTTCACCAGTTTCAAGAATCACACTTTGATCCCAGAAAAACCCTCCTGGAGCTACTTCTACCCCAGAGATATGTAATTGGAATAGACTCCTTCAATATGATATTCCGTGTTCCGTACATGCTACATGCATGACGGATTCGACAAACATGCATTCCTGAGTTGAGAGCATGTGGATTACTGATCTTTCATCCTCTATAAAAACAATATTTTCATCTAGACACGTGTACCCATTTTCACAGCCTTTTCCTAACACCAGTTTCGAACTCGTGCATTTTTCTCAGAAAAATACTTCTGGAGCGATTTCCACCAAACAGATATGTAATTTACATGAATTCCATCAACATGGCATTCCGGGTTCCGTACATGCTACATGCATGACGGATTCGGCAAACATGTGTTTCTGAGATCTCAGCATGTGGATTACTGACCTTTCATCCACCAAACAAGGCATATATACACTTTGAAATATTTACTCTGACTTCATAAGTTTTTTGTATCACCAGGTTCTAAAATCGGACATTTGGCAGTAGAAAACACTCTTTGAGCGAATTCTCACCAATACACATGTAATTTACATTGTTTACATAAACATGGCATTCCGTATTCCGAACATGATTCATGCATCACGAATTCCTCAAATTGCATTTCTGAGCTGTGAACATGCACATGACAGATATTTCAACCACCAAACAAGTTACTTATGCCCTTTGAAATATTTCCTTGGACATCGTTGCTTCTCCTATCACCAGTTTCAAGAATCACACTTTGATCCCAGAAAAACCCTCTTGGAGCGAATTCTACCCTAGAGATATGTAATTTGAATAGATTCCTTCAACATGATATTCCGTGTTCTGTACATGTTACATGCATGACGGATTCGACAAACATGCATTCCTGAGTTGAGAGCATGTGGATTACTGATTTTTCATCCTCTATAAAAGGAATAATTTCATATAGACTCGTGTACACATTTTCACAAGCTTTCCCTAAAACCAGTTTTGAATTCATGCATTTTTCACCGAAGAATACTTCTGGAGTGTATTCAACCTAATAGATATATAATTTACATGAATTCCATCAACATGGCATTCCGGGTTCCGTACATGATACATGCATGACGGATTCGGCAAACATGTGTTTCTGAGATCTCAGCATGTGGATTACTGACCTTTCATCCACCAAACAAGGCATATATACACTTTGAAATATTTACTCTGACTTCATAAGTTTTTTCTGTCACCAGGTACAAAAATCGGACATTTGGCAGTAGAAAACACTCTTTGAGCGAATTCTCACCAATATACATGAAATTTACATTGTTTACATAACCATGGCATTCCGTATTCGGAACATGTTTCATGCATCATGGACTCCTCAAACATGCATTACTGAGCTGTGAACATGCGCATGACAGATGTTTCAAACACCAAAAATTTACCTATGCACTTTGAAATATTTACTTAGACTTCGTTGCTTCTTCCTTTCACCAGTTTCAAGAATCACACTTTGATCCCAGAAAAACCCTCCTGGAGCGATTTCTACCCGAGAGATATGTAATTGGAATAGACTCTTCAATATGATATTCCGTGTTCCGTACATGCTACATGCATGACGGATTCGACATACATGCATTCCTGAGTTGAGAGCATGTGGATTACTGATCTTTCATCCTCTATAAAAACAATATTTTCATCTAGACACGTGTACCCATTTTCACAGCCTTTTCCTAACACCAGTTTCGAACTCGTGCATTTTTCTCAGAAAAATACTTCTGGAGCGATTTCCACCAAACAGATATGTAATTTACATGAATTCCATCAACATGGCATTCCGGGTTCCGTACATGCTACATGCATGACGGATTCGAGAAACATGTGTTTCTGAGATCTCAGCATGTGGATTACTGACCTTTCATCCACCAAACAAGGCATATATACACTTTGAAATATTTACTCTGACTTCATAAGTTTTTTGTATCACCAGGTTCTAAAATCGGACATTTGGCAGTAGAAAACACTCTTTGAGCGAATTCTCACCAATACACTTGAAATTTACATTGTTTACATAACCATGGCATTCCGTATTCGGAACATGTTTCATGCATCATGGACTCCTCAAACATGCATTCCTGAGCTGTGAACATGCGCATGACAGATGTTTCAACCACCAAAAATTTACCTATGCACTTTGAAATATTTACTTAGACTTCGTTGCTTCTTCCTTTCACCAGTTTCAAGAATCACACTTTGATCCCAGAAAAACCCTCCTTGAGCGATTTCTACCCCAGAGATATGTAATTGGAATAGACTCCTTCAATATGATATTCCGTGTTCTGTACATGCTACATGCATGACGGATTCGACAAACATGCATTCCTGAGTTGAGGGCATGTGGATTACTGATCTTTCATCCTCTATAAAAACAATATTTTCATCTAGACACGTGTACCCATTTTCACAGCCTTTTCCTAACACCAGTTTCGAACTCGTGCATTTTTCTCAGAAAAATACTTCTGGAGCGATTTCCACCAAACAGATATGTAATTTACATGAATTCCATCAACATGGCATTCCGGGCTCCGTACATGCTACATGCATGATGGATTCAGCATACATGTGTTTCTGAGATCTCAGCATGTGGATTACTGACCTTTCATCCACCAAACAAGGCATATATACACTTTGAAATATTTACTCTGACTTCATAAGTTTTTTGTATCACCAGGTTCTAAAATCGGACATTTGGCAGTAGAAAACACTCTTTGAGCGAATTCTCACCAATACACATGTAATTTACATTGTTTACATAACCATGGCATTCCGTATTCCGAACATGATTCATGCATCACGAATTCCTCAAATTGCATTTCTGAGTTGTGAACATGCACATGACAGATATTTCAACCACCAAACAAGTTACTTATGCCCTTTGAAATATTTCCTTGGACTTCGTTGCTTCTCCTATCACCAGGTTCAAGAATCACACTTTGATCCCAGAAAAACCCTCTTGGAGCGAATTCTACCCTAGAGATATGTAATTTGAATAGATTCTATCTACATGATATTCCGTGTTCCGTACATGTTACATGCATGACGGATTCGACAAACATGCATTCCTGATTTGAGAGCATGTGGATTACTGATTTTTCATCCTCTATAAAAGGAATAATTTCATATAGACTCGTGTAAACATTTTCACAAGCTTTCCCTAACACCAGTTTTGAATTCATGCATTTTTCACTGAAGAATACTTCTGGAGTGTATTCAACCTAATAGATATATAATTTACATGAATTCCATCATCATGGCATTCCGGGTTCCGTACATGATACAAGCATGACGGATTCGAGAAACATGAGTTTCTGAGTTGTGAGCATGTGGATTAGTGAACTTTCATCCACCAAACAAGGCATATATACACTTTGAAATATTTACTCTGACTTCATAGGTTTTTTGTATCACTAGGTTCTAAAATCGGACATTTGGCAATACAAAACACTCTTTGAGCGAATTCTCACCAATACACATGTAATTTACATTGTTTACATAACCATGGCATTCCGTATTCCGAACATGTTTCATGCAATACCGATTCCACAAACATGCATTTTTGAGTTGTGAATATGCTCATGACAGGTGTTTAAATCATTACAATTTACCTATGCACTTAAATATATATACTTTGTCTTTGAAGCTTCTTCCTATTACCAGGTTCAAGAATCACACTTTGATACCAGAAACACCCTCTTGGAGCGAATTCTACCCTAGAGATATTTAATTTGAATAGATTCTATCTACATGATATTCCGTGTTCCGTACATGCTTCATGCAAGAACGATTCGAAAAACATGCATTCCTGAGATGAGTGCATGTGGATTACTGATGTTTCATCCTCTATAAAAGGAAAATTTCCTTCTAGACACGTGTACAGATTTTCACAAGCTTTATCTAACACCAGTTTAGAATTCGTGCATTTTTCACAGAAAAATACTTCTGGAGCGATTTCCACCTAACAGATATGTAATTTAAATGCATTCCATCAACAGGGCATTCCGGATTCCGTAAATGCTACACGCATGACGGATTCGGCAAACATGTGTTTCTGAGTTGTGAGCATGTGGATTAGTGAACTTTCATCCACCAAAGAAGGCATATATACACTTTGAAATACTTACTCTGAATTCATAAGTTTTTTGTATCACCAGGTTCTAAAATCGGACATTTGGCAGTAGAAAACACTCTTTGAGCGAATTCTCACCAATACACATGTAATTTACATTGTTTACATAATCATGGCATTCCGTATTCCGAACATGATTCATGCATCACGAATTCCTCAAATTGCATTTCTGAGCTGTGAACATGCACATGACAGATATTTCAACCACCAAACAAGTTACTTATGCCCTTTTATATATTTCCCTGGACTTCGTTGCTTCTCCTATCACCACTTTCAAGAATCACACTTTGATCCCAGAAAAACCCTCTTGGAGCGAATTCTACCCTAGAGATATGTAATTTGAATAGATTCCATCTAAATGATATTCAGTGTTCCGTACATGCTACATGCATGACGGATTTGACAAACATGCATTCCTGAGTTGAAAGCATGTGGATTACTGACCTTTCATCCACCAAACAAGGCATATATACACTTTGAAATATTTACTCTGACTTCATAGGTTTTTTGTATCACTAGGTTCTAAAATCGGACATTTGGCACTAGCAAACACTCTTTGAGCGAATTCTCACCAATACACATTTAATTTACATTGTTTACATAACCATGGCATTCCGTATTCCGAACATGTTTCATGCAATACCGATTCCTCAAACATGCATTTCTGAGTTGTGAATATGCTCATGACAGATGTTTAAATCATTACAATTTACTTATGCACTTAAATATATATACTTTGTCTTTGTAGCTTCTTCCTATTACCAGGTTCAAGAATCACACTTTGATACCACAAACACCCTCTTGGAGCGAATTCTACCCTAGAGATATGTAATTTGAAAAGTTTCTATCTACATGAATTCCGTGTTCCATACATGCTACATGCAAGAACGATTCGAAAAACATGCATTCCTGAGATGAGTGCATGTGGATTACTGATGTTTCATCCTCTATAAATGGAAAATTTTCTTCAAGAAACGTGTACAGATTTTCAAAAGCTTTCCCTAACACCAGTTTAGAATTCGTGCATTTTTCACAGAAAAATAATTCTGGAGCGATTTCCACCTAACAGATATGTAATTTAAATGCATTCCATCAACAGGGCATTCCGGATTCCGTAAATGCTACACGCATGACGGATTCGGCAAACATGCGTTTCTGAGTTGTGAGCATGTGGATTAGTGAACTTTCATCCACCAAACAAGGCATATATACACTTTGAAGTATTTACTCTGACTTCATAAGTTTTTTGTATCACCAGGTTCTAAAATCGGACATTTGGCAGAAGAAAACACTCTTTGAGCGAATTCTCACCAATACACATATAATTTACATTGTTTACATAACCATGGCATTCCGTATTCCGAACATGATTCATGCATCACGAGTTCCTCAAATTGCATTTCTGAGCTGTGAACATGCACATGACAGATATTTCAACCAGCAAAAAGTTACTTATGCCGTTTGAAATATTTCCTTGGACTTCGTTGCTTCTCCTATCACCACTTTCAAGAATCACAATTTGATCCCAGAAATACCCTCTTGGAGCGAATTCTACCATAGAGATATGTAATTTGAATAGATTCCTTCAACATGATATTCCGTGTTCCGTACATGTTACATGCATGACGGATTCGACAAACATGCATTCCTGAGTTGAGGACATGTGGATTACTGATTTTTCATCCTCAATAAAAGGAATAATTTCATATAGACTTGTGTACACATTTTCACAAGCTTTCCCTAACACCAGTTTTGAATTCATGCATTTTTCACCGAAGAATACTTCTGGAGTGTATCCAACCTAATAGATATACAATTTACATGAATTCCATCAACATGGCATTCCGGGTTCCGTACATGATACATGCATGACGGATTCGAGAAACATGAGTTTCTGAGTTGTGAGCATGTGAATTAGTGAACTTTCATCCAACAAACAAGGCATATATACACATTGAAATATTTACTATGACTTCATAGTTTTTATGTATCTCTAGGTTCTAAAATCGGACATTTGGCACTAGCAAACACTCTTTGAGCGAATTCTCACCAATACACATGTAATTTACATTGTTTACATAACCATGGCATTCCGTACTCCGAACATGTTTCATGCATCTGTGATTCCTCAAACATGCATTTCTGAGCTGTGAACATGCGCATGACAGATGTTTCAACCACCAAAAAATTTACCTATGCACCTTGATATATTTACTTAGACTTCGTTGCTTCTTCCTTTCACCAGTTTCAAGAATCACACTTTGATCCCAGAAAAACCCTCTTGGAGCGAATTCTACCCTAGAGATATGTAATTTGAATAGATTCCATCTAAATGATATTCAGTGTTCCGTACATGCTACATGCATGACGGATTCGACAAACATGCATTCCTGATTTGAGAGCATGGGGATTACTGCTCTTTCATCCTCTATAAAAACAATATTTTCATCTAGACACGTGTACCCATTTTCACAGCCTTTTCCTAACACCAGTTTCGAACTCGTGCATTTTTCTCAGAAAAATACTTCTGCAGCGATTTCCACCAAACAGATATGTAATTTACATGAATTCCATCAACATGGCACTCCGGGTTCCGTACATGCTACATGCATGACGGATTCGGCAAACATGTGTTTCTGAGATCTCAGCCTGTGGATTACTGACCTTTCATCCAACAAACAAGACATATATACACTTAGAAATATTTACTCTGACTGCATAGGTTTTTTCTGTCACCAGGTACTAAAATCGGACATTTGGCACTAGAAAAGCCTCTTTGAGCGTATTCTCACCAATACACATGTAATTCACATTGTTTACATAACCATGGCATTCCATATTCCGAACATGTTTCATGCAATACCGATTCCTCAAACATGCATTTCTGAGTTGTGAATATGCTCATGACAGATGTTTCTATCATTACAAGTTACCTATGCACTTAAATATATATACATTGTCTTCGTAGCTTCTTCATATCACCAGGTTCAAGAATCACACTTTGATCCCAGAAAAACCCTCTTGAGGGAATAATACCTTAGAGATATGTAATTTGAATAGATTCTATCTACATGATATTCCGTGTTCCGTACATGCTACATGCATGACGGATTCGAAAAACATGCATTCCTGAGATGAGTGCATGTGGATTACTGATGTTTCATCCTCTATAAATGGAAAATTTTCTTCTAGAGACGTGTAAATATTTTCACAAGCTTTATCTAACACCAGTTTAGAATTCGTGCATTTTTCCACGAAAAATACTTCTGGAGCGATTTCCACCTAACAGATATGTAATTTAAATGCATTCCATCAACAGGGCATTCCGGATTCCGTAAATGCTACACGCATGACGGATTCGGCAAACATGCGTTTCTGAGTTGTGAGCATGTGGATTAGTGAACTTTCATCCACCAAACAAGGCATATATACACTTTGAAATACTTACTCTGAATTCATAAGTTTTTTGTATCACCAGGTTCTAAAATCGGACATTTGGCAGTAGAAAACACTCTTTGAGCGAATTCTCACCAATACACATGTAATTTACATTGTTTACATAACCATGGCATTCCGTATTCCGAACATGATTCATGCATCACGAATTCCTCAAATTGCATTTCTGAGCTGTGAACATGCACATGACAGATATTTCAACCACCAAACAAGTTACTTATGCCCTTTGAAATATTTCCCTGGACTTCGTTGCTTCTCCTATCACCACTTTCATGAATCACACTTTGATCCCAGAAAAACCCTCTTGGAGCGAATTCTACCCTAAAGATATGTAATTTGAATAGATTCCTTCAAAATGATATTCCGTGTTCCGTACATGCTACATGCATGACGGATACGAAAAACATGCATTCCTGATTTGAGAGCATGTGGATTACTGCTCTTTCATCCTCTATAAAAACAATATTTTCATCTAGACACGTGTACCCATTTTCACAGCCTTTTCCTAACACCAGTTTCGAACTCGTGCATTTTTCTGAGAAAAATACTTCTGCAGCGATTTCCACCAAACAGATATGTAATTTACATGAATTCCATCAACATGGCATTCCGGGTTCCGTACATGCTACATGCATGACGGATTCGGCAAACATGTGTTTCTGAGATCTCAGCATGTGGATTACTGACCTTTCATTCACCAAACAAGGCATATATACACTTAGAAATATTTACTCAGACTTCATAGATTTTTTTAAGTCACCAGGTACTAAAATCAGACATTTGGCACTAGAAAAGCCTCTTTGAGCGAATTCTCACCAATACACATGTAATTTACATTGTTTACATAACCATTGCAGTCCGTATTCCGAACATGTTTCATGCATCACAGATTCCTCAAACATGCATTTCTGAGCTGTGAACATGCATATAACAGATGTTTCAACCACCAAAAAAGTTACCTATGCACTTTGAAATGTTTCCTTAGACTTCGTTGCTTCTTCATTTCACCAGTTTCAAGAATCACACTTTGATCCCAGAAAAACCCTCTTGGAGCGAATTCTACCCTAGAGTTATGTAATTTGAATAGATTCCATCTAAATGATATTCAGTGTTCCGTACATGCTACATGCATGACGGATTTGACAAACATGCATTCCTGAGTTGAAAGCATGTGGATTACTGACCTTTCATCCACCAAACAAGGCATATATACACTTTGAAATATTTACTCTGACTTCATAGGTTTTTTGTATCACTAGGTTCTAAAATCGGACATTTGGCAATAGCAAACACTCTTTGAGCGTATTCTCACCAATACACATTTAATTTACATTGTTTACATAACCATGGCATTCCGTATTCCGAACATGTTTCATGCAATACCGATTCCTCAAACATGCATTTCTGAGTTGTGAATATGCTCATGACAGATGTTTAAATCATTACAATTTACTATGCACTTAAATATATATACTTTGTCTTTGTAGCTTCTTCCTATTACCAGGATCAAGAATCACACTTTGAAACCAGAAACACCCTCTTGGAGCGAATTCTACCCAAGAGATATGTAATTTGAATAGATTCTATCTACATGAATTCCGTGTTCCGTACATGCTACATGCAAGAACGATTCGAAAAACATGCATTCCTGAGATGAGTGCATGTGGATTACTGATGTTTCATCCTCTATAAATGGAAAATTTTCTTCAAGAAACGTGTACAGATTTTCAAAAGCTTTCCCTAACACCAGTTTTGAATTCGTGCATTTTTCACAGAAAAATAATTCTGGAGCGATTTCCACCTAACAGATATGTAATTTAAATGCATTCCATCAACAGGGCATTCCGGATTCCGTAAATGCTACACGCATGACGGATTCGGCAAACATGCGTTTCTGAGTTGTGAGCATGTGGATTAGTGAACTTTCATCCACCAAACAAGGCATATATACACTTTGAAGTATTTACTCTGACTTCATAAGTTTTTTGTATCACCAGGTTCTAAAATCGGACATTTGGCAGAAGAAAACACTCTTTGAGCGAATTCTCACCAATACACATATAATTTACATTGTTTACATAACCATGGCATTCCGTATTCCGAACATGATTCATGCATCACGAGTTCCTCAAATTGCATTTCTGAGCTGTGAACATGCACATGACAGATATTTCAACCACCAAAAAGTTACTTATGCCGTTTGAAATATTTCCTTGGACTTCGTTGCTTCTCCTATCACCACTTTCAAGAATCACACTTTGATCCCAGAAATACCCTCTTGGAGCGAATTCTACCATAGAGATATGTAATTTGAATAGATTCCTTCAACATGATATTCCGTGTTCCGTACATGTTACATGCATGACGGATTCGACAAACATGCATTCCTGAGTTGAGGACATGTGGATTACTGATTTTTCATCCTCTATAAAAGGAATAATTTCATATAGACTTGTGTACACATTTTCACAAGCTTTCCCTAACACCAGTTTTGAATTCATGCATTTTTCACCGAAGAATACTTCTGGAGTGTATCCAACCTAATAGATATACAATTTACATGAATTCCATCAACATGGCATTCCGGGTTCCGTACATGATACATGCATGACGGATTCGAGAAACATGCGTTTCTGAGTTGTGAGCATGTGAATTAGTGAACTTTCATCCAACAAACAAGGCATATATACACTTTGAAATATTTACTATGACTTCATAGTTTTTATGTATCTCTAGGTTCTAAAATCGGACATTTGGCACTAGCAAACACTCTTTGAGCGAATTCTCACCAATACACATGTAATTTACATTGTTTACATAACCATGGCATTCCATACTCCGAACATGTTTCATGCATCTCTGATTCCTCAAACATGCATTTCTGAGCTGTGAACATGCGCATGACAGATGTTTCAACCACCAAAAAATTTACCTATGCACCTTGAAATATTTACTTAGACTTCGTTGCTTCTTCCTTTCACCAGTTTCAAGAATCACACTTTGATCCCAGAAAAACCCTCTTGGAGCGAATTCTACGCTAGAGATATGTAATTTGAATAGATTCCATCTAAATGATATTCAGTGTTCCGTACATGCTACATGCATGACGGATTCGACAAACATGCATTCCTGATTTGAGAGCATGTGGATTACTGCTCTTTCATCCTCTATAAAAACAATATTTTCATCTAGACACGTGTACCCATTTTCACAGCCTTTTCCTAACACCAGTTTCGAACTCGTGCATTTTTCTCAGAAAAATACTTCTGCAGCGATTTCCACCAAACAGATATGTAATTTACATGAATTCCATCAACATGGCATTCCGGGTTCCGTACATGCTACATGCATGACGGATTCGGCAAACATGTGTTTCTGAGATCTCAGCCTGTGGATTACTGAACTTTCATCCAACAAACAAGACATATATACACTTAGAAATATTTACTCTGACTGCATAGGTTTCTTCTGTCACCAGGTACTAAAATCGGACATTTGGCACTAGAAAAGCCTCTTTGAGCGTATTCTCACCAATACACATGTAATTCACATTGTTTACATAACCATGGCATTCCATATTCCGAACATGTTTCATGTAATACCGATCCTCAAACATGCATTTCTGAGTTGTGAATATGCTCATGACTGATGTTTCTATCATTACAAGTTACCTATGCACTTAAATATATATACATTGTCTTCGTAGTTTCTTCATATCACCAGGTTCAAGAATCACACTTTGATCCCAGAAAAACCCTCTTGAGGGAATAATACCTTAGAGATATGTAATTTGAATAGATTCTATCTACATGATATTCCGTGTTCCGTACATGCTACATGCATGACGGATTCGAAAAACATGCATTCCTGAGATGAGTGCATGTGGATTACTGATGTTTCATCTTCTATAAATGGAAAATTTTCTTCTAGAGACGTGTAAATATTTTCACAAGCTTTATCTAACACCAGTTTAGAATTCGTGCATTTTTCACAGAAAAATACTTCTGGAGCGATTTCCACCTAACAGATATGTAATTTAAATGCATTCCATCAACAGGGCATTCCGGATTCCGTAAATGCTACACGCATGATGGATTCGGCAAACATGTGTTTCTGAGTTGTGAGCATGTGGATTAGTGAACTTTCATCCACCAAAGAAGGCATATATACACTTTGAAATACTTACTCTGAATTCATAAGTTTTTTGTATCACCAGGTTCTAAAATCGGACATTTGGCAGTAGAAAACACTCTTTGAGCGAATTCTCACCAATACACATGTAATTTACATTGTTTACATAATCATGGCATTCCGTATTCCGAACATGATTCATGCATCACGAATTCCTCAAATTGCATTTCTGAGCTGTGAACATGCACATGACAGATATTTCAACCACCAAACAAGTTACTTATGCCCTTTTATATATTTCCCTGGACTTCGTTGCTTCTCCTATCACCACTTTCAAGAATCACACTTTGATCCCAGAAAAACCCTCTTGGAGCGAATTCTACCCTAGAGATATGTAATTTGAATAGATTCCATCTAAATGATATTCAGTGTTCCGTACATGCTACATGCATGACGGATTTGACAAACATGCATTCCTGAGTTGAAAGCATGTGGATTACTGACCTTTCATCCACCAAACAAGGCATATATACACTTTGAAATATTTACTCTGACTTCATAGGTTTTTTGTATCACTAGGTTCTAAAATCGGACATTTGGCACTAGCAAACACTCTTTGAGCGAATTCTCACCAATACACATTTAATTTACATTGTTTACATAACCATGGCATTCCGTATTCCGAACATGTTTCATGCAATACCGATTCCTCAAACATGCATTTCTGAGTTGTGAATATGCTCATGACAGATGTTTAAATCATTACAATTTACTTATGCACTTAAATATATATACTTTGTCTTTGTAGCTTCTTCCTATTACCAGGTTCAAGAATCACACTTTGATACCACAAACACCCTCTTGGAGCGAATTCTACCCTAGAGATATGTAATTTGAAAAGTTTCTATCTACATGAATTCCGTGTTCCATACATGCTACATGCAAGAACGATTCGAAAAACATGCATTCCTGAGATGAGTGCATGTGGATTACTGATGTTTCATCCTCTATAAATGGAAAATTTTCTTCAAGAAACGTGTACAGATTTTCAAAAGCTTTCCCTGACACCAGTTTAGAATTCGTGCATTTTTCACAGAAAAATAATTCTGGAGCGATTTCCACCTAACAGATATGTAATTTAAATGCATTCCATCAACAGGGCATTCCGGATTCCGTAAATGCTACACGCATGACGGATTCGGCAAACATGCGTTTCTGAGTTGTGAGCATGTGGATTAGTGAACTTTCATCCACCAAACAAGGCATATATACACTTTGAAGTATTTACTCTGACTTCATAAATTTTTTGTATCACCAGGTTCTAAAATCGGACATTTGGCAGAAGAAAACACTCTTTGAGCGAATTCTCACCAATACACATATAATTTACATTGTTTACATAACCATGGCATTCCGTATTCCGAACATGATTCATGCATCACGAGTTCCTCAAATTGCATTTCTGAGCTGTGAACATGCACATGACAGATATTTCAACCACCAAAAAGTTACTTATGCCGTTTGAAATATTTCCTTGGACTTCGTTGCTTCTCCTATCACCACTTTCAAGAATCACAATTTGATCCCAGAAATACCCTCTTGGAGCGAATTCTACCATAGAGATATGTAATTTGAATAGATTCCTTCAACATGATATTCCGTGTTCCGTACATGTTACATGCATGACGGATTCGACAAACATGCATTCCTGAGTTGAGGACATGTGGATTACTGATTTTTCATCCTCAATAAAAGGAATAATTTCATATAGACTTGTGTACACATTTTCACAAGCTTTCCCTAACACCAGTTTTGAATTCATGCATTTTTCACCGAAGAATACTTCTGGAGTGTATCCAACCTAATAGATATACAATTTACATGAATTCCATCAACATGGCATTCCGGGTTCCGTACATGATACATGCATGACGGATTCGAGAAACATGAGTTTCTGAGTTGTGAGCATGTGAATTAGTGAACTTTCATCCAACAAACAAGGCATATATACACCTTGAAATATTTACTATGACTTCATAGTTTTTATGTATCTCTAGGTTCTAAAATCGGACATTTGGCACTAGCAAACACTCTTTGAGCGAATTCTCACCAATACACATGTAATTTACATTGTTTACATAACCAAGGCATTCCGTACTCCGAACATGTTTCATGCATCTGTGATTCCTCAAACATGCATTTCTGAGCTGTGAACATGCGCATGACAGATGTTTCAACCACCAAAAAATTTACCTATGCACCTTGATATATTTACTTAGACTTCGTTGCTTCTTCCTTTCACCAGTTTCAAGAATCACACTTTGATCCCAGAAAAACCCTCTTGGAGCGAATTCTACCCTAGAGATATGTAATTTGAATAGATTCCATCTAAATGATATTCAGTGTTCCGTACATGCTACATGCATGACGGATTCGACAAACATGCATTCCTGATTTGAGAGCATGTGGATTACTGCTCTTTCATCCTCTATAAAAACAATATTTTCATCTAGACACGTGTACCCATTTTCACAGCCTTTTCCTAACACCAGTTTCGAACTCGTGCATTTTTCTCAGAAAAATACTTCTGCAGCGATTTCCACCAAACAGATATGTAATTTACATGAATTCCATCAACATGGCACTCCGGGTTCCGTACATGCTACATGCATGACGGATTCGGCAAACATGTGTTTCTGAGATCTCAGCCTGTGGATTACTGACCTTTCATCCAACAAACAAGACATATATACACTTAGAAATATTTACTCTGACTGCATAGGTTTTTTTCTGTCACCAGGTACTAAAATCGGACATTTGGCACTAGAAAAGCCTCTTTGAGCGTATTCTCACCAATACACATGTAATTCACATTGTTTACATAACCATGGCATTCCATATTCCGAACATGTTTCATGCAATACCGATTCCTCAAACATGCATTTCTGAGTTGTGAATATGCTCATGACTGATGTTTCTATCATTACAAGTTACCTATGCACTTAAATATATATACATTGTCTTCGTAGCTTCTTCATATCACCAGGTTCAAGAATCACACTTTGATCCCAGAAAAACCCTCTTGAGGGAATAATACCTTAGAGATATGTAATTTGAATAGATTCTATCTACATGATATTCCGTGTTCCGTACATGCTACATGCATGACGGATTCGAAAAACATGCTTTCCTGAGATGAGTGCATGTGGATTACTGATGTTTCATCCTCTATAAATGGAAAATTTTCTTCTAGAGACGTGTAAATATTTTCACAAGCTTTATCTAACACCAGTTTAGAATTCGTGCATTTTTCACAGAAAAATACTTCTGGAGCGATTTCCACCTAACAGATATGAAATTTAAATGCATTCCATCAACAGGGCATTCCGGATTCCGTAAATGCTACACGCATGACGGATTCGGCAAACATGCGTTTCTGAGTTGTGAGCATGTGGATTAGTGAACTTTCATCCACCAAACAAGGCATATATACACTTTGAAATACTTACTCTGAATTCATAAGTTTTTTGTATCACCAGGTTCTAAAATCGGACATTTGGCAGTAGAAAACACTCTTTGAGCGAATTCTCACCAATACACATGTAATTTACATTGTTTACATAACCATGGCATTCCGTATTCCGAACATGATTCATGCATCACGAATTCCTCAAATTGCATTTCTGAGCTGTGAACATGCACCTGACAGATATTTCAACCAGCAAACAATTTACTTATGCCCTTTGAAATATTTCCCTGGACTTCGTTGCTTCTCCTATCACCACTTTCATGAATCACACTTTGATCCCAGAAAAACCCTCTTGGAGCGAATTCTACCCTAAAGATATGTAATTTGAATAGATTCCATCTAAATGATATTCCGTGTTCCGTACATGCTACATGCATGACGGATACGAAAAACATGCATTCCTGATTTGAGAGCATGTGGATTACTGCTCTTTCATCCTCTATAAAAACAATATTTTCATCTAGACACGTGTACCCATTTTCACAGCCTTTTCCTAACACCAGTTTCGAACTCGTGCATTTTTCTGAGAAAAATACTTCTGCAGCGATTTCCACCAAACAGATATGTAATTTACATGAATTCCATCAACATGGCATTCCGGGTTCCGTACATGCTACATGCATGACGGATTCGGCAAACATGTGTTTCTGAGATCTCAGCATGTGGATTACTGACCTTTCATTCACCAAACAAGGCATATATACACTTAGAAATATTTACTCAGACTTCATAGATTTTTTTAAGTCACCAGGTACTAAAATCAGACATTTGGCACTAGAAAAGCCTCTTTGAGCGAATTCTCACCAATACACATGTAATTTACATTGTTTACATAACCATTGCAGTCCGTATTCCGAACATGTTTCATGCATCACAGATTCCTCAAACATGCATTTCTGAGCTGTGAACATGCGTATAACAGATGTTTCAACCACCAAAAAAGTTACCTATGCACTTTGAAATGTTTCCTTAGACTTCGTTGCTTCTTCATTTCACCAGTTTCAAGAATCACACTTTGATCCCAGAAAAACCCTCTTGGAGCGAATTCTACCCTAGAGATATGTAATTTGAATAGATTCCATCTAAATGATATTCAGTGTTCCGTACATGCTACATGCATGACGGATTTGACAAACATGCATTCCTGAGTTGAAAGCATGTGGATTACTGACCTTTCATCCACCAAACAAGGCATATATACACTTTGAAATATTTACTCTGACTTCATAGGTTTTTTGTATCACTAGGTTCTAAAATCGGACATTTGGCACTAGCAAACACTCTTTGAGCGAATTCTCACCAATACACATTTAATTTACATTGTTTACATAACCATGGCATTCCGTATTCCGAACATGTTTCATGCAATACCGATTCCTCAAACATGCATTTCTGAGTTGTGAATATGCTCATGACAGATGTTTAAATCATTACAATTTATAATGCACTTAAATATATATACTTTGTCTTTGTAGCTTCTTCCTATAACCAGGATCAAGAATCACACTTTGAAACCAGAAACACCCTCTTGGAGCGAATTCTACCCTAGAGATATGTAATTTAAATAGATTCTATCTACATGAATTCCGTGTTCCGTACATGCTACATGCAAGAACGATTCGAAAAACATGCATTCCTGAGATGAGTGCATGTGGATTACTGATGTTTCATCCTCTATAAATGGAAAATTTTCTTCAAGAAAGTGTACAGATTTTCAAAAGGTTTCCCTAACACCCGTTTTGAATTCGTGCATTTTTCACAGAAAAATAATTCTGGAGCGATTTCCACCTAACAGATATGTAATTTAAATGCATTCCATCAACAGGGCATTCCGGATTCCGTAAATGCTACACGCAAGACGGATTCGGCAAACATGAGTTTCTGAGTTGTGAGCATGTGGATTAGTGAACTTTCATCCACCAAACAAGGCATATATACACTTTGAAGTATTTACTCTGACTTCATAAGTTTTTTGTATCACCAGGTTCTAAAATCGGACATTTGGCAGTAGAAAACACTCTTTGAGCGAATTCTCACCAATACACATGTAATTTACATTGTTTACATAACCATGGCATTCCGTATTCCGAACATGATTCATGCATCACGAATTCCTCAAATTGCATTTCTGAGTTGTGAACATGCACATGACAGATATTTCAACCACCAAACAAGTTACTTATGCCCTTTGAAATATTTCCTTGGACTTCGTTGCTTCTCCTATCACCAGGTTCAAGAATCACACTTTGATCCCAGAAAAACCCTCTTGGAGCGAATTCTACCCTAGAGATATGTAATTTGAATAGATTCTATCTACATGATATTCCGTGTTCCGTACATGTTACATGCATGACGGATTCGACAAACATGCATTCCTGATTTGAGAGCATGTGGATTACTGATTTTTCATCCTCTATAAAAGGAATAATTTCATATAGACTCGTGTAAACATTTTCACAAGCTTTCCCTAACACCAGTTTTGAATTCATGCATTTTTCACTGAAGAATACTTCTGGAGTGTATTCAACCTAATAGATATATAATTTACATGAATTCCATCATCATGGCATTCCGGGTTCCGTACATGATACAAGCATGACGGATTCGAGAAACATGAGTTTCTGAGTTGTGAGCATGTGGATTAGTGAACTTTCATCCACCAAACAAGGCATATATACACTTTGAAATATTTACTCTGACTTCATAGGTTTTTTGTATCACTAGGTTCTAAAATCGGACATTTGGCAATACAAAACACTCTTTGAGCGAATTCTCACCAATACACATGTAATTTACATTGTTTACATAACCATGGCATTCCGTATTCCGAACATGTTTCATGCAATACCGATTCCTCAAACATGCATTTTTGAGTTGTGAATATGCTCATGACAGATGTTTAAATCATTACAATTTACCTATGCACTTAAATATATATACTTTGTCTTTGAAGCTTCTTCCTATTACCAGGTTCAAGAATCACACTTTGATACCAGAAACACCCTCTTGGAGCGAATTCTACCCTAGAGATATTTAATTTGAATAGATTCTATCTACATGATATTCCGTGTTCCGTACATGCTTCATGCAAGAACGATTCGAAAAACATGCATTCCTGAGATGAGTGCATGTGGATTACTGATGTTTCATCCTCTATAAAAGGAAAATTTCCTTCTAGACACGTGTACAGATTTTCACAAGCTTTATCTAACACCAGTTTAGAATTCGTGCATTTTTCACAGAAAAATACTTCTGGAGCGATTTCCACCTAACAGATATGTAATTTAAATGCATTCCATCAACAGGGCATTCCGGATTCCGTAAATGCTACACGCATGACGGATTCGGCAAACATGTGTTTCTGAGTTGTGAGCATGTGGATTAGTGAACTTTCATCCACCAAAGAAGGCATATATACACTTTGAAATACTTACTCTGAATTCATAAGTTTTTTGTATCACCAGGTTCTAAAATCGGACATTTGGCAGTAGAAAACACTCTTTGAGCGAATTCTCACCAATACACATGTAATTTACATTGTTTACATAATCATGGCATTCCGTATTCCGAACATGATTCATGCATCACGAATTCCTCAAATTGCATTTCTGAGCTGTGAACATGCACATGACAGATATTTCAACCACCAAACAAGTTACTTATGCCCTTTTATATATTTCCCTGGACTTCGTTGCTTCTCCTATCACCACTTTCAAGAATCACACTTTGATCCCAGAAAAACCCTCTTGGAGCGAATTCTACCCTAGAGATATGTAATTTGAATAGATTCCATCTAAATGATATTCAGTGTTCCGTACATGCTACATGCATGACGGATTTGACAAACATGCATTCCTGAGTTGAAAGCATGTGGATTACTGACCTTTCATCCACCAAACAAGGCATATATACACTTTGAAATATTTACTCTGACTTCATAGGTTTTTTGTATCACTAGGTTCTAAAATCGGACATTTGGCACTAGCAAACACTCTTTGAGCGAATTCTCACCAATACACATTTAATTTACATTGTTTACATAACCATGGCATTCCGTATTCCGAACATGTTTCATGCAATACCGATTCCTCAAACATGCATTTCTGAGTTGTGAATATGCTCATGACAGATGTTTAAATCATTACAATTTACTTATGCACTTAAATATATATACTTTGTCTTTGTAGCTTCTTCCTATTACCAGGTTCAAGAATCACACTTTGATACCACAAACACCCTCTTGGAGCGAATTCTACCCTAGAGATATGTAATTTGAAAAGTTTCTATCTACATGAATTCCGTGTTCCATACATGCTACATGCAAGAACGATTCGAAAAACATGCATTCCTGAGATGAGTGCATGTGGATTACTGATGTTTCATCCTCTATAAATGGAAAATTTTCTTCAAGAAACGTGTACAGATTTTCAAAAGCTTTCCCTAACACCAGTTTAGAATTCGTGCATTTTTCACAGAAAAATAATTCTGGAGCGATTTCCACCTAACAGATATGTAATTTAAATGCATTCCATCAACAGGGCATTCCGGATTCCGTAAATGCTACACGCATGACGGATTCGGCAAACATGCGTTTCTGAGTTGTGAGCATGTGGATTAGTGAACTTTCATCCACCAAACAAGGCATATATACACTTTGAAGTATTTACTCTGACTTCATAAGTTTTTTGTATCACCAGGTTCTAAAATCGGACATTTGGCAGAAGAAAACACTCTTTGAGCGAATTCTCACCAATACACATATAATTTACATTGTTTACATAACCATGGCATTCCGTATTCCGAACATGATTCATGCATCACGAGTTCCTCAAATTGCATTTCTGAGCTGTGAACATGCACATGACAGATATTTCAACCAGCAAAAAGTTACTTATGCCGTTTGAAATATTTCCTTGGACTTCGTTGCTTCTCCTATCACCACTTTCAAGAATCACAATTTGATCCCAGAAATACCCTCTTGGAGCGAATTCTACCATAGAGATATGTAATTTGAATAGATTCCTTCAACATGATATTCCGTGTTCCGTACATGTTACATGCATGACGGATTCGACAAACATGCATTCCTGAGTTGAGGACATGTGGATTACTGATTTTTCATCCTCAATAAAAGGAATAATTTCATATAGACTTGTGTACACATTTTCACAAGCTTTCCCTAACACCAGTTTTGAATTCATGCATTTTTCACCGAAGAATACTTCTGGAGTGTATCCAACCTAATAGATATACAATTTACATGAATTCCATCAACATGGCATTCCGGGTTCCGTACATGATACATGCATGACGGATTCGAGAAACATGAGTTTCTGAGTTGTGAGCATGTGAATTAGTGAACTTTCATCCAACAAACAAGGCATATATACACATTGAAATATTTACTATGACTTCATAGTTTTTATGTATCTCTAGGTTCTAAAATCGGACATTTGGCACTAGCAAACACTCTTTGAGCGAATTCTCACCAATACACATGTAATTTACATTGTTTACATAACCATGGCATTCCGTACTCCGAACATGTTTCATGCATCTGTGATTCCTCAAACATGCATTTCTGAGCTGTGAACATGCGCATGACAGATGTTTCAACCACCAAAAAATTTACCTATGCACCTTGATATATTTACTTAGACTTCGTTGCTTCTTCCTTTCACCAGTTTCAAGAATCACACTTTGATCCCAGAAAAACCCTCTTGGAGCGAATTCTACCCTAGAGATATGTAATTTGAATAGATTCCATCTAAATGATATTCAGTGTTCCGTACATGCTACATGCATGACGGATTCGACAAACATGCATTCCTGATTTGAGAGCATGGGGATTACTGCTCTTTCATCCTCTATAAAAACAATATTTTCATCTAGACACGTGTACCCATTTTCACAGCCTTTTCCTAACACCAGTTTCGAACTCGTGCATTTTTCTCAGAAAAATACTTCTGCAGCGATTTCCACCAAACAGATATGTAATTTACATGAATTCCATCAACATGGCACTCCGGGTTCCGTACATGCTACATGCATGACGGATTCGGCAAACATGTGTTTCTGAGATCTCAGCCTGTGGATTACTGACCTTTCATCCAACAAACAAGACATATATACACTTAGAAATATTTACTCTGACTGCATAGGTTTTTTCTGTCACCAGGTACTAAAATCGGACATTTGGCACTAGAAAAGCCTCTTTGAGCGTATTCTCACCAATACACATGTAATTCACATTGTTTACATAACCATGGCATTCCATATTCCGAACATGTTTCATGCAATACCGATTCCTCAAACATGCATTTCTGAGTTGTGAATATGCTCATGACAGATGTTTCTATCATTACAAGTTACCTATGCACTTAAATATATATACATTGTCTTCGTAGCTTCTTCATATCACCAGGTTCAAGAATCACACTTTGATCCCTGAAAAACCCTCTTGAGGGAATAATACCTTAGAGATATGTAATTTGAATAGATTCTATCTACATGATATTCCGTGTTCCGTACATGCTACATGCATGACGGATTCGAAAAACATGCATTCCTGAGATGAGTGCATGTGGATTACTGATGTTTCATCCTCTATAAATGGAAAATTTTCTTCTAGAGACGTGTAAATATTTTCACAAGCTTTATCTAACACCAGTTTAGAATTCGTGCATTTTTCCACGAAAAATACTTCTGGAGCGATTTCCACCTAACAGATATGTAATTTAAATGCATTCCATCAACAGGGCATTCCGGATTCCGTAAATGCTACACGCATGACGGATTCGGCAAACATGCGTTTCTGAGTTGTGAGCATGTGGATTAGTGAACTTTCATCCACCAAACAAGGCATATATACACTTTGAAATACTTACTCTGAATTCATAAGTTTTTTGTATCACCAGGTTCTAAAATCGGACATTTGGCAGTAGAAAACACTCTTTGAGCGAATTCTCACCAATACACATGTAATTTACATTGTTTACATAACCATGGCATTCCGTATTCCGAACATGATTCATGCATCACGAATTCCTCAAATTGCATTTCTGAGCTGTGAACATGCACATGACAGATATTTCAACCACCAAACAAGTTACTTATGCCCTTTGAAATATTTCCCTGGACTTCGTTGCTTCTCCTATCACCACTTTCATGAATCACACTTTGATCCCAGAAAAACCCTCTTGGAGCGAATTCTACCCTAAAGATATGTAATTTGAATAGATTCCTTCAAAATGATATTCCGTGTTCCGTACATGCTACATGCATGACGGATACGAAAAACATGCATTCCTGATTTGAGAGCATGTGGATTACTGCTCTTTCATCCTCTATAAAAACAATATTTTCATCTAGACACGTGTACCCATTTTCACAGCCTTTTCCTAACACCAGTTTCGAACTCGTGCATTTTTCTGAGAAAAATACTTCTGCAGCGATTTCCACCAAACAGATATGTAATTTACATGAATTCCATCAACATGGCATTCCGGGTTCCGTACATGCTACATGCATGACGGATTCGGCAAACATGTGTTTCTGAGATCTCAGCATGTGGATTACTGACCTTTCATTCACCAAACAAGGCATATATACACTTAGAAATATTTACTCAGACTTCATAGATTTTTTTAAGTCACCAGGTACTAAAATCAGACATTTGGCACTAGAAAAGCCTCTTTGAGCGAATTCTCACCAATACACATGTAATTTACATTGTTTACATAACCATTGCAGTCCGTATTCCGAACATGTTTCATGCATCACAGATTCCTCAAACATGCATTTCTGAGCTGTGAACATGCATATAACAGATGTTTCAACCACCAAAAAAGTTACCTATGCACTTTGAAATGTTTCCTTAGACTTCGTTGCTTCTTCATTTCACCAGTTTCAAGAATCACACTTTGATCCCAGAAAAACCCTCTTGGAGCGAATTCTACCCTAGAGTTATGTAATTTGAATAGATTCCATCTAAATGATATTCAGTGTTCCGTACATGCTACATGCATGACGGATTTGACAAACATGCATTCCTGAGTTGAAAGCATGTGGATTACTGACCTTTCATCCACCAAACAAGGCATATATACACTTTGAAATATTTACTCTGACTTCATAGGTTTTTTGTATCACTAGGTTCTAAAATCGGACATTTGGCAATAGCAAACACTCTTTGAGCGTATTCTCACCAATACACATTTAATTTACATTGTTTACATAACCATGGCATTCCGTATTCCGAACATGTTTCATGCAATACCGATTCCTCAAACATGCATTTCTGAGTTGTGAATATGCTCATGACAGATGTTTAAATCATTACAATTTACTATGCACTTAAATATATATACTTTGTCTTTGTAGCTTCTTCCTATTACCAGGATCAAGAATCACACTTTGAAACCAGAAACACCCTCTTGGAGCGAATTCTACCCAAGAGATATGTAATTTGAATAGATTCTATCTACATGAATTCCGTGTTCCGTACATGCTACATGCAAGAACGATTCGAAAAACATGCATTCCTGAGATGAGTGCATGTGGATTACTGATGTTTCATCCTCTATAAATGGAAAATTTTCTTCAAGAAACGTGTACAGATTTTCAAAAGCTTTCCCTAACACCAGTTTTGAATTCGTGCATTTTTCACAGAAAAATAATTCTGGAGCGATTTCCACCTAACAGATATGTAATTTAAATGCATTCCATCAACAGGGCATTCCGGATTCCGTAAATGCTACACGCATGACGGATTCGGCAAACATGCGTTTCTGAGTTGTGAGCATGTGGATTAGTGAACTTTCATCCACCAAACAAGGCATATATACACTTTGAAGTATTTACTCTGACTTCATAAGTTTTTTGTATCACCAGGTTCTAAAATCGGACATTTGGCAGAAGAAAACACTCTTTGAGCGAATTCTCACCAATACACATATAATTTACATTGTTTACATAACCATGGCATTCCGTATTCCGAACATGATTCATGCATCACGAGTTCCTCAAATTGCATTTCTGAGCTGTGAACATGCACATGACAGATATTTCAACCACCAAAAAGTTACTTATGCCGTTTGAAATATTTCCTTGGACTTCGTTGCTTCTCCTATCACCACTTTCAAGAATCACACTTTGATCCCAGAAATACCCTCTTGGAGCGAATTCTACCATAGAGATATGTAATTTGAATAGATTCCTTCAACATGATATTCCGTGTTCCGTACATGTTACATGCATGACGGATTCGACAAACATGCATTCCTGAGTTGAGGACATGTGGATTACTGATTTTTCATCCTCTATAAAAGGAATAATTTCATATAGACTTGTGTACACATTTTCACAAGCTTTCCCTAACACCAGTTTTGAATTCATGCATTTTTCACCGAAGAATACTTCTGGAGTGTATCCAACCTAATAGATATACAATTTACATGAATTCCATCAACATGGCATTCCGGGTTCCGTACATGATACATGCATGACGGATTCGAGAAACATGCGTTTCTGAGTTGTGAGCATGTGAATTAGTGAACTTTCATCCAACAAACAAGGCATATATACACTTTGAAATATTTACTATGACTTCATAGTTTTTATGTATCTCTAGGTTCTAAAATCGGACATTTGGCACTAGCAAACACTCTTTGAGCGAATTCTCACCAATACACATGTAATTTACATTGTTTACATAACCATGGCATTCCGTACTCCGAACATGTTTCATGCATCTCTGATTCCTCAAACATGCATTTCTGAGCTGTGAACATGCGCATGACAGATGTTTCAACCACCAAAAAATTTACCTATGCACCTTGAAATATTTACTTAGACTTCGTTGCTTCTTCCTTTCACCAGTTTCAAGAATCACACTTTGATCCCAGAAAAACCCTCTTGGAGCGAATTCTACGCTAGAGATATGTAATTTGAATAGATTCCATCTAAATGATATTCAGTGTTCCGTACATGCTACATGCATGACGGATTCGACAAACATGCATTCCTGATTTGAGAGCATGTGGATTACTGCTCTTTCATCCTCTATAAAAACAATATTTTCATCTAGACACGTGTACCCATTTTCACAGCCTTTTCCTAACACCAGTTTCGAACTCGTGCATTTTTCTCAGAAAAATACTTCTGCAGCGATTTCCACCAAACAGATATGTAATTTACATGAATTCCATCAACATGGCATTCCGGGTTCCGTACATGCTACATGCATGACGGATTCGGCAAACATGTGTTTCTGAGATCTCAGCCTGTGGATTACTGAACTTTCATCCAACAAACAAGACATATATACACTTAGAAATATTTACTCTGACTGCATAGGTTTCTTCTGTCACCAGGTACTAAAATCGGACATTTGGCACTAGAAAAGCCTCTTGAGCGTATTCTCACCAATACACATGTAATTCACATTGTTTACATAACCATGGCATTCCATATTCCGAACATGTTTCATGTAATACCGATCCTCAAACATGCATTTCTGAGTTGTGAATATGCTCATGACTGATGTTTCTATCATTACAAGTTACCTATGCACTTAAATATATATACATTGTCTTCGTAGTTTCTTCATATCACCAGGTTCAAGAATCACACTTTGATCCCAGAAAAACCCTCTTGAGGGAATAATACCTTAGAGATATGTAATTTGAATAGATTCTATCTACATGATATTCCGTGTTCCGTACATGCTACATGCATGACGGATTCGAAAAACATGCATTCCTGAGATGAGTGCATGTGGATTACTGATGTTTCATCTTCTATAAATGGAAAATTTTCTTCTAGAGACGTGTAAATATTTTCACAAGCTTTATCTAACACCAGTTTAGAATTCGTGCATTTTTCACAGAAAAATACTTCTGGAGCGATTTCCACCTAACAGATATGTAATTTAAATGCATTCCATCAACAGGGCATTCCGGATTCCGTAAATGCTACACGCATGATGGATTCGGCAAACATGTGTTTCTGAGTTGTGAGCATGTGGATTAGTGAACTTTCATCCACCAAAGAAGGCATATATACACTTTGAAATACTTACTCTGAATTCATAAGTTTTTTGTATCACCAGGTTCTAAAATCGGACATTTGGCAGTAGAAAACACTCTTTGAGCGAATTCTCACCAATACACATGTAATTTACATTGTTTACATAATCATGGCATTCCGTATTCCGAACATGATTCATGCATCACGAATTCCTCAAATTGCATTTCTGAGCTGTGAACATGCACATGACAGATATTTCAACCACCAAACAAGTTACTTATGCCCTTTTATATATTTCCCTGGACTTCGTTGCTTCTCCTATCACCACTTTCAAGAATCACACTTTGATCCCAGAAAAACCCTCTTGGAGCGAATTCTACCCTAGAGATATGTAATTTGAATAGATTCCATCTAAATGATATTCAGTGTTCCGTACATGCTACATGCATGACGGATTTGACAAACATGCATTCCTGAGTTGAAAGCATGTGGATTACTGACCTTTCATCCACCAAACAAGGCATATATACACTTTGAAATATTTACTCTGACTTCATAGGTTTTTTGTATCACTAGGTTCTAAAATCGGACATTTGGCACTAGCAAACACTCTTTGAGCGAATTCTCACCAATACACATTTAATTTACATTGTTTACATAACCATGGCATTCCGTATTCCGAACATGTTTCATGCAATACCGATTCCTCAAACATGCATTTCTGAGTTGTGAATATGCTCATGACAGATGTTTAAATCATTACAATTTACTTATGCACTTAAATATATATACTTTGTCTTTGTAGCTTCTTCCTATTACCAGGTTCAAGAATCACACTTTGATACCACAAACACCCTCTTGGAGCGAATTCTACCCTAGAGATATGTAATTTGAAAAGTTTCTATCTACATGAATTCCGTGTTCCATACATGCTACATGCAAGAACGATTCGAAAAACATGCATTCCTGAGATGAGTGCATGTGGATTACTGATGTTTCATCCTCTATAAATGGAAAATTTTCTTCAAGAAACGTGTACAGATTTTCAAAAGCTTTCCCTGACACCAGTTTAGAATTCGTGCATTTTTCACAGAAAAATAATTCTGGAGCGATTTCCACCTAACAGATATGTAATTTAAATGCATTCCATCAACAGGGCATTCCGGATTCCGTAAATGCTACACGCATGACGGATTCGGCAAACATGCGTTTCTGAGTTGTGAGCATGTGGATTAGTGAACTTTCATCCACCAAACAAGGCATATATACACTTTGAAGTATTTACTCTGACTTCATAAATTTTTTGTATCACCAGGTTCTAAAATCGGACATTTGGCAGAAGAAAACACTCTTTGAGCGAATTCTCACCAATACACATATAATTTACATTGTTTACATAACCATGGCATTCCGTATTCCGAACATGATTCATGCATCACGAGTTCCTCAAATTGCATTTCTGAGCTGTGAACATGCACATGACAGATATTTCAACCACCAAAAAGTTACTTATGCCGTTTGAAATATTTCCTTGGACTTCGTTGCTTCTCCTATCACCACTTTCAAGAATCACAATTTGATCCCAGAAATACCCTCTTGGAGCGAATTCTACCATAGAGATATGTAATTTGAATAGATTCCTTCAACATGATATTCCGTGTTCCGTACATGTTACATGCATGACGGATTCGACAAACATGCATTCCTGAGTTGAGGACATGTGGATTACTGATTTTTCATCCTCAATAAAAGGAATAATTTCATATAGACTTGTGTACACATTTTCACAAGCTTTCCCTAACACCAGTTTTGAATTCATGCATTTTTCACCGAAGAATACTTCTGGAGTGTATCCAACCTAATAGATATACAATTTACATGAATTCCATCAACATGGCATTCCGGGTTCCGTACATGATACATGCATGACGGATTCGAGAAACATGAGTTTCTGAGTTGTGAGCATGTGAATTAGTGAACTTTCATCCAACAAACAAGGCATATATACACCTTGAAATATTTACTATGACTTCATAGTTTTTATGTATCTCTAGGTTCTAAAATCGGACATTTGGCACTAGCAAACACTCTTTGAGCGAATTCTCACCAATACACATGTAATTTACATTGTTTACATAACCAAGGCATTCCGTACTCCGAACATGTTTCATGCATCTGTGATTCCTCAAACATGCATTTCTGAGCTGTGAACATGCGCATGACAGATGTTTCAACCACCAAAAAATTTACCTATGCACCTTGATATATTTACTTAGACTTCGTTGCTTCTTCCTTTCACCAGTTTCAAGAATCACACTTTGATCCCAGAAAAACCCTCTTGGAGCGAATTCTACCCTAGAGATATGTAATTTGAATAGATTCCATCTAAATGATATTCAGTGTTCCGTACATGCTACATGCATGACGGATTCGACAAACATGCATTCCTGATTTGAGAGCATGTGGATTACTGCTCTTTCATCCTCTATAAAAACAATATTTTCATCTAGACACGTGTACCCATTTTCACAGCCTTTTCCTAACACCAGTTTCGAACTCGTGCATTTTTCTCAGAAAAATACTTCTGCAGCGATTTCCACCAAACAGATATGTAATTTACATGAATTCCATCAACATGGCACTCCGGGTTCCGTACATGCTACATGCATGACGGATTCGGCAAACATGTGTTTCTGAGATCTCAGCCTGTGGATTACTGACCTTTCATCCAACAAACAAGACATATATACACTTAGAAATATTTACTCTGACTGCATAGGTTTTTTTCTGTCACCAGGTACTAAAATCGGACATTTGGCACTAGAAAAGCCTCTTTGAGCGTATTCTCACCAATACACATGTAATTCACATTGTTTACATAACCATGGCATTCCATATTCCGAACATGTTTCATGCAATACCGATTCCTCAAACATGCATTTCTGAGTTGTGAATATGCTCATGACTGATGTTTCTATCATTACAAGTTACCTATGCACTTAAATATATATACATTGTCTTCGTAGCTTCTTCATATCACCAGGTTCAAGAATCACACTTTGATCCCAGAAAAACCCTCTTGAGGGAATAATACCTTAGAGATATGTAATTTGAATAGATTCTATCTACATGATATTCCGTGTTCCGTACATGCTACATGCATGACGGATTCGAAAAACATGCTTTCCTGAGATGAGTGCATGTGGATTACTGATGTTTCATCCTCTATAAATGGAAAATTTTCTTCTAGAGACGTGTAAATATTTTCACAAGCTTTATCTAACACCAGTTTAGAATTCGTGCATTTTTCACAGAAAAATACTTCTGGAGCGATTTCCACCTAACAGATATGAAATTTAAATGCATTCCATCAACAGGGCATTCCGGATTCCGTAAATGCTACACGCATGACGGATTCGGCAAACATGCGTTTCTGAGTTGTGAGCATGTGGATTAGTGAACTTTCATCCACCAAACAAGGCATATATACACTTTGAAATACTTACTCTGAATTCATAAGTTTTTTGTATCACCAGGTTCTAAAATCGGACATTTGGCAGTAGAAAACACTCTTTGAGCGAATTCTCACCAATACACATGTAATTTACATTGTTTACATAACCATGGCATTCCGTATTCCGAACATGATTCATGCATCACGAATTCCTCAAATTGCATTTCTGAGCTGTGAACATGCACCTGACAGATATTTCAACCAGCAAACAATTTACTTATGCCCTTTGAAATATTTCCCTGGACTTCGTTGCTTCTCCTATCACCACTTTCATGAATCACACTTTGATCCCAGAAAAACCCTCTTGGAGCGAATTCTACCCTAAAGATATGTAATTTGAATAGATTCCATCTAAATGATATTCCGTGTTCCGTACATGCTACATGCATGACGGATACGAAAAACATGCATTCCTGATTTGAGAGCATGTGGATTACTGCTCTTTCATCCTCTATAAAAACAATATTTTCATCTAGACACGTGTACCCATTTTCACAGCCTTTTCCTAACACCAGTTTCGAACTCGTGCATTTTTCTGAGAAAAATACTTCTGCAGCGATTTCCACCAAACAGATATGTAATTTACATGAATTCCATCAACATGGCATTCCAGGTTCCGTACATGCTACATGCATGACGGATTCGGCAAACATGTGTTTCTGAGATCTCAGCATGTGGATTACTGACCTTTCATTCACCAAACAAGGCATATATACACTTAGAAATATTTACTCAGACTTCATAGATTTTTTTAAGTCACCAGGTACTAAAATCAGACATTTGGCACTAGAAAAGCCTCTTTGAGCGAATTCTCACCAATACACATGTAATTTACATTGTTTACATAACCATTGCAGTCCGTATTCCGAACATGTTTCATGCATCACAGATTCCTCAAACATGCATTTCTGAGCTGTGAACATGCGTATAACAGATGTTTCAACCACCAAAAAAGTTACCTATGCACTTTGAAATGTTTCCTTAGACTTCGTTGCTTCTTCATTTCACCAGTTTCAAGAATCACACTTTGATCCCAGAAAAACCCTCTTGGAGCGAATTCTACCCTAGAGATATGTAATTTGAATAGATTCCATCTAAATGATATTCAGTGTTCCGTACATGCTACATGCATGACGGATTTGACAAACATGCATTCCTGAGTTGAAAGCATGTGGATTACTGACCTTTCATCCACCAAACAAGGCATATATACACTTTGAAATATTTACTCTGACTTCATAGGTTTTTTGTATCACTAGGTTCTAAAATCGGACATTTGGCACTAGCAAACACTCTTTGAGCGAATTCTCACCAATACACATTTAATTTACATTGTTTACATAACCATGGCATTCCGTATTCCGAACATGTTTCATGCAATACCGATTCCTCAAACATGCATTTCTGAGTTGTGAATATGCTCATGACAGATGTTTAAATCATTACAATTTATAATGCACTTAAATATATATACTTTGTCTTTGTAGCTTCTTCCTATAACCAGGATCAAGAATCACACTTTGAAACCAGAAACACCCTCTTGGAGCGAATTCTACCCTAGAGATATGTAATTTAAATAGATTCTATCTACATGAATTCCGTGTTCCGTACATGCTACATGCAAGAACGATTCGAAAAACATGCATTCCTGAGATGAGTGCATGTGGATTACTGATGTTTCATCCTCTATAAATGGAAAATTTTCTTCAAGAAAGTGTACAGATTTTCAAAAGGTTTCCCTAACACCCGTTTTGAATTCGTGCATTTTTCACAGAAAAATAATTCTGGAGCGATTTCCACCTAACAGATATGTAATTTAAATGCATTCCATCAACAGGGCATTCCGGATTCCGTAAATGCTACACGCAAGACGGATTCGGCAAACATGAGTTTCTGAGTTGTGAGCATGTGGATTAGTGAACTTTCATCCACCAAACAAGGCATATATACACTTTGAAGTATTTACTCTGACTTCATAAATTTTTTGTATCACCAGGTTCTAAAATCGGACATTTGGCAGAAGAAAACACTCTTTGAGCGAATTCTCACCAATACACATATAATTTACATTGTTTACATAACCATGGCATTCCGTATTCCGAACATGATTCATGCATCACGAGTTCCTCAAATTGCATTTCTGAGCTGTGAACATGCACATGACAGATATTTCAACCACCAAAAAGTTACTTATGCCGTTTGAAATATTTCCTTGGACTTCGTTGCTTCTCCTATCACCACTTTCAAGAATCACAATTTGATCCCAGAAATACCCTCTTGGAGCGAATTCTACCATAGAGATATGTAATTTGAATAGATTCCTTCAACATGATATTCCGTGTTCCGTACATGTTACATGCATGACGGATTCGACAAACATGCATTCCTGAGTTGAGGACATGTGGATTACTGATTTTTCATCCTCTATAAAAGGAATAATTTCATATAGACTTGTGTACACATTTTCACAAGCTTTCCCTAACACCAGTTTTGAATTCATGCATTTTTCACCGAAGAATACTTCTGGAGTGTATCCAACCTAATAGATATACAATTTACATGAATTCCATCAACATGGCATTCCGGGTTCCGTACATGATACATGCATGACGGATTCGAGAAACATGCGTTTCTGAGTTGTGAGCATGTGAATTAGTGAGCTTTCATCCAACAAACAAGGCATATATACACTTTGAAATATTTACTATGATTTCATAGTTTTTATGTATCTCTAGGTTCTAAAATCGGACATTTGGTACTAGCAAAAACTCTTTGAGCGAATTCTCACCAATACACATGTAATTTACATTGTTTACATAACCATGGCATTCCGTACTCCGAACATGTTTCATGCATCTCTGATTCCTCAAACATGCATTTCTGAGCTGTGAACATGCGCATGACAGATGTTTCAACCACCAAAAAATTTACCTATGCACCTTGAAATATTTACTTAGACTTCGTTGCTTCTTCCTTTCACCAGTTTCAAGAATCACACTTTGATCCCAGAAAAACCCTCTTGGAGCGAATTCTACCCTAGAGATATGTAATTTGAATAGATTCCATCTAAATGATATTCAGTGTTCCGTACATGCTACATGCATGACGGATTCGACAAACATGCATTCCTGATTTGAGAGCATGTGGATTACTGCTCTTTCATCCTCTATAAAAACAATATTTTCATCTAGACACGTGTACCCATTTTCACAGCCTTTTCCTAACACCAGTTTCGAACTCGTGCATTTTTCTCAGAAAAATACTTCTGCAGCGATTTCCACCAAACAGATATGTAATTTACATGAATTCCATCAACATGGCATTCCGGGTTCCGTACATGCTACATGCATGACGGATTCGGCAAACATGTGTTTCTGAGATCTCAGCATGTGGATTACTGACCTTTCATCCAACAAACAAGACATATATACACTTAGAAATATTTACTCTGACTGCATAGGTTTTTTCTGTCACCAGGTACTAAAATCGGACATTTGGCACTAGAAAAGCCTCTTTGAGCGTATTCTCACCAATACACATGTAATTCACATTGTTTACAAAACCATGGCATTCCATATTCCGAACATGTTTCATGCAATACCGATTCCACAAACATGCATTACTGAGTTGTGAATATGCTCATGACTGATGTTTCTATCATTACAAGTTACCTATGCACTTAAATATATATACATTGTCTTCGTAGTTTCTTCATATCACCAGGTTCAAGAATCACACTTTGATCCCAGAAAAACCCTCTTGAGGGAATAATACCTTAGAGATATGTAATTTGAATAGATTCTATCTACATGATATTCCGTGTTCCGTACATGCTACATGCAAGAACGATTCGAAAAACATGCATTCCTGAGATGAGTGCATGTGGATTACTGATGTTTCATCCTCTATAAATGGAAAATTTTCTTCAAGAAACGTGTACAGATTTTCAAAAGCTTTCCCTGACACCAGTTTAGAATTCGTGCATTTTTCACAGAAAAATAATTCTGGAGCGATTTCCACCTAACAGATATGTAATTTAAATGCATTCCATCAACAGGGCATTCCGGATTCCGTAAATGCTACACGCATGACGGATTCGGCAAACATGCGTTTCTGAGTTGTGAGCATGTGGATTAGTGAACTTTCATCCACCAAACAAGGCATATATACACTTTGAAGTATTTACTCTGACTTCATAAATTTTTTGTATCACCAGGTTCTAAAATCGGACATTTGGCAGAAGAAAACACTCTTTGAGCGAATTCTCACCAATACACATATAATTTACATTGTTTACATAACCATGGCATTCCGTATTCCGAACATGATTCATGCATCACGAGTTCCTCAAATTGCATTTCTGAGCTGTGAACATGCACATGACAGATATTTCAACCACCAAAAAGTTACTTATGCCGTTTGAAATATTTCCTTGGACTTCGTTGCTTCTCCTATCACCACTTTCAAGAATCACAATTTGATCCCAGAAATACCCTCTTGGAGCGAATTCTACCATAGAGATATGTAATTTGAATAGATTCCTTCAACATGATATTCCGTGTTCCGTACATGTTACATGCATGACGGATTCGACAAACATGCATTCCTGAGTTGAGGACATGTGGATTACTGATTTTTCATCCTCAATAAAAGGAATAATTTCATATAGACTTGTGTACACATTTTCACAAGCTTTCCCTAACAGCAGTTTTGAATTCATGCATTTTTCACCGAAGAATACTTCTGGCGTGTATTCAACCTAATAGATATATAATTTACATGAATTCCATCAACATGGCATTCCGGGTTCCGTACATGATAGATGAATTACGGATTCGAAAACATGAGTTTCTGAGTTGTGAGCATGTGGATTAGTGAACTTTCATCCACCAAACAAGGCATATATACACTTTGAAATATTTACTATGACTTCATAGGATTTTTGTATCACTAGGTTTTAAAATCGGACATTTGGCACTACAAAACACTCTTTGAGCGAATTCTCACCAATACACATGTAATTCACATTGTTTACATAACCATGGCGTTCCGAATTCCGAACATGTTTCATGAATCACGGATTCGTCAAACATGCATTTCTGAGCTGTGAACATGCGCATGACAGATGTTTCAAACACCAAAAAAGTTACCTATGCACTTTGAAATATTTACTTAGACTTCGTTGCTTCTTCCTTTCACCAGTATCAAGAATCACACTTTGATCCCAGAAAAACCCTCTTGGAGCGAATTCTACCCTAGAGATATGTAATTTGAATACATTCCATCTAAATGATATTCAGTGTTCCGTACATGCTACATGCATGACGGATTCGAAAAACATGCATTCCTGAGTTGAGAGCATGTGGATTACTTATCTTTCATCCTCTATAAAAACAATATTTTCATCTAGACACGTGTACACATTTTCACAATGTTTTCCTAAAACCAGATTCGAACTCATGCATTTTTCTCAGAAAAATACTTCTGAAGCGATTTCCACCAAACAGATATGTAATTAACATGAATTCCATCAACATGGTATTCCGGGTTCCGTACATGCTACATGTATGACGGATTCGGCAAACATGTGTTTCTGAGATCTCAGCATGTGGATTACTGAACTTTCATACACCTAACAAGGCATATATACACTTAGAAATATTTACTCAGACTTCATAGATTTTTTTAAGTCACCAGGTACTAAAATCAGACATTTGGCACTAGAAATGCCTCTTTGAGCGAATTCTCACCAATACACATGTAATTTACATTGTTTACATAACCATTGCAGTCCGTATTCCGAACATGTTTCATGCATCACAGATTCCTCAAACATGCATTTTTGAGTTGTGAACATGCGTATAACAGATGTTTCAACCACCAAAAAAGTTACCTATGCACTTTGAAATGTTTCCTTAAACTTCGTTGCTTCTTCATTTCACCAGTTTCAAGAATCACACTTTGATCCCAGAAAAACCCTCTTGGAGCGAATTCTAGCCTAGAGATATGTAATTTGAATAGATTCCATCTAAATGATATTCAGTGTTCCGTACATGCTACATGCATGACGGATTTGACAAACATGCATTCCTGAGTTGAAAGCATGTGGATTACTGACCTTTCATCCACCAAACAAGGCATATATACACTTTGAAATATTTACTCTGACTTCATAGGTTTTTTGTATCACTAGGTTCTAAAATCGGACATTTGGCACTAGCAAACACTCTTTGAGCGAATTCTCACCAATACACATTTAATTTACATTGTTTACATAACCATGGCATTCCGTATTCCGTACATGTTTCATGCAATACCGATTCCTCAAACATGCATTTCTGAGTTGTGAATATGCTCATGACTGATGTTTCTATCATTACAAGTTACCTATGCACTTAAATATATACACATTGTCTTCGTAGCTTCTTCATATCACCAGGTTCAAGAATCACACTTTGATCCCAGAAACACCCTCTTGGAGCGAATTCTACCCTAGAGATATGTAATTTGAATAGATTCTATCTACATGATATTCCGTGTTCTGTACATGCTACATGCAAGAACGATTCGAAAAACATGCATTCCTGAGATGAGTGCATGTGGATTACTGATGTTTCATCCTCTATAAAAGGAAAATTTCCTTCTAGACACGTGTACAGATTTTCACAAGCTTTATCTATCACCAGTTTAGAATTCGTGCATTTTTCACAGAAAAATAATTCTGGAGCGATTTCCACCTAACAGATATGTAATTTAAATGCATTCCACCAACAGGGCATTCCGGATTCCGTAAATGCTACACGCATGACGGATTCGGCAAACATGCGTTTCTGAGTTGTGAGCATGTGGATTAGTGAACTTTCATCCACCAAACAAGGCATATATACACTTTGAAGTATTTACTCTGACTTCATAAGTTTTTTGTATCACCAGGTTCTAAAATCGGACATTTGGCAGAAGAAAACACTCTTTGAGCGAATTCTCACCAATACACATATAATTTACATTGTTTACATAACCATGGCATTCCGTATTCCGAACATGATTCATGCATCACGAATTCCTCAAATTGCATTTCTGAGCTGTGAACATGCACATGACAGATATTTCAACCACCAAAAAGTTACTTATGCCGTTTGAAATATTTCCTTGGACTTCGTTGCTTCTCCTATCACCACTTTCAAGAATCACACTTTGATCCCAGAAATACCCTCTTGGAGCGAATTCTACCATAGAGATATGTAATTTGAATAGATTCCTTCAACATGATATTCCGTGTTCCGTACATGTTACATGCATGACAGATTCGACAAACATGCATTCCTGAGTTGAGGACATGTGGATTACTGATTTTTCATCCTCTATAAAAGGAATAATTTCTTATAGACTTGTGTACACATTTTCACATGCTTTCCCTAACACCAGTTTTGAATTCATGCATTTTTCACCGAAGAATTCTTCTGGAGTGTATCCAACCTAATAGATATACAATTTACATGAATTCCATCAACATGGCATTACGGGTTCTGTACATGATACATGCATGACGGATTCGAGAAACATGCGTTTCTGAGTTGTGAGCATGTGGATTAGTGATCTTTCATCCACCAAAGGAGGCATATATTACACTTTGAAATTTTTGCTCTAACTTCATAAGTTTTTTGTATCACCAGGTTCTAAAATCGGACATTTGGCAGTAGAAAACACTCTTTGAGCGAATTCTCACCAATACACATGTAATTTACATTGTTTACATAACAATGGCATTCCGTATTCCGAACATGATTCATGCATCACCAATTCCTCAAATTGCATTTCTGAGTTGTGAACATGCACATGCCAGATATTTCAAACACCAAGCAAGTTACTTATGCACTTTGAAATATTTCCTTGTACTTCGTTTCTTCTCCTATCACCAGTTTCAAGAATCACACTTTGATCCCAGAAAAACCCTCTTGGAGCGAATTCTACCCTAGAGATATGTAATTTGAATAGATTCCTTCAACATGATATTCCGTGTTCCGTACATGTTACATGCATGACGGATTCGACAAACATGCATTCCTGAGTTGAGGGCATGTGGATTACTGATTTTTCATCCTCTATAAAAGGAATAATTTCATATAGACTCGTGTACACATTTTCACAAGCTTTCCCTAACACAAGTTTCGAATTCGTGCATTTTTCACAGAAGAATACTTCTGGAGTGTATTCAACCTAATAGATATATAATTTACATGAATTCCATCAACCAGGCATTCCGGGTTCCGTACATGATACATGCAAAACGGATTCGAGAAACATGCGATTCTGAGTTGTGAGCATGTGGATTAGTGAACTTTCATCCACCAAAGAAGGCATATATTACACTTTGAAATATTTACTCTGACTTCATAAGTTTTTTGTATCACCAGGTTCTAAAATCGGACATTTGGCAGTAGAAAACACTCTTTGAGCGAATTCTCACCAATACACATGTAATTTACATTGTTTACATAACCATGGCATTCCGTATTCCAAACATGATTCATGCATCATCAATTCCTCAAATTGCATTTCTGAGTTGTGAACATGCGCATGCCAGATGTTTCAACCACCAAATAAGTTACTTATGCACTTTGAAATATTTCCTTGGACTTCGTTGCTTCTCCTATCACCAGTTTCAAGAATCACACTTTGATCCCAGGAAAACCCTCTTGGAGCGAAGTCTACCCTAGAGATATTTAATTTGAATAGATTCCTTCAACATGATATTCCGTGTTCCGTACATGTTACATGCATGATGGATTCGACAAACATGCATTCCTGAGTTGTGAGCATGTGGATTACTGATTTTTCATCCTCTATAAAAGGAATAATTTCATATAGACTCGTGTACATTTTTTCAAAAGCTTTCCCTAACACAAGTTTCGAATTCGTTCATTTTTCATAGAAGAATACTTCCGGAGTGTATTCAACCTAATAGATATATAATTTACATGAATTCTATCAACATGGCATTCCGGGTTCTGTACATGATACATGCATGACGGATTCGAGAATCATGCGTTTCTGAGTTGTGAGCATGTGGATTAGTGATCTTTCATCCACCAAAGAAGGCATATATTACACTTTGAAATTTTTGCTCTAACTTCATAAGTTTTTTGTATCACCAGGTTCTAAAATCGGACATTTGGCAGTAGAAAACACTCTTTGAGCGAATTCTCACCAATACACATGTAATTTACATTGTTTACATAACAATGGCATTCCGTATTCCGAACATGATTCATGCATCACCAATTCCTCAAATTGCATTTCTGAGTTGTGAACATGCGCATGCCAGATATTTCAAACACCAAACAAGTTACTTATGCACTTTGAAATATTTCCTTGGACTTCGTTGCTTCTCCTATCACCAGTTTCAAGAATCACACTTTGATCCCAGAAAAACCCTCTTGGAGCAAATTCTACCCTAGAGATATGTAATTTGAATAGATTCCTTCAACATGATATTCCGTGTTCCGTACATGTTACATGCATGACGGATTCGACAAACATGCATTCCTGAGTTGAGGGCATGTGGATTACTGACTTTTCATCCTCTATAAAAGGAATAATTTCATATAGACTCGTGTACTCATTTTCACAAGCTTTCCCTAACACAAGTTTCGAATTCGTGCATTTTTCACAGAAGAATACTTCTGGAGTGTATTCAACCTAATAGATATATAATTTACATGAATTCCATCAACCAGGCATTCCGGGTTCCGTACATGATACATGCATTACGGATTCGAGAAACATGCGATTCTGAGTTGTGAGCATGTGGATTAGTGAACTTTCATCCACCAAAGAAGGCATATATTACACTTTGAAATATTTACTCTGACTTCATAAGTTTTTTGTATCACCAGGTTCTAAAATCGGTCATTTGGCAGTAGAAAACACTCTTTGAGCGAATTCTCACCAATACACATGTAATTTACATTGTTTACATAACCATGGCATTCCGTATTCCGAACATGTTTCATGCATCACGAATTCCTCAAACATGCATTTCTGAGCAGTGAACATGCGCATGCCAGATGTTTCAACCACCAAACAAGTTACTTATGCACTTTGAAATATTTCCTTGGACTTCGTTGCTTCTCCTATTACCAGTTTCAAGAATCACACTTTGATCCCAGAAAAACCCTCTTGGAGCGAATTCTACCCTAGAGATATGTAATTTGAATAGATTCCTTCAACATGATATTCCGTGTTCCGTACATCTTACATGCATGACGGATTCGACAAACATGCATTCCTGAGTTGTGAGCATGTGGATTACTGATTTTTCATCCTCTATAAAAGGAATAATTTCACATAGATTCGTGTACACATTTTCACAAGCTTTCCCTAACACAAGTTTCGAATTCGTGCTTTTTTCACAGAAGAATACTTCTGGAGTGTATTCAAACTAATAGATATATAATTTACATGAATTCCATCAACATGTCATTCCAGGTTATGTACATGATACATGCATTACGGATTCGAGAAACATGCGTTTCTGAGTTGTGAGCATGTGGATTAGTGAACTTTCATCCACCAAATAAGGCATATATTACACTTTGAAATATTTACTCTGACTTCATAAGTTTTTTGTATCACCAGGTTCTAAAATCGGACATTTATCAGTAGAAAACACTCTTTGAGCGAATTCTCACCAATACACATGTAATTTACATTGTTTACATAACCATGGCATTCCGTATTCCGAACATGATTCATTCATCACCAATTCTTCAAATTGCATTTCTTAGGTGTGAACATGCGCATGCCAGATGTTTCAACCACCAAACAAGTTACTTATGCACTTTGAAATATTTTCTTGGACTTCGTTGCTTCTCCTATCACCAGTTTCAAGAATCACACTTTGATCCCAGAAAAACCCTCTTGGAGCGAATTCTACCCTAGAGATATGTAATTTGAATAGATTCCTTCAACATGATATTCCGTGTTCCGTATATGTTACATGCATGACGGATTCGACATACATGCATTCCTGAGTTGTGAGTATGTGGATAACTGATTTTTCATCCTCTATAAAAGGAATAATTTCATATAGACTCGTGTACACATTTTCACAAGCTTTCCCTAACACAAGTTTCGAATTCGTGCATTTTTCACAGAAGAAAACTTCTGGAGTGTATTCAACCTAATAGATATATAATTTACATGAATTCCATCAACATGGCATTCCGGGTTCCGTACATGATACATGCATGACGGATTCGAGAAACATGCATTTCTGAGTTGTGAGCATGTGGATTAGTGAACTTTCATCCACCAAAGAAGGCATATATTACACTTTGAAATTTTTACTCTGACTTCATTAGTTTTTTTTATCACCAGGTTCTAAAATTGGACATTTGGCAGTAGAAAACACTCTTTGAGTGAATTCTCACCAATACACATGTAATTTACATTGTTTACATAACCATGGCATTCCGTATTCCGAACATGTTTCATGCATCACGGATTCCTCAAACATGCATTTCTTAGCTGTGACCATGCGCATGACAGATGTTTCAACCACCAAACAAGTTACATATGCACTTTGAAATAGTTCCTTGGACTTCGTTGCTTCTCCTATCACCAGTTTCAAGAATCACACTTTGATCCCAGAAAAACCCTCTTGGAGCAAATTCTACCCTAGAGATATGTAATTTGAATAGATTCCTTCAACATGATATTCCGTGTTCCGTACATGTTACATGCATGACGGATTCGACAAACATGCATTCCTGAGTTGTGAGCATGTGGATTACTGATTTTTCATCCTCTATAAAAGGAATAATTTCATATAGACTCGTGTACACATTTTCACAAGCTTTCCATAACACAAGTTTCGAATTCGTGCATTTTTCACAGAAGAAAACTTCTGGAGTGTATTCAACCTAATAGATATATAATTTACATGAATTCCATCAACATGGCATTCCGGGTTCCGTACATGATACATGCATGACGGATTCGAGAAACATGCATTTCTGAGTTGTGAGCATGTGGATTAGTGAACTTTCATCCACCAAAGAAGGCATATATTACACTTTGAAATATTTACTCTGACTTCATAAGTTTTTTGTATCACCAGGTTCTAAAATCGGACATTTGGCAGTAGAAAACTCTCTTTGAGCGAATTCTCACCAATACACATGTAATTTACATTGTTTACATAACCATGGCATTCCGTATTCTGAACATGATTCATGAATCACCAATTCCTCAAATTGCATTTCTGAGCTGTGAACATGCACATTACAGATATTTCAACCACCAAACATGTTACTTATGCACTTTGAAATAGTTCCTTGGACTTCGTTGCTTCTACTATCACCAGTTTCATGAATCACACTTTGATCCCAGGAAAACCCTCTTGGAGCGAATTCTACCCTAGAGATATGTAATTTAAATAGATTCCTTCAACATGATATTCCGTGTTCCGTACATGTTACATGCATGACGGATTCAACAAACATGCATTCCTGAGTTGTGAGCATGTGGATTACTGATTTTTCATCCTCTATTAAAGGAATAATTTCATATAGACTCGTGTACACATTTTCACAAGCTTTCCCTAACAGAAGATTCGAATTCGTTCATTTTTCACAGAAGAATACTTCTGGAGTGTATTCAACCTAATAGATATATAATTTACATGAATTCCATCAACATGGCATTCCGGGTTCCGTACATGAAACATGCATGACGGATTCGAGAAACATGCGTTTCTGAGTTGTGAGCATGTGGATTAGTGAACTTTCATCCACCAAAGAAGGCATATATTACACTTTGAAATATTTACTCTGACTTCATAAGTTTTTTGTATCACCAGGTTCTAAAATCGGACATTTGGCAGTAGAAAACACTCTTTGAGCGAATTCTCACCAATACACATGTAATTTACATTGTTTACATAACCATGGCATTCCGTATTCCGAACATGTTTCATGCATCACAGATTCCTCAAACATGCATTTCTGAGCTTTGAACATGCGCATGACAGATGTTTCAACCACCAAACAAGTTACTTATGCACTTTGAAATATTTCCTTGGACTTCGTTGCTTCTCCTATCACCAGTTTCAAGAATCACAATTTGATCACAGGAAAACCCTCTTTGAGCGAATTCTACCCTAGAGATATGTAATTTGAATAGATTCCTTCAACATGATATTCCGTATTCCGAACATGTTTCATGCATCACGGATTCCTCAAACATGCATTTCTTAGCTGTGAACATGCGCATGACAGATGTTTCAACCACCAAACAAGTTACATATGCACTTTGAAATAGTTCCTTGGACTTCGTTGCTTCTCCTATCACCAGTTTCAAGAATCACACTTTGATCCCAGAAAAACCCTTTTGGAGCGAATTCTACCCTAGAGATATTTAATTTGAATAGATTCCTTCAACATGATATTCCGTGTTCCGTACATGTTACATGCATGACGGATTCGACATACATGCATTCCTGAGTTGTGAGCATGTGGATTACTGATTTTTCATCCTCTATAAAATGAATAATTTCATATAGACTCGTGTACACATTTTCACAAGCTTTCCCAGCACAAGTTTCGAATTCGTTCATTTTTCAAAGAAGAAAACTTCTGGAGTGTATTCAACCTAATAGATATATAATTTACATGAATTCCATCAACATGGCATTCCGGGTTCCGTACATGATTCATGCATAATGGATTCGAGAAACATGCGTTTCTGAGTTGTGAGCATGTGGATTAGTGAACTTTCATCCACCAAAGAAGGCATATATTACACTTTGAAATTTTTACTCTGACTTCATAAGTTTTTTGTATCACCAGGTTCTAAAATCGGACATTTGGCAGTAGAAAACACTCTTTGAGCGAATTCTCACCAATACACATGTAATTTACATTGTTTACATAACCATGGCATTACGTATTCCGAACATGTTTCATGCATCACAGATTCCTCAAACATGCATTTCTGAGCTGTGAACATGCGCATGACAGATGTTTCAACCACCAAACAAGTTACTTATGCACTTTGAAATATTTCCTTGGACTTCGTTGCTTCTCCTATCACCAGTTTCAACAATCACACTTTGATCACAGGAAAACCCTCTTGGAGTGAAATCTACCCTAGAGATATGTAATTTGAATACATTCCTTCAACATGATATTCCATGTTCCGTACATGTTACATGCATGACGGATTCGACAAACATGCATTCCTGAGTTGTGAGCATGTGGATTACTGATTTTTCATCCTCTATAAAAGGAATAATTTCATATAGACTCGTGTACACATTTTCACAAGCTTTCCCTAACACAAGTTTCGAATTCGTGCTTTTTTCACAGAAGAATACTTCTGGAGTGTATTCAACCTAATAGATATATAATTTACATGAATTCCATCAACATGGCATTCCGGGTTCCGTACATGATACATGCATGACGGATTCGAGAAACATGCGTTTCTGAGATGTGAGCATGTGGATTAGTGAACTTTCATCCACCAAAGAAGGCATATATTACACTTTGAAATATTTACTCTGACTTCATAAGTTTTTTGTATCACCAGGTTCTAAAATCGGACATTTGGCAGTAGAAAACGCTCTTTGTGCGAATTCTCACCAATACATATGTAATTTACATTGTTTACATCACCATGGCATTACGTATTCCGAACATGTTTCATGCATCACAGATTCCTCAAACATGCATTTCCGAGATGTGAACATGCACATGACAGATGTTTCAACCACCAAACAAGTTACTTATGCACCTTGAAATTTTTCCTTGTACTTCATTGCTTCTCCTATCACCAGTTTCAAGAATCACACTTTGATCCCAGAAAAACCCTCTTGGAGCGAATTCTACCCTAGAGATATGTAATTTGAATAGATTCCTTCAACATGATATTCCGTGTTCCGTACATGTTACATGCATGACGGATTCGACAAACATGCATTCCTGAGTTGTGAGCATGTGGATTACTGATTTTTCATCCTCTATAAAAGGAATAATTTCATATAGACTCGTGTACACATTTTCACAAGCTTTCCCTAACACAAGTTTCGAATTCGTTCATTTTTCACAGAGGAATACTTCTGGAGTGTATTCAACCTAATAGATATATAATTTACATGAATTCCATCAACATGGCATTCCGGGTTCCGTACATGATTCATGCATTACGGATTCAAGACACATGCATTTCTGAGTTGTGAGCATGTGGATTAGTGAACTTTCATCCACCAAAGAAGGCATATATTACACTTTGAAATATTTACTCTGACTTCGTAAGTTTTTTGTATCACCAGGTTCTAAAATCGGACATTTGGCAGTAGAAAACACTCTTTGAGCGAATTCTCACCAATACACATGTAATTTACATTGTTTACATAACCATGGCATTCCGTATTCCGAACATGATTCATGCATCAACAATTCCTCAAATTGCATTTCTGAGCTGTGAACATGCACATGACAGATATTTCAACCACCAAACAAGTTTCTTATGCACTTTGAAATAGTTCCTTGGACTTCGTTGCTTCTCCTATCACCAGTTTCAAGAATCACACTTTGATCACAGGAAAACACTCTTGGAGCGAATTCTACTCTCGAGATATGCAATTTGAATAGATTACTTCAACATGATATTCCGTGTTCCATACATGTTACATGCATGATGGATTAGACAAACATGCATTCCTGAGTTGTGAGCATGTGGATTACTGATTTTTCATCCTCTATAAAAGGAATAATTTCATATAGACTCGTGTACAGATTTTCACAAGCTTTCCCTAACAGAAGATTCGAATTCGTTCATTTTTCACAGAAGAATACTTCTGGAGTGTATTCAACCTAATAGATATATAATTTACATGAATTCCATCAACATGGCATTCCGGGTTCCGTACATGATACATGCATGACGGATTCGAGAAACATGCGTTTCTGAGTTGTGAGCATGTGGATTAGTGAACTTTCATTCACCAAAGAAGGCATATATTACACTTTGAAATATTTACTCTGACTTCATAAGTTTTTTGTATCACCAGTTTCTAAAATCGGACATTTGGCAGTAGAAAACACTCTTTGAGCGAATTCTCACCAATACACATGTAATTTACATTGTTTACATAACCATGGCATTCCGTATTCCGAACATGTTTCATGCATCACGGATTCAATAAACATGCATTTCTGAGCTGTGAACATGCACATAACAGATGTTTCAACCACCAAACAAGTTACTTATGCACTTTGAAATATTTCCTTTGAGTTCGTTGCCTCTCCTATCACCAGTTTCAAGAATCACACTTTGATCACAGGAAAACCCTCTTGGAGCGAATTCTACCCTAGAGATATGTAATTTGAATAGATTCCTTCAACATGATATTCCATGTTCCGTACATGTTACATGCATGACGGATTCGACAAACATGCATTCCTGAGTTGTGAGCATGTGGATTACTGATTTTTCATCCTCTATAAACGGAATAATTTCATATAGACTCGTGTACACATTTTCACAAGCTTTCCCTAACACAAGTTTCGAATTCGTTCATTTTTCACAGAGGAATACTTCTGGAGTGTATTCAACCTAATAGATATATAATTTACATGAATTCCATCAACATGGCATTCCGGGTTCCGTACATGATTCATGCATTACGGATTCAAGACACATGCATTTCTGAGTTGTGAGCATGTGGATTAGTGAACTTTCATCCACCAAAGAAGGCATATATTACACTTTGAAATATTTACTCTGACTTCATAAGTTTTTTGTATCACCAGGTTCTAAAATCGGACATTTGGCAGTAGAAAACACTCTTTGAGCGAATTCTCACCAATACACATGTAATTTACATTGTTTACATCACCATGGCATTCCGTATTCCGAACATGTTTCATGCATCACAGATTCCTCAAACATGCATTTCCGAGCTGTGAACATGCGCATGACAGATGTTTCAACCAACAAACAAGTTATATATGCACTTTAAATATTTCCTTGGACTTCATTGCTTCTCCTATCACCAGTTTCAAGAATCACACTTTGATCCCAGAAAAACCCTCTTGGAGCGAATTCTACACTAGAGATATGTAATTTGAATAGATTCCTTCAACATGATATTCCGTGTTCCGTACATGTTACATGCATGACGGATTCGACAAACATGAATTCCTGACTTGTGAGCATGTGGATTACTGATTTTTCATCCTCTATAAAAGGAATAATTTCACATAGACTCGTGTACACATTTTCACAAGCTTTCCCTAACACAAGTTTCGAAATCGTGCTTCTTTCACAGAAGAATACTTCTGGAGTTTATTCAACCTAATAGATATATAATTTACATGAATTCCATCAACATGGCATTCCGGGTTCCGTACATGATACATGCATGATGGATTCGAGAAACATGCGTTTCTGAGATGTGAGCATGTGGATTAGTGAACTTTCATCCACCAAAGAAGGCATATATTACACTTTGAAATATTTACTCTGACTTCATAATATTTTGTATCACCAGGTAATAAAATCGGACATTTGGCACTAGAAAACACTCTTTGAGCGAATTCTCACCAATACACATGTAATTTACATTGTTTAAATAACCATGGCATTCCGTATTCCGAATCTGATTCATGCATCACCAATTCCTCAAATTGCATTTCTGAGCTGTGAACATGCACATGACACATATTTCAACCACCAAACAAGTTAATTATGCACTTTGAAATAGTTCCTTGGTGTTCGTTGCTTCTCCTATCACCAGTTTCAAGAATCGCACTTTGATCACAGGAAAACCCTCTTGGAGCGAATTCTACCCTAGAGATATGTAATTTGAATAGATTCCTTTAACATGATATTCCGTGTTCCGTACATGTTATATGCATGATGGATTCGACAAACATGCATTCCTGAGTTGTGAGCATGTGGATTACTGATTTTTCATCCTCTATAAAAGGAATAATTTCATATAGACTCGTGTACACATTTTCACAAGCTTTCCGTAACAGAAGATTCGAATTCGTTCATTTTTCACAGAAGAATACTTCTGGAGTGTATTCAACCTAATAGATATATAAGTTACATGAATTCCATCAACATGGCATTCCGGGTTCCGTACATGATACATGCATGATGGATTCGAGAAACATGCGTTTCTGAGTTGTGAGCATGTGGATTAGTGAACTTTCATCCACCAAAGAAGGCATATATTACACTTTGAAATATTTACTCTGACTTCATAAGTTTTTTGTATCACCAGGTTCTAAAATCGGACATTTGGCAGTAGAAAACACTCTTTGAGCGAATTCTCACCAATACACATGTAATTTACATTGTTTACATCACCATGGCATTCCGTATTCCGAACATGTTTCATGCATCACAGATTCCTCAAACATGAATTTCCGAGCTGTGAACATGCGTATGACAGATGTTTCAACCACCAAACAAGTTACATATGCACCTTGAAATATTTCCTTGGACTTCATTGCTTCTCCTATCACCAGTTTCAAGAATCACACTTTGATCCCAGAAAAACCCTCTTGGAGCGAATTCTACCCTAGAGATATGTTATTTGAATAGATTCCTTCAACATGATATTCCGTGTTCCGTACATGTTACATGCATGACGGATTCGACAAACATGCATTCCTGAGTTGTGAGCATGTGGATTACTGATTTTTCATCCTCTATAAAAGGAATAATTTCATATATACTCGTGTACACATTTTCACAAGCTTTCCCTGACACAAGTTTCGAATTCGTTCATTTTTCACAGGGGAATACTTCTGGAGTGTATTCAACCTAATAGATATATAATTTACATGAATTCCATCAACATGGCATTCCGGGTTCCGTACATGATTCATGCATTACGGATTCAAGACACATGCATTTCTGAGTTGTGAGCATGTGGATTAGTGAACTTTCATCCACCAAAGAAGGCATATATTACACTTTGAAATATTTACTCTGACTTCATAAGTTTTTTGTATCACCAGGTTCTAAAATCGGACATTTGGCAGTAGAAAACACTCTTTGAGCGAATTCTCACCAATACACATGTAATTCACATTGTTTACATAACCATGGCATTCCGTATTCCGAACATGATTCATGCATCAACAATTCCTCAAATTGCATTTCTGAGCTGTGAACATGCACATGACAGATATTTCAACCACCAAACAAGTTTCTTATGCACTTTGAAATAGTTCCTTGGACTTCGTTGCTTCTCCTATCACCAGTTTCAAGAATCACACTTTGATCACAGGAAAACACTCTTGGAGCGAATTCTACCCTCGAGATATGTAATTTGAATAGATTACTTCAACATGATATTCCGTGTTCCATACATGTTACATGCATGATGGATTAGACAAACATGCATTCCTGAGTTGTGAGCATGTGGATTACTGATTTTTCATCCTCTATAAAAGGAATAATTTCATATAGACTCGTGTACACATTTTCACAAGCTTTCCCTAACAGAAGATTCGAATTCGTTCATTTTTCACAGAAGAATACTTCTGGAGTGTATTCAACCTAATAGATATATAATTTACATGAATTCCATCAACATGGCATTCCGGGTTCCGTACATGATACATGCATGACGGATTCGAGAAACATGCGTTTCTGAGTTGTGAGCATGTGGATTAGTGAACTTTCATTCACCAAAGAAGGCATATATTACACTTTGAAATATTTACTCTGACTTCATAAGTTTTTTGTATCACCAGTTTCTAAAATCGGACATTTGGCAGTAGAAAACACTCTTTGAGCGAATTCTCACCAATACACATGTAATTTACATTGTTTACATAACCATGGCATTCCGTATTCCGAACATGTTTCATGCATCACGGATTCAATAAACATGCATTTCTGAGCTGTGAACATGCACATAACAGATGTTTCAACCACCAAACAAGTTACTTATGCACTTTGAAATATTTCCTTTGAGTTCGTTGCCTCTCCTATCACCAGTTTCAAGAATCACACTTTGATCACAGGAAAACCCTCTTGGAGCGAATTCTACCCTAGAGATATGTAATTTGAATAGATTCCTTCAACATGATATTCCGTGTTCCGTACATGTTACATGCATGACGAATTCGACAAACATGCATTACTGAGTTGTGAGCATGTGGATTACTGATTGTTCATCCTCTATAAAAGGAATAATTTCATATAGACTCGTGTACACATTTTCACAAGCTTTCCGTAACAGAAGATTCGAATTCGTTCATTTTTCACAGAAGAATACTTCTGGAGTGTATTCAACCTAATAGATATATAATTTACATGAATTCCATCAACATGGCATTCCGGGTTCCGTACATGATACGTGCATTACGGATTCAAGTCACATGCATTTCTGAGTTGTGAGCATGTGGATTAGTGAACTTTCATCCACCAAAGAAGGCATATATTACACTTTGAAATATTTACTCTGACTTCATAAGTTTTTTGTATCACCAGGTTCTAAAATCGGACATTTGGCAGTAGAAAACACTCTTTGAGCGAATTCTCACCAATACACATGTAATTTACATGGTTTAAATAACCATGGCATTACGTATTCCGAACATGTTTCATGCATCACAGATTCCTCAAACATGAATTTCCGAGATGTGAACATGCGTATGACAGATGTTTCAACCACCAAACAAGTTACTTATGCACCTTGAAATATTTCCTTGGACTTCATTGCTTCTCCTATCACCAGTTTCAAGAATCACACTTTGATCCCAGAAAAACACTCTTGGAGCGAATTCTACCCTAGAGATATGTAATTTGAATAGATTCCTTCAACATGATATTCCGTGTTCCGTACATGTTACATGCATGACGGATTCGACAAACATGAATTCCTGACTTGTGAGCATGTGGATTACTGATTTTTCATCCTCTATAAAAGGAATAATTTCACATAGACTCGTGTACACATTTTCACAAGCTTTCCCTAACACAAGTTTCGAAATCGTGCTTCTTTCACAGAAGAATACTTCTGGAGTTTATTCAACCTAATAGATATATAATTTACATGAATTCCATCAACATGGCATTCCGGGTTCCGTACATGATACATGCATGATGGATTCGAGAAACATGCGTTTCTGAGATGTGAGCATGTGGATTAGTGAACTTTCATCCACCAAAGAAGGCATATATTACACTTTGAAATATTTACTCTGACTTCATAATATTTTGTATCACCAGGTACTAAAATCGGACATTTGGCACTAGAAAACACTCTTTGAGCGAATTCTCACCAATACACATGTAATTTACATTGTTTAAATAACCATGGCATTCCGTATTCCGAACCTGATTCATGCATCACCAATTCCTCAAATTGCATTTCTGAGCTGTGAACATGCACATGACACATATTTCAACCACCAAACAAGTTAATTATGCACTTTGAAATAGTTCCTTGGTGTTCGTTGCTTCTCCTATCACCAGTTTCAAGAATCACACTTTGATCACAGGAAAACCCTCTTGGAGCGAATTCTACCCTAGAGATATGTAATTTGAATAGATTCCTTTAACATGATATTCCGTGTTCCGTACATGTTATATGCATGATGGATTCGACAAACATGCATTCCTGAGTTGTGAGCATGTGGATTACTGATTTTTCATCCTCTATAAAAGGAATAATTTCATATAGACTCGTGTACACATTTTCACAAGCTTTCCGTAACAGAAGATTCGAATTCGTTCATTTTTCACAGAAGAATACTTCTGGAGTGTATTCAACCTAATAGATATATAATTTACATGAATTCCATCAACATGGCATTCCGGGTTCCGTACATGATACATGCATGATGGATTCGAGAAACATGCGTTTCTGAGTTGTGAGCATGTGGATTAGTGAACTTTCATCCACCAAAGATGGCATATATTACACTTTGAAATATTTACTCTGACTTCATAAGTTTTTTGTATCACCAGGTTCTAAAATCGGACATTTGGCAGTAGAAAACTCTCTTTGAGCGAATTCTCACTAATACACATGTAATTTACATTGTTTACATCACCATGGCATTCCGTATTCCGAACATGTTTCATGCATCACAGATTCCTCAAACATGCATTTCCGAGCTGTGAACATGCACATGACAGATGTTTCAACCAACAAACAAGTTATTTATGCACTTTGAAATATTTCCTTGGACTTCATTGATTCTCCTATCACCAGTTTCAAGAATCACACTTTGATCCCAGAAAAACCCTCTTGGAGCGAATTCTACCCTAGAGATATGTAATTTGAATAGATTCCTTCAACATGATATTCCGTGTTCCGTACATGTTACATGCATGACGGATTCGACAAACATGCATTCCTGAGTTGTGAGCATGTGGATTACTGATTTTTCATCCTCTATAAAAGGAATAATTTCATATAGACTCGTGTACACATTTTCACAAGCTTTCCCTAACACAAGTTTCGAATTCGTTCATTTTTCACAGAAGAATACTTCTGGAGTGTATTCAACCTAATAGATATATAATTTACATGAATTCCATCAACATGGCATTCCGGGTTCCGTACATGATACGTGCATTACGGATTCAAGTCACATGCATTTCTGAGTTGTGAGCATGTGGATTAGTGAACTTTCATCCACCAAAGAAGGCATATATTACACTTTGAAATATTTACTCTGACTTCATAAGTTTTTTGTATCACCAGGTTCTAAAATCGGACATTTGGCAGTAGAAAACACTCTTTGAGTGAATTCTCACCAATACACATGTAATTTACATGGTTTAAATAACCATGGCATTACGTATTCCGAACATGTTTCATGCATCACAGATTCCTCAAACATGCATTTCCGAGCTGTGAACATGCGTATGACAGATGTTTCAACCACCAAACAAGTTACTTATGCACCTTGAAATATTTCCTTGGACATCATTGCTTCTCCTTTCACCAGTTTCAAGAATCACACTTTTTTCCCAGAAAAACCCTCTTGGAGCGAATTCTACCCTAGAGATATGTAATTTGAATAGATTCCTTCAACATGATATTCCGTGTTCCGTACATGTTACATGCATGACGGATTCGACAAACATGCATTCCTGAGTTGTGAGCATGTGGATTACTGATTTTTCATCCTCTATAAAAGGAATAATTTCATATAGACTCGTGTACACATTTTCACAAGCTTTCCCTAACACAAGTTTCGAATTCGTTCATTTTTCACAGAAGAATACTTCTGGAGTGTATTCAACCTAATAGATATATAATTTACATGAATTCCATCAACATGTGATTCCGGGTTCCGTACATGATACATGCATTACGGATTCAAGACACATGCATTTCTGAGTTGTGAGCATGTGGATTAGTGAACTTTCATCCACCAAAGAAGGCATATATTACACTTTGAAATATTTACTTTGACTTCATAAGTTTTTTGTATCACCAGGTTCTAAAATCGGACATTTGGCAGTAGAAAACACTCTTTGAGCGAATTCTCAACAATACACATGTAATTTACATTGTTTACATAACCATGGCATTCCGTATTCCGAACATGATTCATGCATAAACAATTCCTCAAATTGCATTTCTGAGCTGTGAACATGCACATGACAGATATTTCAACCACCAAAGAAGTTACTTATGCACTTTGAAATAGTTCCTTGGACTTCGTTGCTTCTACTATCACCAGTTTCAAGAATCACACTTTGATCCCAGGAAAACCCTCTTGGAGCGAATTCTATCCTAGAGATATGTAATTTGAATAGATTCCTTCAACATGATATTCCGTGTTCCGTACATGTTACATGCATGACGGATTCGACAAACATGCATTCCTGAGTTGTGAGCATGTAGATTACTGATTTTTCATCCTCTATAAAAGGAATAATTTCATATAGACTCGTGTACACATTTTCACAAGCTTTCCCTGACACAAGTTTCGAATTCGTGCTTTTTTCACAGAAGAATACTTCTGGAGTGTATTCAACCTAATAGATATATAATTTACATGAATTCCATCAACATGGCATTCCGGGTTCCGTACATGATACATGCATGACGGATTCGAGAAACATGCGTTTCTGAGATGTGAGCATGTGGATTAGTGAACTTTCATCCACCAAAGAAGGCATATATTACACTTTGAAATATTTACTCTGACTTCATACGTTTTTTGTATCACCAGGTTCTAAAATCGGACATTTGGCACTAGAAAACACTCTTTGAGCGAATTCTCACCAATACACATGTAATTTACATTGTTTACATCACCGTGGTATTCCGTATTCCGAACATGTTTCATGCATCACAGATTCCTCAATCATGCATTTCCGAGCTGTGAACATGCGCATGACAGATGTTTCAACCAACAAACAAGTTATTTATGCACTTTGAAATATTTCCTTGGACTTCATTGCTTCTCCTATCACCAGTTTCAAGAATCACACTTTGATCCCAGAAAAACCCTCTTGGAGCGAATTCTACACTAGAGATATGTAATTTGAATAGATTCCTTCAACATGATATTCCGTGCTCCGTACATGTTACATGCATGACGGATTCGACAAACATGCATTCCTGAATTGTGAGCATGTGGATTACTGATTTTTCATCCTCTATAAAAGGAATAATTTCACATAGACTCGTGTACACATTTTCACAAGCTTTCCCTAACACAAGTTTCGAAATCGTGCTTTTTTCACAGAAGAATACTTCTGGGGTTTATTCAACCTAATAGATATATAATTTACATGAATTCCATCAACATGGTATTCCGGGTTCCGTACATGATACATGCATGATGGATTCGAGAAACATGCGTTTCTGAGATGTGAGGATGTGGATTAGTGAACTTTCATCCACCAAAGAAGGCATATATTACACTTTGAAATATTTACTCTGACTTCATAATATTTTGTATCACCAGGTACTAAAATCGGACATTTGGCAGTAGAAAACACTCTTTGAGCGAATTCTCACCAATACACATGTAATTTACATTGTTTACATAACCATGGCATTCCGTATTCCGAACATGTTTCATGCATCACGGATTCCATAAACATGCATTTCTGAGCTGTGAACATGCGCATGACAGATGTTTAAACCACCAAACAAGTTACTTATGCACTTTGAAATATTTCCGAGGACTTCATTGCTTCTCCTATCACCAGTTTCAAGAATCACACTTTGATCCCAGAAAAACCCTCTTGGAGCGAATTCTACACTAGAGATATGTAATTTGAATAGATTCCTTCAACATGATATTCCGTGTTCCGTACATGTTACATGCATGACCGATTCGACAAACATGAATTCCTGACTTGTGAGCATGTGGATTACTGATTTTTCATCCTCTATAAAAGGAATAATTTCACATAGACTCGTGTACACATTTTCACAAGCTTTCCCTAACACAAGTTTCGAAATCGTGCTTCTTTCACAGAAGAATACTTCTGGAGTTTATTCAACCTAATAGATATATAATTTACATGAATTCCATCAACATGGCATTCCGGGTTCCGTACATGATACATGCATGATGGATTCGAGAAACATGCGTTTCTGAGATGTGAGCATGTGGATTAGTGAACTTTCATCCACCAAAGAAGGCATATATTACACTTTGAAATATTTAGTCTGACTTCGTAATATTTTGTATCACCAGGTACTAAAATCGGACATTTGGCACTAGAAAACACTCTTTGAGCGAATTCTCACCAATACACATGTAATTTACATTGTTTAAATAACCATGGCATTCCGTATTCTGAACCTGATTCATGCATCACCAATTCCTCAAATTGCATTTCTGAGCTGTGAACATGCACATGACACATATTTCGACCACCAAACAAGTTAATTATGCACTTTGAAATAGTTCCTTGGTGTTCGTTGCTTCTCCTATCACCAGTTTCAAGAATCACACTTTGATCACAGGAAAACCCTCTTGGAGCGAATTCTACCCTAGAGATATGTAATTTGAATAGATTCCTTCAACATGATATTCCGTGTTCCGTACATGTTATATGCATGATGGATTCGACAAACATGCATTCCTGAGTTGTGAGCATGTGGATTACTGATTTTTCATCCTCTATAAAAGGAATAATTTCATATAGACTCGTGTACGCATTTTCACAAGCTTTCCGTAACAGAAGATTCGAATTCGTTCATTTTTCACAGAAGAATACTTCTGGAGTGTATTCAACCTAATAGATATATAATTTACATGAATTCCATCAACATGGCATTCCGGGTTCCGTACATGATACATGCATGATGGATTCGAGAAACATGCGTTTCTGAGTTGTGAGCATGTGGATTAGTGAACTTTCATCCACCAAAGAAGGCATATATTACACTTTGAAATATTTACTCTGACTTCATAAGTTTTTTGTATCACCAGGTTCTAAAATCGGACATTTGGCAGTAGAAAACACTCTTTGAGCGAATTCTCACCAATACACATGTAATTTACATTGTGTACATCACCATGGCATTCCGTATTCCGAACATGTTTCATGCATCACAGATTCCTCAAACATGCATTTCCGAGCTGAGAACATGCACATGACAGATGTTTCAACCAACAAACAAGTTATTTATGCACTTTGAAATATTTCCTTGGACTTCATTGATTCTCCTATCACCAGTTTCAAGAATCACACTTTGATCCCAGAAAAACCCTCTTGGAGCGAATTCTACTCTAGAGATATGTAATTTGAATAGATTCCTTCAACATGATATTCCGTGTTCCGTACATGTTACATGCATGACGGATTCGACAAACATGCATTCCTGAGTTGTGAGCATGTGGATTACTGATTTTTCATCCTCTATAAAAGGAATAATTTCATATAGACTCGTGTACACATTTTCACAAGCTTTCCCTAACACAAGTTTCGAATTCGTTCATTTTTCACAGAAGAATACTTCTGGAGTGTATTCAACCTAATAGATATATAATTTACATGAATTCCATCAACATGGCATTCCGGGTTCCGTACATGATACGTGCATTACGGATTCAAGTCACATGCATTTCTGAGTTGTGAGCATGTGGATTAGTGAACTTTCATCCACCAAAGAAGGCATATATTACACTTTGAAATATTTACTCTGACTTCATAAGTTTTTTGTATCACCAGGTTCTAAAATCGGACATTTGGCAGTAGAAAACACTCTTTGAGCGAATTCTCACCAATACACATGTAATTTACATGGTTTAAATAACCATGGCATTACGTATTCCGAACATGTTTCATGCATCACAGATTCCTCAAACATGAATTTCCGAGCTGTGAACATGCGTATGACAGATGTTTCAACCACCAAACATGTTACTTATGCACCTTGAAATATTTCCTTGGACTTCATTGCTTCTCCTTTCACCAGTTTCAAGAATCACACTTTGATCCCAGAAAAACCCTCTTGGAGCGAATTCTACCCTAGAGATATGTAATTTGAATAGATTCCTTCAACATGATATTCCGTGTTCCGTACATGTTACATGCATGACGGATTCGACAAACATGCATTCCTGAGTTGTGAGCATGTGGATTACTGATTTTTCATCCTCTATAAAAGGAATAATTTCATATAGACTCGTGTACACATTTTCACAAGCTTTCCCTAACACAAGTTTCGAATTCGTTCATTTTTCACAGAAGAATACTTCTGGAGTGTATTCAGCCTAATAGATATATAATTTACATGAATTCCATCAACATGGCATTCCGGGTTCCGTACATGATACATGCATTACAGATTCAAGACACATGCATTTCTGAGTTGTGAGCATGTGGATTAGTGAACTTTCATCCATCAAAGAAGGCATATATTACACTTTGAAATATTTACTTTGACTTCATAAGTTTTTTGTATCACCAGGTTCTAAAATCGGACATTTGGCAGTAGAAAACACTCTTTGAGCGAATTCTCAACAATACACATGTAATTTACATTGTTTACATAACCATGGCATTCCGTATTCCGAACATGATTCATGCATAAACAATTCCTCAAATTGCATTTCTGAGCTGTGAACATGCACATGACAGATATTTCAACCACCAAAGAAGTTACTTATGCACTTTGAAATAGTTCCTTGGACTTCGTTGCTTCTCCTATCACCAGTTTCAAGAATCACACTTTGATCCCAGGAAAACCCTCTTGGAGCGAATTCTATCCTAGAGATATGTAATTTGAATAGATCCCTTCAACATGATATTCCGTGTTCCGTACATGTTACATGCATGACGGATTCGACAAACATGCATTCCTGAGTTGTGAGCATGTGGATTACTGATTGTTCATCCTCTATAAAAGGAATAATTTCATATAGACTCGTGTACACATTTTCACAAGCTTTCCCTGACACAAGTTTCGAATTCATGCTTTTTTCACAGAAGAATACTTCTGGAGTGTATTCAACCTAATAGATATATAATTTACATGAATTCCATCAACATGGCATTCCGGGTTCCGTACATGATACATGCATGACGGATTCGAGAAACATGCGTTTCTGAGATGTGAGCATGTGGATTAGTGAACTTTCATCCACCAAAGAAGGCATATATTACACTTTGAAATATTTACTCTGACTTCATACGTTTTTTGTATCACCAGGTTCTAAAATCGCATATTTGGCACTAGAAAACACTCTTTGAGCGAATTCTCACCAATACACATGTAATTTACATTGTTTACATCACCATGGCATTCCGTATTCCGAACATGTTTCATGCATCACAGATTCCTCAAACATGCATTTCCGAGCTGTGAACATGCGCATGACAGATGTTTCAACCAACAAACAAGTTATTTATGCACTTTGAAATATTTCCTTGGACTTCATTGATTCTCCTATCACCAGTTTCAAGAATCACACTTTGATCCCAGAAAAACCCTCTTGGAGCGAATTCTACCCTAGAGATATGTAATTTGAATAGATTCCTTCAACATGATATTCCGTGTTCCGTACATGTTACATGCATGACGGATTCGACAAACATGCATTCCTGAGTTGTGAGCATGTGGATTACTGATTTTTCATCCTCTATAAAAGGAATAATTTCATATAGACTCGTGTACACATTTTCACAAGCTTTCCCTAACACAAGTTTCGAATTCGTTCATTTTTCACAGAAGAATACTTCTGGAGTGTATTCAACCTAATAGATATATAATTTACATGAATTCCATCAACATGGCATTCCGGGTTCCGTACATGATACGTGCATTACGGATTCAAGTCACATGCATTTCTGAGTTGTGAGCATGTGGATTAGTGAACTTTCATCCACCAAAGAAGGCATATATTACACTTTGAAATATTTACTCTGACTTCATAAGTTTTTTGTATCACCAGGTTCTAAAATCGGACATTTGGCAGTAGAAAACACTCTTTGAGCGAATTCTCACCAATACACATGTAATTTACATGGTTTAAATAACCATGGCATTCCGTATTCCGAACATGTTTCATGCATCACAGATTCCTCAAACATGAATTTCCGAGCTGTGAACATGCGTATGACAGATGTTTCAACCACCAAACATGTTACTTATGCACCTTGAAATATTTCCTTGGACTTCATTGCTTCTCCTTTCACCAGTTTCAAGAATCACACTTTGATCCCAGAAAAACCCTCTTGGAGCGAATTCTACCCTAGAGATATGTAATTTGAATAGATTCCTTCAACATGATATTCCGTGTTCCGTACATGTTACATGCATGACGGATTCGACAAACATGCATTCCTGAGTTGTGAGCATGTGGATTACTGATTTTTCATCCTCTATAAAAGGAATAATTTCATATAGACTCGTGTACACATTTTCACAAGCTTTCCCTAACACAAGTTTCGAATTCGTTCATTTTTCACAGAAGAATACTTCTGGAGTGTATTCAGCCTAATAGATATATAATTTACATGAATTCCATCAACATGGCATTCCGGGTTCCGTACATGATACATGCATTACGGATTCAAGACACATGCATTTCTGAGTTGTGAGCATGTGGATTAGTGAACTTTCATCCATCAAAGAAGGCATATATTACACTTTGAAATATTTACTTTGACTTCATAAGTTTTTTGTATCAACAGGTTCTAAAATCGGACATTTGGCAGTAGAAAACACTCTTTGAGCGAATTCTCAACAATACACATGTAATTTACATTGTTTACATAACCATGGCATTCCGTATTCCGAACATGATTCATGCATAAACAATTCCTCAAATTGCATTTCTGAGCTGTGAACATGCACATGACAGATATTTCAACCACCAAAGAAGTTACTTATGCACTTTGAAATAGTTCCTTGGACTTCGTTGCTTCTCCTATCACCAGTTTCAAGAATCACACTTTGATCCCAGGAAAACCCTCTTGGAGCGAATTCTATCCTAGAGATATGTAATTTGAATAGATCCCTTCAACATGATATTCCGTGTTCCGTACATGTTACATGCATGACGGATTCGACAAACATGCATTCCTGAGTTGTGAGCATGTGGATTACTGATTGTTCATCCTCTATAAAAGGAATAATTTCATATAGACTCGTGTACACATTTTCACAAGCTTTCCCTGACACAAGTTTCGAATTCATGCTTTTTTCACAGAAGAATACTTCTGGAGTGTATTCAACCTAATAGATATATAATTTACATGAATTCCATCAACATGGCATTCCGGGTTCCGTACATGATACATGCATGACGGATTCGAGAAACATGCGTTTCTGAGATGTGAGCATGTGGATTAGTGAACTTTCATCCACCAAAGAAGGCATATATTACACTTTGAAATATTTACTCTGACTTCATACGTTTTTTGTATCACCAGGTTCTAAAATCGCATATTTGGCACTAGAAAACACTCTTTGAGCGAATTCTCACCAATACACATGTAATTTACATTGTTTACATCACCATGGCATTCCGTATTCCGAACATGTTTCATGCATCACAGATTCCTCAAACATGCATTTCCGAGCTGTGAACATGCGCATGACAGATGTTTCAACCAACAAACAAGTTATTTATGCACTTTGAAATATTTCCTTGGACTTCGTTGCTTCTCCTATCACCACTTTCAAGAATCACAATTTGATCCCAGAAATACCCTCTTGGAGCGAATTCTACCATAGAGATATGTAATTTGAATAGATTCCTTCAACATGATATTCCGTGTTCCGTACATGTTACATGCATGACGGATTCGACAAACATGCATTCCTGAGTTGAGGACATGTGGATTACTGATTTTTCATCCTCAATAAAAGGAATAATTTCATATAGACTTGTGTACACATTTTCACAAGCTTTCCCTAACACCAGTTTTGAATTCATGCATTTTTCACCGAAGAATACTTCTGGAGTGTATCCAACCTAATAGATATACAATTTACATGAATTCCATCAACATGGCATTCCGGGTTCCGTACATGATACATGCATGACGGATTCGAGAAACATGAGTTTCTGAGTTGTGAGCATGTGAATTAGTGAACTTTCATCCAACAAACAAGGCATATATACACCTTGAAATATTTACTATGACTTCATAGTTTTTATGTATCTCTAGGTTCTAAAATCGGACATTTGGCACTAGCAAACACTCTTTGAGCGAATTCTCACCAATACACATGTAATTTACATTGTTTACATAACCAAGGCATTCCGTACTCCGAACATGTTTCATGCATCTGTGATTCCTCAAACATGCATTTCTGAGCTGTGAACATGCGCATGACAGATGTTTCAACCACCAAAAAATTTACCTATGCACCTTGATATATTTACTTAGACTTCGTTGCTTCTTCCTTTCACCAGTTTCAAGAATCACACTTTGATCCCAGAAAAACCCTCTTGGAGCGAATTCTACCCTAGAGATATGTAATTTGAATAGATTCCATCTAAATGATATTCAGTGTTCCGTACATGCTACATGCATGACGGATTCGACAAACATGCATTCCTGATTTGAGAGCATGTGGATTACTGCTCTTTCATCCTCTATAAAAACAATATTTTCATCTAGACACGTGTACCCATTTTCACAGCCTTTTCCTAACACCAGTTTCGAACTCGTGCATTTTTCTCAGAAAAATACTTCTGCAGCGATTTCCACCAAACAGATATGTAATTTACATGAATTCCATCAACATGGCACTCCGGGTTCCGTACATGCTACATGCATGACGGATTCGGCAAACATGTGTTTCTGAGATCTCAGCCTGTGGATTACTGACCTTTCATCCAACAAACAAGACATATATACACTTAGAAATATTTACTCTGACTGCATAGGTTTTTTTCTGTCACCAGGTACTAAAATCGGACATTTGGCACTAGAAAAGCCTCTTTGAGCGTATTCTCACCAATACACATGTAATTCACATTGTTTACATAACCATGGCATTCCATATTCCGAACATGTTTCATGCAATACCGATTCCTCAAACATGCATTTCTGAGTTGTGAATATGCTCATGACTGATGTTTCTATCATTACAAGTTACCTATGCACTTAAATATATATACATTGTCTTCGTAGCTTCTTCATATCACCAGGTTCAAGAATCACACTTTGATCCCAGAAAAACCCTCTTGAGGGAATAATACCTTAGAGATATGTAATTTGAATAGATTCTATCTACATGATATTCCGTGTTCCGTACATGCTACATGCATGACGGATTCGAAAAACATGCTTTCCTGAGATGAGTGCATGTGGATTACTGATGTTTCATCCTCTATAAATGGAAAATTTTCTTCTAGAGACGTGTAAATATTTTCACAAGCTTTATCTAACACCAGTTTAGAATTCGTGCATTTTTCACAGAAAAATACTTCTGGAGCGATTTCCACCTAACAGATATGAAATTTAAATGCATTCCATCAACAGGGCATTCCGGATTCCGTAAATGCTACACGCATGACGGATTCGGCAAACATGCGTTTCTGAGTTGTGAGCATGTGGATTAGTGAACTTTCATCCACCAAACAAGGCATATATACACTTTGAAATACTTACTCTGAATTCATAAGTTTTTTGTATCACCAGGTTCTAAAATCGGACATTTGGCAGTAGAAAACACTCTTTGAGCGAATTCTCACCAATACACATGTAATTTACATTGTTTACATAACCATGGCATTCCGTATTCCGAACATGATTCATGCATCACGAATTCCTCAAATTGCATTTCTGAGCTGTGAACATGCACCTGACAGATATTTCAACCAGCAAACAATTTACTTATGCCCTTTGAAATATTTCCCTGGACTTCGTTGCTTCTCCTATCACCACTTTCATGAATCACACTTTGATCCCAGAAAAACCCTCTTGGAGCGAATTCTACCCTAAAGATATGTAATTTGAATAGATTCCATCTAAATGATATTCCGTGTTCCGTACATGCTACATGCATGACGGATACGAAAAACATGCATTCCTGATTTGAGAGCATGTGGATTACTGCTCTTTCATCCTCTATAAAAACAATATTTTCATCTAGACACGTGTACCCATTTTCACAGCCTTTTCCTAACACCAGTTTCGAACTCGTGCATTTTTCTGAGAAAAATACTTCTGCAGCGATTTCCACCAAACAGATATGTAATTTACATGAATTCCATCAACATGGCATTCCAGGTTCCGTACATGCTACATGCATGACGGATTCGGCAAACATGTGTTTCTGAGATCTCAGCATGTGGATTACTGACCTTTCATTCACCAAACAAGGCATATATACACTTAGAAATATTTACTCAGACTTCATAGATTTTTTTAAGTCACCAGGTACTAAAATCAGACATTTGGCACTAGAAAAGCCTCTTTGAGCGAATTCTCACCAATACACATGTAATTTACATTGTTTACATAACCATTGCAGTCCGTATTCCGAACATGTTTCATGCATCACAGATTCCTCAAACATGCATTTCTGAGCTGTGAACATGCGTATAACAGATGTTTCAACCACCAAAAAAGTTACCTATGCACTTTGAAATGTTTCCTTAGACTTCGTTGCTTCTTCATTTCACCAGTTTCAAGAATCACACTTTGATCCCAGAAAAACCCTCTTGGAGCGAATTCTACCCTAGAGATATGTAATTTGAATAGATTCCATCTAAATGATATTCAGTGTTCCGTACATGCTACATGCATGACGGATTTGACAAACATGCATTCCTGAGTTGAAAGCATGTGGATTACTGACCTTTCATCCACCAAACAAGGCATATATACACTTTGAAATATTTACTCTGACTTCATAGGTTTTTTGTATCACTAGGTTCTAAAATCGGACATTTGGCACTAGCAAACACTCTTTGAGCGAATTCTCACCAATACACATTTAATTTACATTGTTTACATAACCATGGCATTCCGTATTCCGAACATGTTTCATGCAATACCGATTCCTCAAACATGCATTTCTGAGTTGTGAATATGCTCATGACAGATGTTTAAATCATTACAATTTATAATGCACTTAAATATATATACTTTGTCTTTGTAGCTTCTTCCTATAACCAGGATCAAGAATCACACTTTGAAACCAGAAACACCCTCTTGGAGCGAATTCTACCCTAGAGATATGTAATTTAAATAGATTCTATCTACATGAATTCCGTGTTCCGTACATGCTACATGCAAGAACGATTCGAAAAACATGCATTCCTGAGATGAGTGCATGTGGATTACTGATGTTTCATCCTCTATAAATGGAAAATTTTCTTCAAGAAAGTGTACAGATTTTCAAAAGGTTTCCCTAACACCCGTTTTGAATTCGTGCATTTTTCACAGAAAAATAATTCTGGAGCGATTTCCACCTAACAGATATGTAATTTAAATGCATTCCATCAACAGGGCATTCCGGATTCCGTAAATGCTACACGCAAGACGGATTCGGCAAACATGAGTTTCTGAGTTGTGAGCATGTGGATTAGTGAACTTTCATCCACCAAACAAGGCATATATACACTTTGAAGTATTTACTCTGACTTCATAAGTTTTTTGTATCACCAGGTTCTAAAATCGGACATTTGGCAGAAGAAAACTCTCTTTGAGCGAATTCTCACCAATACACATATAATTTACATTGTTTACATAACCATGGCATTCCGTATTCCGAACATGATTCATGCATCACGAGTTCCTCAAATTGCATTTCTGAGCTGTGAACATGCACATGACAGATATTTCAACCACCAAAAAGTTACTTATGCCGTTTGAAATATTTCCTTGGACTTCGTTGCTTCTCCTATCACCACTTTCAAGAATCACAATTTGATCCCAGAAATACCCTCTTGGAGCGAATTCTACCATAGAGATATGTAATTTGAATAGATTCCTTCAACATGATATTCCGTGTTCCGTACATGTTACATGCATGACGGATTCGACAAACATGCATTCCTGAGTTGAGGACATGTGGATTACTGATTTTTCATCCTCTATAAAAGGAATAATTTCATATAGACTTGTGTACACATTTTCACAAGCTTTCCCTAACACCAGTTTTGAATTCATGCATTTTTCACCGAAGAATACTTCTGGAGTGTATCCAACCTAATAGATATACAATTTACATGAATTCCATCAACATGGCATTCCGGGTTCCGTACATGATACATGCATGACGGATTCGAGAAACATGCGTTTCTGAGTTGTGAGCATGTGAATTAGTGAGCTTTCATCCAACAAACAAGGCATATATACACTTTGAAATATTTACTATGATTTCATAGTTTTTATGTATCTCTAGGTTCTAAAATCGGACATTTGGCACTAGCAAAAACTCTTTGAGCGAATTCTCACCAATACACATGTAATTTACATTGTTTACATAACCATGGCATTCCGTACTCCGAACATGTTTCATGCATCTCTGATTCCTCAAACATGCATTTCTGAGCTGTGAACATGCGCATGACAGATGTTTCAACCACCAAAAAATTTACCTATGCACCTTGAAATATTTACTTAGACTTCGTTGCTTCTTCCTTTCACCAGTTTCAAGAATCACACTTTGATCCCAGAAAAACCCTCTTGGAGCGAATTCTACCCTAGAGATATGTAATTTGAATAGATTCCATCTAAATGATATTCAGTGTTCCGTACATGCTACATGCATGACGGATTCGACAAACATGCATTCCTGATTTGAGAGCATGTGGATTACTGCTCTTTCATCCTCTATAAAAACAATATTTTCATCTAGACACGTGTACCCATTTTCACAGCCTTTTCCTAACACCAGTTTCGAACTCGTGCATTTTTCTCAGAAAAATACTTCTGCAGCGATTTCCACCAAACAGATATGTAATTTACATGAATTCCATCAACATGGCATTCCGGGTTCCGTACATGCTACATGCATGACGGATTCGGCAAACATGTGTTTCTGAGATCTCAGCATGTGGATTACTGACCTTTCATCCAACAAACAAGACATATATACACTTAGAAATATTTACTCTGACTGCATAGGTTTTTTCTGTCACCAGGTACTAAAATCGGACATTTGGCACTAGAAAAGCCTCTTTGAGCGTATTCTCACCAATACACATGTAATTCACATTGTTTACAAAACCATGGCATTCCATATTCCGAACATGTTTCATGCAATACCGATTCCACAAACATGCATTACTGAGTTGTGAATATGCTCATGACTGATGTTTCTATCATTACAAGTTACCTATGCACTTAAATATATATACATTGTCTTCGTAGTTTCTTCATATCACCAGGTTCAAGAATCACACTTTGATCCCAGAAAAACCCTCTTGAGGGAATAATACCTTAGAGATATGTAATTTGAATAGATTCTATCTACATGATATTCCGTGTTCCGTACATGCTACATGCAAGAACGATTCGAAAAACATGCATTCCTGAGATGAGTGCATGTGGATTACTGATGTTTCATCCTCTATAAATGGAAAATTTTCTTCAAGAAACGTGTACAGATTTTCAAAAGCTTTCCCTGACACCAGTTTAGAATTCGTGCATTTTTCACAGAAAAATAATTCTGGAGCGATTTCCACCTAACAGATATGTAATTTAAATGCATTCCATCAACAGGGCATTCCGGATTCCGTAAATGCTACACGCATGACGGATTCGGCAAACATGCGTTTCTGAGTTGTGAGCATGTGGATTAGTGAACTTTCATCCACCAAACAAGGCATATATACACTTTGAAGTATTTACTCTGACTTCATAAATTTTTTGTATCACCAGGTTCTAAAATCGGACATTTGGCAGAAGAAAACACTCTTTGAGCGAATTCTCACCAATACACATATAATTTACATTGTTTACATAACCATGGCATTCCGTATTCCGAACATGATTCATGCATCACGAGTTCCTCAAATTGCATTTCTGAGCTGTGAACATGCACATGACAGATATTTCAACCACCAAAAAGTTACTTATGCCGTTTGAAATATTTCCTTGGACTTCGTTGCTTCTCCTATCACCACTTTCAAGAATCACAATTTGATCCCAGAAATACCCTCTTGGAGCGAATTCTACCATAGAGATATGTAATTTGAATAGATTCCTTCAACATGATATTCCGTGTTCCGTACATGTTACATGCATGACGGATTCGACAAACATGCATTCCTGAGTTGAGGACATGTGGATTACTGATTTTTCATCCTCAATAAAAGGAATAATTTCATATAGACTTGTGTACACATTTTCACAAGCTTTCCCTAACAGCAGTTTTGAATTCATGCATTTTTCACCGAAGAATACTTCTGGCGTGTATTCAACCTAATAGATATATAATTTACATGAATTCCATCAACATGGCATTCCGGGTTCCGTACATGATAGATGAATTACGGATTCGAAAACATGAGTTTCTGAGTTGTGAGCATGTGGATTAGTGAACTTTCATCCACCAAACAAGGCATATATACACTTTGAAATATTTACTATGACTTCATAGGATTTTTGTATCACTAGGTTTTAAAATCGGACATTTGGCACTACAAAACACTCTTTGAGCGAATTCTCACCAATACACATGTAATTCACATTGTTTACATAACCATGGCGTTCCGAATTCCGAACATGTTTCATGAATCACGGATTCGTCAAACATGCATTTCTGAGCTGTGAACATGCGCATGACAGATGTTTCAAACACCAAAAAAGTTACCTATGCACTTTGAAATATTTACTTAGACTTCGTTGCTTCTTCCTTTCACCAGTATCAAGAATCACACTTTGATCCCAGAAAAACCCTCTTGGAGCGAATTCTACCCTAGAGATATGTAATTTGAATACATTCCATCTAAATGATATTCAGTGTTCCGTACATGCTACATGCATGACGGATTCGAAAAACATGCATTCCTGAGTTGAGAGCATGTGGATTACTTATCTTTCATCCTCTATAAAAACAATATTTTCATCTAGACACGTGTACACATTTTCACAATGTTTTCCTAAAACCAGATTCGAACTCATGCATTTTTCTCAGAAAAATACTTCTGAAGCGATTTCCACCAAACAGATATGTAATTAACATGAATTCCATCAACATGGTATTCCGGGTTCCGTACATGCTACATGTATGACGGATTCGGCAAACATGTGTTTCTGAGATCTCAGCATGTGGATTACTGAACTTTCATACACCTAACAAGGCATATATACACTTAGAAATATTTACTCAGACTTCATAGATTTTTTTAAGTCACCAGGTACTAAAATCAGACATTTGGCACTAGAAATGCCTCTTTGAGCGAATTCTCACCAATACACATGTAATTTACATTGTTTACATAACCATTGCAGTCCGTATTCCGAACATGTTTCATGCATCACAGATTCCTCAAACATGCATTTTTGAGTTGTGAACATGCGTATAACAGATGTTTCAACCACCAAAAAAGTTACCTATGCACTTTGAAATGTTTCCTTAAACTTCGTTGCTTCTTCATTTCACCAGTTTCAAGAATCACACTTTGATCCCAGAAAAACCCTCTTGGAGCGAATTCTAGCCTAGAGATATGTAATTTGAATAGATTCCATCTAAATGATATTCAGTGTTCCGTACATGCTACATGCATGACGGATTTGACAAACATGCATTCCTGAGTTGAAAGCATGTGGATTACTGACCTTTCATCCACCAAACAAGGCATATATACACTTTGAAATATTTACTCTGACTTCATAGGTTTTTTGTATCACTAGGTTCTAAAATCGGACATTTGGCACTAGCAAACACTCTTTGAGCGAATTCTCACCAATACACATTTAATTTACATTGTTTACATAACCATGGCATTCCGTATTCCGTACATGTTTCATGCAATACCGATTCCTCAAACATGCATTTCTGAGTTGTGAATATGCTCATGACTGATGTTTCTATCATTACAAGTTACCTATGCACTTAAATATATACACATTGTCTTCGTAGCTTCTTCATATCACCAGGTTCAAGAATCACACTTTGATCCCAGAAACACCCTCTTGGAGCGAATTCTACCCTAGAGATATGTAATTTGAATAGATTCTATCTACATGATATTCCGTGTTCTGTACATGCTACATGCAAGAACGATTCGAAAAACATGCATTCCTGAGATGAGTGCATGTGGATTACTGATGTTTCATCCTCTATAAAAGGAAAATTTCCTTCTAGACACGTGTACAGATTTTCACAAGCTTTATCTATCACCAGTTTAGAATTCGTGCATTTTTCACAGAAAAATAATTCTGGAGCGATTTCCACCTAACAGATATGTAATTTAAATGCATTCCACCAACAGGGCATTCCGGATTCCGTAAATGCTACACGCATGACGGATTCGGCAAACATGCGTTTCTGAGTTGTGAGCATGTGGATTAGTGAACTTTCATCCACCAAACAAGGCATATATACACTTTGAAGTATTTACTCTGACTTCATAAGTTTTTTGTATCACCAGGTTCTAAAATCGGACATTTGGCAGAAGAAAACACTCTTTGAGCGAATTCTCACCAATACACATATAATTTACATTGTTTACATAACCATGGCATTCCGTATTCCGAACATGATTCATGCATCACGAATTCCTCAAATTGCATTTCTGAGCTGTGAACATGCACATGACAGATATTTCAACCACCAAAAAGTTACTTATGCCGTTTGAAATATTTCCTTGGACTTCGTTGCTTCTCCTATCACCACTTTCAAGAATCACACTTTGATCCCAGAAATACCCTCTTGGAGCGAATTCTACCATAGAGATATGTAATTTGAATAGATTCCTTCAACATGATATTCCGTGTTCCGTACATGTTACATGCATGACAGATTCGACAAACATGCATTCCTGAGTTGAGGACATGTGGATTACTGATTTTTCATCCTCTATAAAAGGAATAATTTCTTATAGACTTGTGTACACATTTTCACATGCTTTCCCTAACACCAGTTTTGAATTCATGCATTTTTCACCGAAGAATTCTTCTGGAGTGTATCCAACCTAATAGATATACAATTTACATGAATTCCATCAACATGGCATTACGGGTTCTGTACATGATACATGCATGACGGATTCGAGAAACATGCGTTTCTGAGTTGTGAGCATGTGGATTAGTGATCTTTCATCCACCAAAGGAGGCATATATTACACTTTGAAATTTTTGCTCTAACTTCATAAGTTTTTTGTATCACCAGGTTCTAAAATCGGACATTTGGCAGTAGAAAACACTCTTTGAGCGAATTCTCACCAATACACATGTAATTTACATTGTTTACATAACAATGGCATTCCGTATTCCGAACATGATTCATGCATCACCAATTCCTCAAATTGCATTTCTGAGTTGTGAACATGCACATGCCAGATATTTCAAACACCAAGCAAGTTACTTATGCACTTTGAAATATTTCCTTGTACTTCGTTTCTTCTCCTATCACCAGTTTCAAGAATCACACTTTGATCCCAGAAAAACCCTCTTGGAGCGAATTCTACCCTAGAGATATGTAATTTGAATAGATTCCTTCAACATGATATTCCGTGTTCCGTACATGTTACATGCATGACGGATTCGACAAACATGCATTCCTGAGTTGAGGGCATGTGGATTACTGATTTTTCATCCTCTATAAAAGGAATAATTTCATATAGACTCGTGTACACATTTTCACAAGCTTTCCCTAACACAAGTTTCGAATTCGTGCATTTTTCACAGAAGAATACTTCTGGAGTGTATTCAACCTAATAGATATATAATTTACATGAATTCCATCAACCAGGCATTCCGGGTTCCGTACATGATACATGCAAGACGGATTCGAGAAACATGCGATTCTGAGTTGTGAGCATGTGGATTAGTGAACTTTCATCCACCAAAGAAGGCATATATTACACTTTGAAATATTTACTCTGACTTCATAAGTTTTTTGTATCACCAGGTTCTAAAATCGGACATTTGGCAGTAGAAAACACTCTTTGAGCGAATTCTCACCAATACACATGTAATTTACATTGTTTACATAACCATGGCATTCCGTATTCCAAACATGATTCATGCATCATCAATTCCTCAAATTGCATTTCTGAGTTGTGAACATGCGCATGCCAGATGTTTCAACCACCAAATAAGTTACTTATGCACTTTGAAATATTTCCTTGGACTTCGTTGCTTCTCCTATCACCAGTTTCAAGAATCACACTTTGATCCCAGGAAAACCCTCTTGGAGCGAAGTCTACCCTAGAGATATTTAATTTGAATAGATTCCTTCAACATGATATTCCGTGTTCCGTACATGTTACATGCATGATGGATTCGACAAACATGCATTCCTGAGTTGTGAGCATGTGGATTACTGATTTTTCATCCTCTATAAAAGGAATAATTTCATATAGACTCGTGTACATTTTTTCAAAAGCTTTCCCTAACACAAGTTTCGAATTCGTTCATTTTTCATAGAAGAATACTTCCGGAGTGTATTCAACCTAATAGATATATAATTTACATGAATTCTATCAACATGGCATTCCGGGTTCTGTACATGATACATGCATGACGGATTCGAGAAACATGCGTTTCTGAGTTGTGAGCATGTGGATTAGTGATCTTTCATCCACCAAAGAAGGCATATATTACACTTTGAAATTTTTGCTCTAACTTCATAAGTTTTTTGTATCACCAGGTTCTAAAATCGGACATTTGGCAGTAGAAAACACTCTTTGAGCGAATTCTCACCAATACACATGTAATTTACATTGTTTACATAACAATGGCATTCCGTATTCCGAACATGATTCATGCATCACCAATTCCTCAAATTGCATTTCTGAGTTGTGAACATGCGCATGCCAGATATTTCAAACACCAAACAAGTTACTTATGCACTTTGAAATATTTCCTTGGACTTCGTTGCTTCTCCTATCACCAGTTTCAAGAATCACACTTTGATCCCAGAAAAACCCTCTTGGAGCAAATTCTACCCTAGAGATATGTAATTTGAATAGATTCCTTCAACATGATATTCCGTGTTCCGTACATGTTACATGCATGACGGATTCGACAAACATGCATTCCTGAGTTGAGGGCATGTGGATTACTGACTTTTCATCCTGTATAAAAGGAATAATTTCATATAGACTCGTGTACTCATTTTCACAAGCTTTCCCTAACACAAGTTTCGAATTCGTGCATTTTTCACAGAAGAATACTTCTGGAGTGTATTCAACCTAATAGATATATAATTTACATGAATTCCATCAACCAGGCATTCCGGGTTCCGTACATGATACATGCATTACGGATTCGAGAAACATGCGATTCTGAGTTGTGAGCATGTGGATTAGTGAACTTTCATCCACCAAAGAAGGCATATATTACACTTTGAAATATTTACTCTGACTTCATAAGTTTTTTGTATCACCAGGTTCTAAAATCGGTCATTTGGCAGTAGAAAACACTCTTTGAGCGAATTCTCACCAATACACATGTAATTTACATTGTTTACATAACCATGGCATTCCGTATTCCGAACATGTTTCATGCATCACGGATTCCTCAAACATGCATTTCTGAGCAGTGAACATGCGCATGCCAGATGTTTCAACCACCAAACAAGTTACTTATGCACTTTGAAATATTTCCTTGGACTTCGTTGCTTCTCCTATTACCAGTTTCAAGAATCACACTTTGATCCCAGAAAAACCCTCTTGGAGCGAATTCTACCCTAGAGATATGTAATTTGAATAGATTCCTTCAACATGATATTCCGTGTTCCGTACATCTTACATGCATGACGGATTCGACAAACATGCATTCCTGAGTTGTGAGCATGTGGATTACTGATTTTTCATCCTCTATAAAAGGAATAATTTCACATAGATTCGTGTACACATTTTCACAAGCTTTCCCTAACACAAGTTTCGAATTCGTGCTTTTTTCACAGAAGAATACTTCTGGAGTGTATTCAAACTAATAGATATATAATTTACATGAATTCCATCAACATGTCATTCCAGGTTATGTACATGATACATGCATTACGGATTCGAGAAACATGCGTTTCTGAGTTGTGAGCATGTGGATTAGTGAACTTTCATCCACCAAATAAGGCATATATTACACTTTGAAATATTTACTCTGACTTCATAAGTTTTTTGTATCACCAGGTTCTAAAATCGGACATTTATCAGTAGAAAACACTCTTTGAGCGAATTCTCACCAATACACATGTAATTTACATTGTTTACATAACCATGGCATTCCGTATTCCGAACATGATTCATTCATCACCAATTCTTCAAATTGCATTTCTTAGGTGTGAACATGCGCATGCCAGATGTTTCAACCACCAAACAAGTTACTTATGCACTTTGAAATATTTTCTTGGACTTCGTTGCTTCTCCTATCACCAGTTTCAAGAATCACACTTTGATCCCAGAAAAACCCTCTTGGAGCGAATTCTACCCTAGAGATATGTAATTTGAATAGATTCCTTCAACATGATATTCCGTGTTCCGTATATGTTACATGCATGACGGATTCGACATACATGCATTCCTGAGTTGTGAGTATGTGGATAACTGATTTTTCATCCTCTATAAAAGGAATAATTTCATATAGACTCGTGTACACATTTTCACAAGCTTTCCCTAACACAAGTTTCGAATTCGTGCATTTTTCACAGAAGAAAACTTCTGGAGTGTATTCAACCTAATAGATATATAATTTACATGAATTCCATCAACATGGCATTCCGGGTTCCGTACATGATACATGCATGACGGATTCGAGAAACATGCATTTCTGAGTTGTGAGCATGTGGATTAGTGAACTTTCATCCACCAAAGAAGGCATATATTACACTTTGAAATTTTTACTCTGACTTCATTAGTTTTTTTTATCACCAGGTTCTAAAATTGGACATTTGGCAGTAGAAAACACTCTTTGAGTGAATTCTCACCAATACACATGTAATTTACATTGTTTACATAACCATGGCATTCCGTATTCCGAACATGTTTCATGCATCACGGATTCCTCAAACATGCATTTC